>NC_088985.1:21509593-21838796 GCF_963932015.1 Anas acuta
AAAACTTTTCAATAACATGTTCTCAAGGTTCTGTTTTATTTTTAGGTTAATGCATTGGATAATCTCGGGCAGACCTCTCTTCACAGAGCAGCACATTGCGGTCACCTTCAGACATGCAGGTTGCTGTTGAGTTCTGGATGTGATCCTTCCATTGTGTCTCTGCAGGGCTTTACAGCCTTACAGATGGGGACTGAAAGTGTGCAGCAGCTACTACAAGGTACAATTGATTTATTCAAGATGTACTTAAGAAGTAATGTGAAGTTTCATTTAACTTGCCGCTTCAAGTGCTGTAAGGAATAATAGTGAGTGCAAAAAAAAAAAAAAGAACTTTATACAAAAGATAAAATCTGGTTTGGTTTGTACAGTTCATATTCTGTAACCACATGCACATGGAAAGGCTCTGCTTATATAAGTAGGGTTAATTATACCATTTAATCTCTAGTGTTCAGGTGCAGATTGTCACAGGTGCTCAGAATGTTAAATTGTATAGCCACCTAGAATCACTTTTGTAGAAGTCCTGATGCAGGGAGGGTAGAATCTTCTACGTAAAAAGTGAGTTCAAAGAAGTAGTTGTGCATTTGTGAGCAGAGGCAACGGTGTATATAGATTTTCATGAATAAGGTTTAGTTATTGTACACACAGGTAAGCTTCTTGTGGTAGTCTGATTCTGAAACTGAATGCTTAATTGGTTCCACAATTTTCCTATGTGGGTAGGAAGCATGTTGCTAAAGGCAACTTTTTAAAGATAGGTAATAGCTGTGGTTGTACGTGTTTAAAAAAGAAAAATATTGTAATAATTCAAAAATTCTCTAACTTTTTTCATTAAATCCTTGATTTCCCTTAAATGCATGAAATGCAGAAATGATTTCTTGTCTTAAATTCTTTCAAGTTACTGTTAGGTCATAGAACCTCATTTATATTGCAGAAGGTATCCCACTAGGTAATTCAGATGCAGATCGACAATTGCTGGAGGCTGCGAAAGCTGGAGATGTGGATACTGTAAAAGTAAGCTTAAACCTGTCCTAAAAATAATTGGGAATTATATGCCAAAGTATAATTTCTAAAAATAAGCAAATCAACAGCCCTTTTCTGGCTGTTTTAGAGTTATGATTCTTGTCATCTGTAGTTTGTGCAATACAAAGGTTGTAGGTCAAAATGTAATGTTCACCACCAGGAGGTGGTGCATTCTGAAAGTTGCAATCTGTTCTTACATAAAAGTTGGAAATAAGTCACAGGTGTGGATTTGGGAGGAGGGGGTAATTGTTTTTTTCATGGGATACAACCTATGAAAAGTAAAGTTATATAAAAAATAAATTTTAATGAAAGTATTTTTCAAAATCAGATGTATAACAACATCAATGACTAAAAGTGTTCCTACATTATATATAGTGATATATGTTTTGTCTGTTGGGTTTCACAGAAACTATGTACAGTTCAAAGTGTGAACTGCAGGGATATTGAAGGCCGTCAGTCTACACCACTTCATTTTGCAGCTGGATATAATAGGGTATCTGTTGTTGAATATCTTCTCCAGCATGGAGCTGATGTGCATGCAAAAGATAAGGGGTAAATACTCAAATTTATTGTATATTTTCATGGCAATTGTAACTGATGGTATCTGTCAGCTTTTGAGTATCACTAGCTGATATGCATCCTGTGTTTCTTCAGATGCTTATTTATTCTCAGGGACAGGTCAGTTACAGTGAAGGTCTGTGAAACTGTTCAGAATATCCAGAAAAACATTTTTGCAGTACTTAGGAGTAGAGTGTTAAAAATTTTATACCCTGTTTTTAGTTTTCTTTACTGCTACTTCAATTCTGATTGCATTTATACTGTGGCAGCAGATATTCCTACTGCATTAGACTACAGTGAAAAATCTAAATTAAAAAGGGGGGGGGTAGGGGGAAGGGTTATGGTTAGGTTAAGGTACATTCTGTTTTAGGTTTATATCTCTTTGTGAAAAGAGATTATTTTTTTACGGAAACTTTTTAACATTTTTTTTTCCAGCGGACTCGTCCCTTTACATAATGCTTGTTCATATGGTCACTATGAAGTTGCGGAACTCCTCGTTAAACATGGTGCAGTTGTCAATGTAGCTGACTTGTGGAAATTCACTCCCTTGCATGAAGCTGCAGCAAAAGGAAAATACGAGATATGCAAACTCCTATTGCAGGTATTACGCATGTTGGAGATTACTTTCTTTTTTTCTGTTGAGCCTGAAGTATGATTGTACTTCATTAAGAAGTTGGTTGGTGGTTTCTAAATGAGTGTAGGTAAACATTTTCAATAGAAGGAATATGATTTGCAAGTATGTTGTTCTTTCTCACAATGTGTGTAATGGTCTCTGAAGGAGTCAAGTGTATGTCAGAATAATCGTTCAATAAGGCATAAAATACCTAAGATGCAAAATGTTTATTCTGCTTATGTGCTTACCATCTGGTTTTGATGTGCACAGCATGGAGCTGACCCCACAAAGAAAAACAGAGATGGAAATACTCCATTAGACCTTGTTAAAGATGGTGATACTGATATTCAGGACCTACTTAGAGGAGATGCAGCTCTACTAGATGCTGCTAAGAAAGGTTGTTTGGCCAGGGTTAAAAAGCTGTGTTCACCTGACAACGTCAATTGTCGGGACACGCAAGGACGGCATTCAACACCACTACATTTAGCAGGTCAGTGTTTCATTTAACTTATTGGATTGGAGTTAGTAGTTACTGTCTAAGCTTACTATGTCTAAACAAGTTTAAAAGTTTAGCCTCAGGTTAGAGGAGTATGTATTTCTCTTTTTATTTAGAAAAAAGTCCATAATTTAGTATTTTATGCATATATTTCCAATTCTCTGTAGCCCAAGAGTGTCTTTTATTGACAGAGGTTTTAAAATCAGATACTCTTAAATAGGGTGAAGCTGTCTTCATTGATAGATTATGAACTATTTTCAGTGGGAACGGCATACTAACCTTCAAGTAATGTAAATGAATTCTAATTTCTCTGTAGCTTGTTGAAGAAGTTTTTAAAGATTTACTGTATTTATTGTATCCTTTACGGCCTTCCAGCTGGTTACAACAATTTGGAGGTTGCAGAGTACCTGTTACAGCATGGAGCAGATGTGAACGCGCAGGATAAAGGAGGTTTGATTCCTCTGCATAATGCTGCATCTTATGGGGTAAATATCTTGGACTTTCATATGAGTTATTTTCCTAAAAAAATAAAATGCATTTATTTGACAGCATAATGAGCCAATACTCTCTAGAAAGCTTTTGCTATCAAGTTGTAATGTAGTCTTCTTTGCAAAAAAGTCAGTCAGTCATAATAAGCTCATTGTTATAATTGAGGACTTCTTTGAATTTGTAAAGTAATGGTCTGAATTGCCAGAACTTAGTTTTCTGAACATAAACGCTTGCAAGGCCAGCAGCCTGAAGGGTGTTCCACAAAATGTATTTCCCCACCCATGCCGATCAGATCTTATCAACAAGATCTTATTTCTTCTTCTCTGGCTGGTGTTGAGACAACAGTTGTGTATCGAGATCTTTGTGTTTGTATCAAGTCTTTAAGCAAAGCAGCTGGAGTACTTTCCAAACCAGAAGTTCGAATTCAGGTACTTTTCCATTAGGTTCCCTTGGGCTTGGAATTCTGTTGTAGTCTTGTTTAAAGAAAAAAAAAAAAAAGACGAAATCTTAACTCTTCTTATTGGAATATAATAAAATAAGTCAGGAAGAAAACACCTTGTATTAAAACTTTTTATAGGAATTACAAAGTAAATGTATTCTAATAAAAATTCAGAATGAGGATTACAGAGAAGTATCAGTAAAAGTTCTGAGTTAGCTTAATACACTGTAGTACTTCGGAATTTAACAGGTGGCTTTATTTTTCAGCATGTAGATGTAGCAGCTTTACTTATAAAGTATAATGCATGTGTGAATGCTACGGACAAATGGGCTTTCACACCTCTGCATGAAGCAGCCCAGAAAGGAAGGACGCAGCTTTGTGCCCTGTTACTGGCACATGGGGCTGATCCAACGCTGAAAAACCAGGAAGGACAAACACCTTTAGACCTGGTTACCGTAAGTGATGGAGCTCTTTTGGGGGAATCTGCATTTGCCTTCTGCTTGTGGCAGCTCTTATTAACATTCTAAAAGATACTAATAGGGGAATTTCTGCGGAGTTTAAAATGCTGTGGGTTTTCTGGTTTTATATGTGCCTGGTAGAGAAAGTCAGTAGAACCTTTATAATCCTTTAGATATCTTGTTCAAGACTTACTTCAAAATGGAGTGGAGAGAAAGAATACAAAAGAAGTTTGTGCTTACAAGTTGATGTTCTTAATCCAGTACTTAAATTTTGACAAATAAAAAAATTGTAGCAATCAAAGGTGAGCAAACTTTGTAGCAAGATAAATTTAGGAAATTATCTGGTGGTTAAGTTCTTGGTGTGCTTTTTCCCCAAAAATACTACAATACAATCCAAAGCTATACTCAGAGTAACTCTATTGCGTAAGTTCTGGTTAGCAGTAGAAACTTTTGCTAGATTTTCCTAGAAAATGAATTTTGTTTAGCTGCCCCTAAAGTTTTTGTTTTAAGAAATACTGAAATCGTAACTGTTGATCTTATTACAGTTTGTATTTATAAATGTTTTACAATTTCATCTGTGTTATTAGCACAAAAGGCTGTTTGCAAACTGCATTGTAAAATGGATATATGTTCCAGTATGCAGTTATCTATATTTCAGTATACTTAGGAATAAGTCTGGAATAATTATAATGCATTCTAGGAAAAACAACTGTGTAAAAAATTTCCTGTATTTTAATAAATTGCCTATATTTTAATAAATTGTCTTCTTATATTTAGGCAGATGATGTCAGCGCATTACTGACAGCAGCAATGCCTCCTTCTGCCTTACCATCTTGCTACAAACCTCAGGTTATAAGTGTATCTCAGACTACGGGCTCTACAGCAGATTCCCTGTCTTCTGTTCCATCCAGTCCCTCCAGTCTCTCTGCTGCAAGTAGTCTTGACAATTTGTCTGGTAGTTTTTCTGAACTTCCATCTGTTGTTGGTACAAACAGCTCAGAGGGAGCTACTGTTCTGGAGAAAAAAGAAGGTGAGGCTTAGTTTCTACCATATGATAGAAAGAATACATGTGCGAAGTTTCCATAGCTACATACAGTTACTGTGACTTAAAGTATACAATATCCCTATTCGTTAAGATGTCATTAACAAAGAGCAGATGTCTGAAATCTTGTACAAGATTTTTAGTACTTTCCCCTTCCAGAAGACCTTAAAAAAGGCTCCTTTTCCTCTGAACAGACTCAAAATGGTAAATTGTGTTTTAAAAGAGAAGTCAGATGAAGCTTGGCTCCATACCAAGCTGTGTTTTACTACAAACTTGATCCAGTTTCCAAAAGGTTACTGTCAAATCAATAACCTGAAATGGTTACTTCTATAACATGTTTGTTCTGAAAATATTTGTTGTTGAAGCATGTGTTTCTGGTAGCTAGTTGTTTGCGTATCTCATAGAGGTTTGCATACACACTGTCGGTATGTGCACAGATGTTTAGTGTTAGTACCATTGGTTAGTGATGCAAATATTTATTTCCTATCTTCACAAGACCAGAAATTTTTGCATCTCCCATTATTGCCACAGACAGTGCAAGATTGTGTATACTTACATAATGCATACACAAATGTATGTTCTGAGTTTTTCTTCATATCCAGTTTCAGGTGTAGATTTTAGCATAAATCAGTTTGTGCGGAACCTTGGCCTCGAACATCTTATTGACATATTTGAGAGAGAACAGGTAAGTAGACACATTTATGTCCAGATGCTTGCCTAGAAAGCAAGGGAATAAATACTGACTGGTTAGAATAGTGTAATAAGACAAATTTAAAATGAGTTAATGTTTCAACTTGAAATAGAAGGAAGGAAAAGTTTGTAACTCTGGATTTTTTATTTATATATATAACATGTATGTATATTAACATATAGAATACCTATCCTTATTAAAAAAGAGGGGACAAGTGCCTGTATCAGTTTGAGAGTGTAGGTGTGTTTCCTTTCAGTGGTATAAATAGTGAAGTTAAATAAATAGTTGTGTTTATGGGTAATTTTTATGTTTATTTTTCGATCAGAAACATGATCCTTGCTAGCAATACCAGTTGCTCAGTTGTAGTTTGTAGCGTATTTATTTGAAGATAAAAGTTCGGAGAAAATAGTTGAGTCAAAGCCAAGGACAAGAATAATACACTGAAGTCTCCAGTGTGCGTATTCTTCTTTTACACCTTTGCCTCAACTTTTGAGGTATATTTTTTTTTTTACTGTCATTGGCAGCTGTGCTGTTCTGTTTATGCTATTGTGCAAATAAAGATGTTGCGTTCATTCTAGATAACACTGGATGTGTTGGTTGAAATGGGACACAAAGAATTGAAGGAAATTGGAATTAATGCTTATGGCCATAGGCACAAAATCATTAAAGGAGTTGAAAGGCTGATTTCTGGACAGCAAGGTATATACTTGTTTCAAATTATTACGTAACACTGCTTTTATAGAATCCTTTTTCATAAATACTTTAATAGTAAATCATATCTTGTTAAAAATAATAGTGAAACTTGTCCTAAAATGACACTTTAAATGATAGGAATGTCTTCTGACTTGAAATGTGGGGGCTTTTATATGAACTGTGAATCAGGCTTAGATCTTGCTTCTTTTTAAAAAGTAATCTTTGCGATCACCATTTTGTGTTTACTTTCATAGGTAATGTGTTCATCCTAGAGCAAAGTGATTGTAAACTTTTTGAGGGAGTATGGTAGTATGGTTTGTGGTAGGGACTATATTGTGCTGTTCTGTTAGATTCTGTGATTGTGTTTGCTTTCTCAGAAAGCCAGATGATTTTTTCTATATGCTTTTTTAAGACACAGTTGATGCATTGATGTGTTTCCAGTGAACCAAAATTAGCATAACCTGCTGTGTTCAACAGCTTCAGCTTGTAGTGAATTTTGTGCTGAAGCCTCTTTATTTATGCAGCACTGAAGTGGTTATTCTTGTGTAGGCAATGATCGATCAGTATCCACAGATAAATGGGTGTAATTGTTGTTCTGCATTCAGACCCAGCTGCTACACTTTTTATGGCATTTATAGTGTATGTAGTATGTATAGTGTATGTATATTTATAGTGTATGTATGGGTAGAGATTATAAACAGATTTTGAAAAAGTTTAAAACTAATGAAATGATTGGAGGGATGGCACTTAGACATCCACAAAAGCCTATGTGCTTGGTGGTAAGTAAAAGGCAATTAAAATCATTGATAACATTTTGCCTTTCTTCCTAGCAAAACTATTCATCCTTTAAGCTGAGTTTTGAGAAGATAGTTTCTTTAAGAAGAAAATTCTTACTGTTTATCATTCTAAATGAGTCTTGAAGCAGTTCCTGAAAGTGTTATGTTTTGTTACATTCACAGGACTTAACCCATACCTGACCCTAAATACTTCCAGTAGCGGAACTATTCTCATAGATCTTTCCTCCGAAGATAAGGAGTTTCAATCAGTAGAAGAGGAGGTATGCTTTCTTTATACCCTCATAATATTTTTGTTTTTTCTACTAAAGATATGGACATAGGAGTACTGCTAGACAATTTAGCAATGAGATAGACATTTCTAAGCATAACAAGAAAAACTTACATAAGGATACTTCAAATTTCCATCTATCAACTGCTTGTCTGTCAAGACACAGGTTTAAGTCACTTCCTTTTGAAATGTAATAATCACACAGGACAGAATTTTGAAGAAACAATACTCTAAACAGGATACTGGAAGTCTCTCAATTTGAAATTTCGTTCGTACTCAAGTTACATTACCAAAAAAAAAAAGTCACAAAACATGTTTGTGTGCATCCTCGCAATCTGGTATTGCTTAGCACACAGTCACTGTCTAAAAATTTTAAGAGTTTGTTCTTTTGATTATTTGAAAGTGTGAAAGATGTGTGTTCTGCAGCAGTGACCATCCTAAAAATTCTCAATCTTCAGATGCAGAGTACTGTCCGAGAGCATAGAGATGGAGGACATGCTGGTGGAGTCTTCAATAGATACAACATTTTAAAGGTAACTTACATATTTTTTATAACTAACAGTTACACCCTCAGTGTTTTGGCTGCAAATATCCTTAACTTGTCCATAAAACGTTCTAAATTTGTTTATTTACTGAGTTTCATAAGAAATGTGCCATTCTGAGACATGCACAGGGAAAAGATAATCTTTCAGGGAAATTCAAAGAATAAGCAGTTTTTCTGTATAATCTTATGGATCAGTAAACATTTAAAAGTTTTATGATAAATTGATGTAGGATATCACAGAAAACCATATGATATTTGAAGAAGATGACAGAAGGTTTCATAGGAAACAAAGGATTCATTCTGTTGAGGAAATGACAGGGAGAAACAGGAAGAAGCAAAAAGTGAAAGCAAAGCTTCTGAAGCATGGAAGTAAGGGGACCTAGTATAACTTGATTTAAAACTGAAGGAGCTTAGAACAACAGAACATAAACAACCTTGCTTTAAGCAATTTATTGCATTTTCCCCCAGAAGAAATGGTCATTTTCATTAAAATATCTTTTTAATTTGTAAGTGCAAGTTCTATGCTAAACTGATACTACACTTTGCACAGTAAAAGAGATGGGCTGTATCTACACACATAAGGCTTTGCCAGTGCCTAGCATACCTGTGCTTAGAGTGCATTATTTACTTCCTCTGAAAAGTATTCCAGAAGTCTTCATGAAAGATTCTTGTTTATTTTCTAGATGATCTTCTTACTGGTGCTTTTTATCAAGATGTTTTTGGAGGGATACTGAAGTAGAATTGTGACTAAACCTGCTAAATATAAATTAAGAAGTATTGCCTAAGATGTTTAAAATTAATTGATTCAGTTAAGCATTCATTTACAATTAACTTGGTGTTATGTTAGATCAATCAACATAGTATATTAGAGAATCCCAGCCTTTCACTGAGTTCTAAGGAAAGAAGTATTCTCTAGGTGTCATTTTAGAGTAAGTACTGTGGTATAACATCTGTTAAGTAAACGCAAATCTTCACTTTTGGGTGGAACTTATATTTTAACTTTTTCAGATTCAGAAAGTGTGCAACAAAAAGCTATGGGAAAGATATACTCACAGGAGGAAAGAGGTCTCCGAAGAGAATCATAACCATGCTAATGAAAGGATGCTGTTTCATGGTGAGATACTGAAATGCACCTTTATGTACTTGTTTAACCATCAGCACTGTTTGGTGGAGGGTTTATTTTGGTCCAAACAGTAATTTTTCTCACTGAATATAGGTACTAGATTTTGCACAAGTTTTATGCAAACATGTTTGTCAACAGTGACATGTAATGTACTGGATCCTACTTCTGAAACTTTCACTTCCTTGTCTCTCCATGAAGGGGACTTCTGAAGTTCTAAGTAAAAACATACTAGCAACTATGAATGGGGATCAAGGGGTGTGCCTTTGTAGTTTGTCTTGACGTGCAAATTAAATAGGTTCAATGAAAATAGGTTCCATGCAATGAAAACTGCATAGTTCCCAACATAACTGGGAATTGTGAGTAAAAAAAAAAAAAAAAAAAAAAAGTGAAAAACACCAAAGAGACAAACAGAAGAACAATCTCTTCTCCTTTAGATAGTTACTGCAGAGTTTTGGCTGGAGTACATTCAATGTGTTTCATTGCTTTTTAAATGCAGTTTACTTAGTAGAAGATGATGTGATTTGTGTAGCAATATAATCCCAGAATCTTGGTTAGGATGAAGCTATGCTGAAGGGAATATTCACTGAGCATTCTTTTACAGGAAGAATTGCCTTAAACATTATCCTTTATAAATATCTGTTAAAAATGTACACCCAGCAACTCCTGTTCTTTGTATAACATCTCTAGCAGACAGGTAGTGTAAATTGGAGCTCAGAATTTCTGCAGATTGATTTCCTTGTGTGTGGAAATGCTGCATCCAAAAAAAGCTGGGGAACAGATAGTAGAATTGTTGTACATATCTCCGTGTATAGTACTTTAAACATTTTGCTTCCTTCTCTTAGGGTCCCCATTTGTGAATGCGATCATTCACAAAGGCTTTGATGAGAGACATGCCTATATAGGTGGCATGTTTGGAGCTGGGATTTATTTTGCTGAAAATTCTTCCAAAAGTAATCAGTATGTCTATGGAATTGGAGGTGGCACTGGATGTCCAATTCACAAAGATAGATCTTGTTATGTTTGCCATAGGTAAGTTACGATCTTTTACACAAAAGAATCCAAATTTGCATTTGCATGTTATGTTACAGACAGGCAAGTCAGCAGATTCTGTGAAGAAATATTTCTTAGGTAACGAAACCTCAGCGCTCAGTATATGCTGAGCGTAAGAGTATTAGAAAACTTTGATAATTGTCTTAGAGAACCTTTAACTATCTTTGTTGCATTTAACCAAGTCTTTGCCCTTAACTCAGCGTAAAAATGAGAGGTTGGTAGCCTGAGAGTGAGGAGATCTGTTAGCTGCTTGCATGGAAGATGTGGCAATATCAGTGTTCAGTCCACTTGATTGCCTGCCAGTGATACTCAGGTACTGTATTTCTTTGAAGAGAATGCACACTGTAACAGTCATCCCTCCATGTCACTGCTGCTTCAGACACTAAAATACAGGCATGGATTTACAGAATCTCTACCACTAGCTAAGTTCATAAATCCTTTAGATTTAAGAGTCCTTGCCCCTTTTCACTTTATATTACTTAGCATTTTCTGGTACTCTGAAATAAAGAGATGATCTAGATTTACAGAGGATGTCAGTCTAGTCAAGCTTTATAAAGTTTTGAATAAGAAGTTTTACGAATTTGCCTTGTGTGAAGGGTTTGAAAGCCAAGAGTTTTGCCTGAGCATAACAAAATGGTTTGTAACATTGGTCTACAAAAACTGAGATTAAATTGCCACTGTATTAGAACATATCTAAAGAAATAAGTACTCTTGATCTGTATTTCTTTTTTTTTAATAAAAACATTCAAACTTGTCTGTAGGTTATGTAAGGTATTCTGTTTTGATGTTTTTTTACTTTAACACAGGCAATTGCTGTTCTGTCGTGTAACACTGGGCAAGTCTTTCCTGCAGTTCAGTGCTATGAAAATGGCTCATTCTCCCCCTGGACATCACTCAGTTACTGGGCGACCCAGTGTAAATGGACTGGCATTAGCAGAATACGTCATTTACAGAGGGGAGCAGGTATGTTGGTTTTGGGGTTGTTTTTTCAGACCTCTTTTTAAAAGGCATGAGTTACGAGTGTTTTTTCCGCTTATTTTTGATGTACTAGGACTTTTTTTTTTTCTTGGAACAAACTCCAGCTGTGGTTGAAGGTGAAAGGGTCTTTGCCTGAATACTTCAGGCATTTTACCTCTTGACATTTCGCCTTTTTTCTTTTTCTTTTTTTTTAACCTTTTTCCTCACCTCTGGATAAATTTGGAATGTTTGTCAGAAAATATAATAAAGAATGTATATGTTGCTCTTTCAGGCTTATCCAGAATACTTGATTACTTACCAGATAATGAAACCTGAAGTCACCACTGAAGCTTAAGACAAATTACTTGTGGGAAAACATCAGACTTGGATGTGAAGATACCAGTGGCTGCCATCCTGTTAACTACAATGAGTTGTTGAAAAACAGGTGGTGTGGTAGCAAATGTGAACAAAATCTATCATTTTTGACTTGATAAAGCTTTAATAATGTATAGTACATTTTTCTAAAATTTCAAAAATGTCCTCTTTTTCAGCACTTTAACAGATACCATTCCAGGCATAAACTGAAATTTGCCTGTACTAAATTATAAACAAAAATTAACTTAAACCAATGGTTTTATACAATACTACATTGACATTTAACAGAAATTGTAATGCTCTATACAGGAACTCATTTTACTAATACTGTGTTCTTTAAAACACTGCATTTACACTGAAAATGTTTTCATTTGTAAAACTGTAAATAAGAGCTTTTGTACTAGCTTGGTATTTATTTACATTGCTTTGTAATATAAGTGTTTTAGAACTGCAACCTTGTAAAAAAAAAAAAAAAAAATTCCAAATGTTGGTTTGTTCATCTGTTTCCTCATGCACAATAGATTTAAAAAGCCAGTTTTCAGGGTTTAACACTTATTTGGGAGGGAAAAAGTAAGTTTTATCTGAAGAAGTATAGAAATAGCCAACTAGATTGAATACTCTTTTTTTCTGTATTTTTATTTATGGAATATACATTCCTGAGAATGATGGGCTATGAAAATATTCCAGCTGAATACTAAAGTGTCTTTTCCACCTACTTACTAGAATTTCATATTTTATTTCTATAAAATGTCTTCAAAAGTTTTTATTTAACTGTAGATTTAGTTCATCTGTATCCTCATTTCAAGGCTAGTAGACCTTGCAAGTTAGTTTTAGTAAATTATTTTCTTTGAATGTAGTTGGAATATTAACCTCAAGGAGGTCTGTCTTGAGTTCCCCTTGCTTACATTTAAGCCAGGAAGTTAAATAGTTCATTTCTAATGCGAGGGCTGGCAGCTTGGCCTTTTTTGTATGATTATTTTGGTAAATTAATCTATTTGTTGGTGCCCTCAGGATGAGTATTATGAGGTGGAAATGTTAAAAACCACCCTGTCATCCCCTGTGTTTCTTCAATGTTAATGTTCAAGCTGCAGCTGAAGCGCTTGCATAGAGGCATTTACCTGCAGTGCTTTTGGCCGAGTGAAACTGTTCAGGGTGCAAGATTCTGGTCCCTTGTGCTTGGCCAGCTGGATGAGGAGCATGTAAGTGGGTTGAGCAGCTATTCTGTGGTGACAGCTGCCTACGGTATCTCTGTTGAGACCACTTGTATGGAAGAAGAGTGCAAAAGGTATCACCCCCTGTTCAAGACACATTCGGAGTTATTGAATGCACTGATCAGTGCAGTCAGCCCTGTCACAGCTCTCGTGTATTCTACTTCTGTTCCATATGCAATTTTTACCTACATATTTCAAAAATATGTAAATACAAATTAGAGCTCATTTGGGTTTAAAGTGGTTAGGAGTCTATTTGTCTGTTTCAGTTGTCTTATATTTCTACATACAGGACGCTGTCCCAGAAGACAAGTTGTTTGCTGGCCACATTATCATACCATGGTTTTAAATGTAGTAACTGGTCAAGATAATGAAAACGTCTTGCTGATGTGGTGGTTATGTGATTATGCTCTATGTAAAAATGTACTGAACCTTACCCAGTTGTGTGGGGAATCTGAATAATAAGATTGCATCACTTAACTCTTGCAGAAAGTAATATTGGCTATGAATAAAAAAGGCTTTGATTTTTAGGTACTTTCTCCCAGCATGTTGCCTGTTCCTTTGGTATAGTAATGCTGGAATTGGTGTTCATGCAAAATCTGTTAAGTATGTTTAAAACATTTTATTATTGCTAAAATGCTTCATTCTCTATGAATGATCACTTAATGTCTTGTAAAATAATGTGGTATGATAGATTTAAGTGGTACCACAATGCTGGTTTTGTCTGTTTGGGGATTTTTGAGCTTTCTTTTCTTTTTTGCATGACATACCTTGCACTCTGAAGATGGAAGCTGTAATGATTTGATAATATTGACTGTTGAGGTGAATCTTTAATCTCTTGTGCAATTAGTTCTGCTTTACTCATCCTGAAGTGTCTTTACATGTACTGTATAACATTCCATATTCATTTAACACTAAATAAATTTAATTCACTGGTTTTCTGGTAGCGTGGGAGTAATTACAGATGTAAAATGTCAACCCATTGTTTTAAATGTAAGCATGCAAAAAAAAATTAAACTACATCATTAGAGGGGAAATTAATTGCATTAAATAGAGAATTTTTTAATGTGGATAGAAAAAACGTAAATAACGTGGAAACTTGTTGTTTGGTATATTGCTAGCTAACAGCTTTAGCTACCAGTCTAAGCTTACTAATAGGTTTGCTATGCTTTTAAAACTCCATTATCTGGTCCAAACCTGAAAGAAAACTGCCTGAAGTTGGTTCTATAAAATGAATAGCCTGAAAATTCTGACCTTTCAGATGCCTGTATAGGTAGCAGTCTGAGATGTAAATGAACAATGACAAAAAAAAAAAAAAACTGTTTAGATCACTTGCGGTAATAAGTAAATAGCTTTATTTCATTAAGACCACTTACACTGGTTTTGGAAACCTATCATATGAATAGAAGATTTAAGCAGATATGAGCACTAGAGGGCAGGAAAGTCAATCCGAAGATAGTAAGACCGAAGTGATGAAGTTCTTTAAGATGCCTTAGTACAATTTCAAATCTACCTATGTAGGCTGTTATTTAAAGGAGGGGAAAAAAAAAAAAAAAAAAAAAAAAAAAGTAAAATTAGCTTTTTATTTGCATTTTTAAAGTAATTAGTATAAAAACAACTTCTTCCAATAAGGGAATAACTGTATAAAATGAGTTGCTCCTGTTTTTTCTACCCTGCACTTCCTCATTAAAAATCATGCTCTGTGTGTGTATGCATGTACATACATATGCGTATGGATATATGAGTACACACACGGCTGTTCTCTCCTTTCCTTCACTAAAAATGTGGAAAAAAAGGTGATGTACTCAGCAGGTCACTGGTGTCAGTGGGTGTCCATTTGCCCTTC
Source organism: Anas acuta (assembly GCF_963932015.1). Lineage (NCBI taxonomy): Eukaryota > Metazoa > Chordata > Aves > Anseriformes > Anatidae > Anas > Anas acuta. Next base: position 21,524,255 of record NC_088985.1, read on the forward strand.
TTCTGCTTGTCTCCTCAACTTAATGATAATAAATCAGTTTCTCTCTTTTGCTGGAAAAAAATAGCAGAATCCTAGTGGTAGCTTGCCTTCTGCTTGTAGTATAAAGGCTTGATTTGTACTCCTCTGGTGCAGTAGTACAGCACAGAGTGCTTTCTCTCCCTCAGTTAATTGGCAAATCAGGTGGCCACATCTCCCCCTCTGGCTCTTGGAGCTGTGCGTTTCCTGCACCCCTGAAGCTGCAGTAGGTGATGACGGTGTCAGTGAGGGAAGTGCTAGAGCTGAGGGTGTGGAGGGAGGCCCCCTCCAGCAGGTGTAAGCAGTGGTATGCTTCTGAGAGGATCAAGGGCTTCTTCACTCTGCCTATGCCTCGCTGCTAGATCAAAAAAAGCTGCACGCAGCCAGAACAGAGTAGAAGATGTAAAGCAAAAGCATGTGGAAGACTGGTTTGGAGTTAGTGTTCTGCTCTAAAAAGAGGCAAGCTTGGTAACAGAGAAGACAGGAGACGAAAATGCTAATAACCTTTAAAAAACAAATTGTAGGAGTACTGCAAAGTTAGGGTTGCATGTCCCATTTTCAGTTAAAGCAGCAAACAAATGTTTGTTATGAACATGTAGATGTTACGGGGATTTCAAGACAGCTAGCTAGCTATTCTTGACAACACAAATACTTTGAAGGAGAAAGTTGTAGCCAATTCAAAACACTAATGATAGACCTGGGAAATAACATGTGCAAAAGCAAGAAAGAGAGTTTGAAAGCTGAAGTCATGTGTCCTATGCACTTGTTCTTAAAAACATTGCTTTTGAGCATTATCAGAGAGAAGCCAAATGTCAATCAAAAAACCACCATGGATCATACCAGTAAATAAAAGTGCCACATTAAATCATCTGCCTCGGGTGGGGAGCACACAGGTTGAGGTGGGGGGTCACACAGCCAGAAAAGAGGAAGAAGGAGGTGGGAGGTCAGGTGCCCCCTTCCATCTCTCTGTGATCTTGATAAAATTGATGAATCTGTTTAGCCACCCTAAGAGGAGGAGGTAGTATAATCAAAATGTTTCAGCCCATGTCTCGATGGGGGGAAGCAGAGGAGATGGGGGCACTTCCTTACATGGTACGTGCTGATACTGCACAGCAAGTGTGCACTGACAGCTTGGCACACACTAGGTTTTTGAGTTTGGACTATTAGGAGTTTTCGGAAAGTGATAGCATTTACAAACCTTAATGCTTAACGTAGATGTAGCAAATGAAAATGCCCTAATGCCTAGAAATGTGTAATTGAGAGTTTCTATAGTTGAAGCAGTTTGGTGTCAGCTGATAATGCTGCTTACAGGGCTGGGGCAGTGCATGCCGCAAAGGATTAGTATGGAACCGTGAAGCTAACACCAAGCCTGACAAAACAAACAGGGAAAAGCAGTCTGTTATTTCAGGGTTAGCATTGTATGGCTTTAGGTTTTCTAGCTGCTTTCTAGATTTGGAAGAGTTTCATGGCAAGGCAGTTACTCAGTTTTGTGAGGCATTGGGCATGGTAGATCCATAGACAGATGTAAGCTCTTACTAGCCCGGTAAAGAAGCAGGTAAATACCCATTAAGCAGGAAATGAGGCTGACACGTAAGTAGAACTGGAATAATGTGAACAGATGAAAAAAATGGATTTTGTTGGAAAAAATGAAGCGGAAAATCAATGTGTGTAATATTTATGAGCCAACTGAGGAGAATATTGCATCTAATAGCTACTAATTATTGTAGTCAAAGTGGAAGCTGACATAAGTTACAGCAATTATTGTTTTATTTAATGATTGAATGAACTACCAAGCAGTCTAAAAGTGTCATCTTTAATTAAATAAATCTGTATATGATGAGCAATGCCTGATGAATAGTGTTTGGAAGTATTTTTACTGATTCATTGCAATCATGCAATAGAAGAAATTAGATTTGGTTTTGGATCAAAGGGCTTCCTGAAAGACTTTCATTAATAAATAATCATGATAGTGCACCTGTTTTCATAAAGGAAAGTCTAATTCAGGACTTAGGGGTAAGAGCTGGGAGAACTTACAGAATGTCACTGAAAAGCAGTAGAGATTAATAGAGAAAGGGAAAAATAAGTAAGGGTAGTTTCACAATTAGTATAGTCCCAGTAATAGCATAAGGCCTCTGAAGCACATTGTGTAAAGGTTTTATTTACAGCAAAGATTCAAAACCTAGTAATCAGGGAAATAAATCTGACTTCATAATAAAGGGACTAATGAATGATAAGGCTTACTTCAAAAGATAAGGAATGTGAAAACACATTAGAAGCTGCTGAAAAGAGAAGTACACCTATCTCTGCCAGAGCTCTGTGAAGAGAGCAGGTTAGTGCATAGCTAGCGAAATGGATCGCTAAAGATGCAGAACAGGCAGACCTTGAAGAAAAAGCAGGGTTAAAAACAACTCAGGGGGAGGACAGGCACGCAGAAAAAGAAAGTGCACTGAGCATCTCTGAGAGTGGTGGCAGATCCATTAACACAGGAGGCCTGGTGTACCTACCGGAAGATCTGAAACTGGCTACACAAAATTAGGATGAAAAGCAGTGTCTTGTTAACAAGGCAAAAATAAGAGAAAACTGCTGCTATTAATGGTGGAGAAGAAGTAGTCCGGTTGCTGAATTTCTAAAATAAAAAATATATAAATAATAATAATAAAAAAAAATGTGAACCTTCTATCCAAAGCCCTACTCATATATGCCTCGTAAATGTAAAAAATATCTTTAAAAATGTCTGAACATTTGTATAATCAGACTTGAAGTGACAGGTTGATGGCAGAGGCATGAGCCTGGTTCTAGCACGTGCAGGGCAGACCAATCCCAGTGTGGAGTTCTAATGGGAGTATTACATTGTGGATAGGACTGAAAAAATAAATAAATAAAATAAAGGAAACACGCTGTCTTTATGTTTATTGTGGATTTGACCATATTCCAAAGCACTCCCTCTCTTCTGAAATACCATCTGCTCTTAAAAGCATGCTTAATCAGTGATAACATAGGAAACAAGATGTTTGTAAAATGCAAGAAAGAAAATAGTAATTTCACACTTGGACCAATTAAAAAGAATATTTCACGTTTAGTATAAATAGATTTATTCAGGGACAGGCTTTAAAACCAGTCTGGATAATTGTGTATATAAAAGTGCGAGGTGTGTTACTGTACAGAAGTAGTCCAGTAGAAATACTGAAATCATGAAAATAATTGGCAAGAAATACGAGAATCTTGTAACAACTACAACTGTTAGTAGTCAAGGACCCATCAAAATGGTCTGTAAGCAAATAGTTCAGCATTTACATATGCCTGCTTTCTGTCTTCTGAGCTGTCCCCATTCTGAGACAATGCCAACTTTTCAGTAAAGGAGTTTAACACAATGTGTGAGTTAAATATTTCGTATATCATGCTTTTGTTGAGTTTACTTCTGTGAAAAGAACGGAGTAATGATACAATGTTGTACAATTAATAGCTTAAATATGGTTAATTGTGTAATAGGGTGCATTACTATGTATTACAGGTGTTTTATTGTAATATCAATAAATAACATATTTTCCTTTAAAAAAAAAATAATGCTTTATATGTCTCCTTCACTGGACTGATTTTAAAGTACAGATTTTGGAGAGTTTGTGGTTCAGCATCTTTAACCTCCTGAAATATTCTTAAAAATAGTGGGTTTGGGCTTGCTGACCTACTTACTAGTTTTAGTATAATAAATGATCTCATATCAGTAAGGATAATGAAATCCCATGTATTTGCCTCAGAATTTCAGCATTTTCAGGAAAAAAAAAAATCAGAACTTTATTTATACCTATCCTGATTTAGCAGTACAGCTATTTTAAGGCTACTAACTGGAAAAGTTTCCTCCTCAAACTCAGACACAATTCACTTGTTCCTTCTGTATCTAATTCTGGAGGTAAAATGTAACCAGGATTTCCCAAGGAAATTCATGATATATGTCCTTTAGTTTTAAAATTTCATTCAGATTTCTTCTTTTTTGTAACATTTTTTCTCTTTTGACCAGTGGAATTACTTTATTTATTTGGACTCGGTGATCTTTGCAGGCCCCTTCTAACTGCACTGCTCTAGCTCCAGTTTAACTGTGGCTATCTAAAGGAAGAAATAAGCATTGTTGTGTTGTCACTAACTTTTCCCTAAATTGAGTTCAGAATAGGATTTAGCTTTTGGTACTACAGGGAAAAAGCCACACATCTATCTTGTCTATATTTTTACTTCATCAACCAAGCTTCTGCCACCAGGAGAGGGGTGCGAGTCATTCAGGAAGGCTCAGGAGGCCGGACGATCCACCTGTGCCTTTCCCCAAGCAACAATGAGGGATCCTGATCACATTTTCCATCATCAAACTTCTCTGGGTAGCTCCTGTCAAAGACATCACCGAAGCGCGTCGCAGCCTGTGTGTGTCTGGCAGACTCGTGGTGTTGTTGGCAGCCTTCTGCACCCTCTCCCTCGTGACAGACCCTGGGGACTTGCTGGCCTAAGAGCCAAAACGTCTCATTTTCAGGTCTGTCCTGCTATGGACACCACACCCGATCTGAATAAGAGCGAGAACTCTGCTCTATGTGACTGGAGGTTCCTGATCTAAAAATATTTTAGTGATGTTTTGGATGGCTCGTGACAGGAACGTAGATGTCCTAAAAAAATGCTAATTTCCATGAGGACCTCTGTACCTATAGGTATCAGACAACCCAAGATCACTTTTAGTGCTGAAAGTTCTTCTGTTTCTCTACAGCATTCCCTATAATTTTGACTGGTTTCTTTTTAAGGCCAAACTGTATAATACTCCAGAGTTCTGTGATAGTCTCAATATCCACAGAGAAGCTGAAGGGCATTTCAGCTTAGATGGCAGAAAGATTGATCCAGCTTACCCCTAGGTAAGAACTTCACACAAAAATACCTGACGTTGTTCTTTAATGTACACCTGTAAAAGCAAAATGAATTAATTAATTTGGGTCAATACTAAAGAACCTAAATTGCAATGGGCCATTTTCAACCTTGTATTTGAGAAGAATAAAAGTGTGTATATATTTCTAGAGGCCTTTTATTTTGAGAACTGTGCTTGCTTTGAAGTAGGATATTTCCATTCTCGATGTAAAAAGTATGAGAGTAAGATCACACCATAATAAAAGCTGGCATTTCACATAGTTTCCAGAAAATACGGAGTATCTGCCTCAGAGACAGAAGCTATGATCACCTTCTATTTTTAGTTTACAATTCAAGAAATTAAGTTGAGGAACACTTTTTTTTTAACTAATTGTTAAAAACAAGGTAATCAGCATAGTAGCACTGTAAAATGAATGTGAAATGTATAGTTCTACATGTGGAAAGCAGCACAAGGGAGACCACCAGTTCTGACAATCAGTCATTCACATTTCCCACTGTTTTCCTCTATTGTAGCAAAATGTGAGAAGCTGCTCTCAAGGCCACACATACAATGGTCTTTATTGGTCTTTACTGAGGCATGATCAGCATCTATGCTGAAAGTGCCAGCTTCAAAGCAGTGTTACTTGATGACATCTGGCAGCCTGGCTTTGCTACAGATAGATTTATGAGCTGTGAAAGATGGTCAAATTAACATCTTCTGCATTCTTGATAGGATTAGGGTTTCTGGGACATGCAGCCATTTGCATATTGCCCTGACTTACCACACTGGTATTGTGTTCACAGCCCATTTTAATAGATTTTTGTAGGGGGCTTTCTCCCTTTACACCTTACCATTTTTCACTCACTGTTGGCAGTGACACAGATGTGTTGGTTTAATAGACCTAGCAGGAATCATACATCTCAGTCTGACCTCTTCCTGTCAAAATCTTAATGTAAATCAGGGGCAGCAACAATTGCAGTAAACTCTTACCTTCACCTGAGGAAGGCTGTGCTTCACCTGGGATGAGCTTGCACACACATACTTGAATGACTAATGCACTTTTAGCAGCCATCAGAGGTGGGTAGAAGTGATGGTGGATGTAAAAAGGAGGCTTTGCAGCTTAGACGCACCCTATAGGCCCATCAAATATATGGCCAAGAAATGTTTTCAACTCAGCTTCTGATCAAGATACTGGCAAAGAAGCTACAAACTCATGTCAGTGAGGCCATGATTTCTGTCATCACAGGAAAAAAAAATAATAAAAAATAATAAAATAAAATAAAATAAAATAAAATAAAATAAAATAAAATAAAATAAAATAAAATAAAATAAAATAAAATAAAATAAAATAAAATAAAATGCTTCAATAGTCTAACTAGTTGAACATCTTGTCTGAGTGATCAATCTAGGTCAGAGAGAATCCTCTGGGACACATTAAAATTGACTCAAAAATAAATATTTTGTACTTCCTTCCTTCACACATTTTCTTCTTGGCTTGCAAAATTTTTTATGGATTAAGGACTGTCTCTACGCAAATGTATATAATTAATCCTAGGCGAGTCCTTCAGGTGCTGCTATACTACAAATGATAAGCAATAATCACAAGTCTTTCACCATGTAGACCCCAAGCACAACTTAGCTGCAGTAAGCCTCTGCAGTTTCAGGCCTACTGCTACTATCTTTTTATTTTCCAGGCACTGTGTCAGTTCACCCCTGAAAGACACAATCCAAATCCCATTTCTCTGGCAACTGTGGCATCACCATTTCTGTGCTGCTGCTGGGGACAGTGTGGCATCCTCTTCATCCACTAGAGAATGTGCATGTGGAATTTGAAAGATATGGTGGGTCACCTTAACTCTGCTGTATAATTTGCTGTACATGATGCTCCGGGATACACTGCCATTATCTAGTTTCAAATTGCTCTTTCTTAAGACCAGATTTAGGGAAAGATGAATGAACGGATCTTTGTGGACTCCTAATTGCATTCAGTTGCAAGAAATGAACAACTTATGCTGTAGACTCATAGCCATTTTCAGTGAGGCTTCACCAGGCCTGTTGCTGAAAGCCACATTTGCCTGGCTTTGGACACTCACTTCATTCCTGTGCGATCACCTCCCTGCTGCTAGGACCGCTGGGGAAACAGAGCCAGCTGAAAATGCCCTGCCCTGGCATGCTTTAACCTGGATTGCATCCCTGATCTTGTCCGTAATGAGGCTGCATAAACACTTGGACTGGCATAAAAAAATGGGGAATAGAAACAATGACAGGAGAAGGACAAGGCTGCCTCTTTCAGCCACAAGGGCAGCTTCTGCATGGCGTAAGCAATGTTCCCCGGCCTTGGTTTGCTGGTGTGAGATGACCGGGTTAACTGCACGGGTACATGGTGAAGGGGATTTCTAAGGTGCATAGAAAAGATATGTTATCCAACAAATCACTACTTAAAATTTGCAAATAGTACTTTTATGTACTTCTTACCTGGAATATATAATAATAGAAATAAATCATCTATTCATCTTCAGGAAATAGTGACTTTTACAAGCAACATCTTCTGATCTCCCTGCTCCATTTTTTACACTCACTTCCATTCTGATATAAAGTTAGATGATGTCTTCTCTCTAGAGCCAATTACTTTTGCTGGGAGTGATGCAAGACAAAAGTATTTTCATTAACCTTAGTTAGCTCTGAATTTCTAACAGGAAGTCTGCTCTGCTCTAGCATCTTGGTTTAAGTAACTTGAAGGGCTTTGGCATCTCTGCAACTCCCACCATGCTATTCAGTTGTGGGCAGAGCAACTAGAGAAAGGCAGAAATGTACACGGCCATCAGTCTCATTGCCTTGGGCAGCAAGGCGCATGAAGAAGGCCACAAAATGTCTGCACAAGAATGGCAGGTGAAGACACAAAAACGGCAGAGCAACCTGGATGATATTCTAGTGGTTGTGTACTCCTAGTTTTATGACATTATTTTGTTACTAATCTACATTCACTGCACAGGCATGTTAAAAGGAGGAGTGGTAGCGTGGCTTGGCTGAGGGGCTCGTATCTTGCTGGAAGCAGGCCAGGAAAGCTGCCAGCACCAGGTGATTTAGGCTATCCCTGCCAGCCCAGTGCTGACAGACAGGGTCGGCCCAAGGCCTCTTGGTGACCCAGTGATGTGTTGTCCCCTCAGGTACATCCTGCTGGCCCTGGCCCTGGAGCTGCCTCGTCTCCCAGGAAAGAAAATGGGAACCTTTATCTTCCTTAGATCTACAATAACTGCTTAAACCAAAGTATTTTTTGTTTTGTTTTGTTTTCTGCTACTGTTCTGCTACATGACTATGGCGCTGTCAAGCTCTTGTCTGAGTTCATTGCAACAAACTGTCGATGTTACCTCAGCTATTTACCATGGACCATAAACAATTTCCAAAGCTCCCAGAAGCTATTAAAATGCCGTTGATATGTACATCTCTGGGCCGCGGGAGCACGCTCATTGGCCCCTCACTGGGTGGGATGACATCAGGCCTCACTCTCAATAGGGCCTTCAGTTTGCCTAAATGTCTGCTGAGGGCTGTGAGAGAATAGAGCTGAGGGGAGAAAGCGTCCGCACTACATGGTCTCAGATCCAATGAAAACACAGACAGCTTCAACTGGGGATAAAAGAACTTTAAAAAAAAGGAGAGAGAGACTGTAGTCTTGGAGCTGCTATTAACAGGAGATGAATCGCAAGAGACCATTTCATGCCGGGGTACTTTACAGAGCAGAATCCCTAAGAGCCATTAGCTCTCAGTGAGAGTCGTGTCGAAGCCCTTTGCTGTCAGGACAGAAGCATGCATATAAATTTTATACCATTTGTCTTTGAGCAGAGACAAAAGATCAGCTCAAAATCCTCAACATCTTGTCTCTACTAACATGAAATAATACGCTCTTGTGTGGCTGTCTTGTTACCTTTTTCCCATCAAGAGAATACTAGTGATAAAATTATTCATGCTTTTGGAAGGTTTTGTTCTTATTTTTTTATTTTTAATTTTAAAGGAGAAAATACAAGAAGTTGAGGCTGTATTAATTTCTGTTTCTGTTCTTATTCCTGTGACAATCATGCAGCTGCTAAGGGTGGTGACTTCAGGAAGCATACAGTACTTTTTCAGTTGAAAAGAAGCACAGCTTTAAAAAAGTCAGCCACTAAATTTTCTTCCCCTGCTTTTCATTAAATTAATTCAGAGGATGATGTGGATGATGTCTCATTTATTTTCTATTTCCACATGCAATCTTAAAAAAAAAAAAAAAAAAAAAAAAGTATTTTTTTGCTCTTTCTCAACCAACAATTCTAACCCTATAGACATTTTGGGACCTATGACCTTAACTTGCTCATGCAAAAAAGTCTGCTCAATCCAGTAGGTCCACTCAGACTAAATTGTGTCTCTAGATACAATTTGCAGAAAAGATCCTATACAACTTTTTTGGTGTTTTTTAAATTCATTGTGTGTGCTGAAGTAGATCAATTTTACAATCTAGGGCTTGGATCTCTTTAATTGAAAAAAATCCGTTCTTTGTATTTTCTTTGTTAAAGAGATACTGTATTCCCCTTTGATAAATAGTTACTTTATCTTCAGTACTTTGTGAACGTGTAAGGAGAAATGATGAAATTCTATGTTCACAATGATTCTCATCAAACATTTTCTCATTTTATGACAGTTTAAATAGAAAATAATGTTATGTTAGAGTCTGAATTAATACTAAGAAGATTTACTTTACAAGGAATATTTTCTCTGAGAGACGAACATAACTCTTCTCTGGCTGATACAATAGCTCTGCAGTGGTGCAAAATGGAAATAAAGTTAGAGCTATTGACTGCGATTCACTTATAACAAAACACTTTTGCATGACACAAAGCAAAACTGAGCAGGCTAGCTCTATATTCAGTATTCAATAATTTTACATGCTTATTTTTATATGTTTTCCTAGAGCAAATTATAAGACAGCCACTCGTGTGGCGATGGTCCTGTGCACCTCTGGTACCAACACAGCAAGCAGCACAGCTCTCTATCCAGCACGCCACACACACTGGCAGTGAGGAGTCATGAAACACATGCACCCATCCAGAATGCAAGGGCCAGCAGCAAGGACAGAGCTCTGAAACACATACATATATCATATCTCATATTCTTGCTGTCGAAGAAAGATCTGTGCTTTTCCCTGGTACTCTGAGACCACATGGGCTGTACTTCGGCACTTGTCCCCGCGGCTGGGCTGTGCAGGAGCCGGGGGGAGGCGCGGGGGGCTCTCCCGTGGGAAGGCTGGAGCTGACGGGTGAAATCACACCACGGCAGTCAGGCTGTGCTGCTATTCACAGCGGGAATGTGGGCTGAGTTGGGGCTGCCGCTTGCCGCCCCTCTCACGCCCTCGTCCCCCTTGGGGAAACATGCATCATTAACCTTCTGAATGCTTGAAAAACACTGGGCAAAATATTTGCCTTCACAGCGGCCAATGCAGACTGTACGCATTGCACAAAGCAAGGCACATACCAAGTGAGGTTAAGCCCTAAAACTCAGAATTGTTTCTAAAGCTGTCGATATCTTATACATGATTGTATTTATAAAGAGCTCTCCCACTTGAGGAAAGAGTGTGAGGGCTGGGTGAGTTAATCTAAGCTCTGAAATACTGTATGGCTAAAAGCCTCTTTCATGTAACTGTGTTTATGAACTGAGCTCAGAATTCTTAAAAATCCAAATTATTACAAAGGAGAGGGTCTGGTGTTTGGCAAAACCACAAAGCCTGCCATTCTCTTGACTGCCTTGTTTTACAGTTGGTTTCAAAAAAGGGCTCACAGCACAAGGGAGTGCCTAGAATATGCTGGAATCACTTAAAGAAAATTCCCAAAGATTTAAGATTCCCCTATCAAATTTGCTTGCACTTGAATGGTTGTTTTTTGTTGATGTTTTGTTTTGTTTTGTTTGGTACTCTGCCTTATTCTTCTTTGTTAATGATTACTTTTAAATTGCACCACAAATCTCCAAAAACACAGCCTCCTTCTGTAGGATCCCCCCAGAACAGGTTGGTCTTAACCCCAGGTAGAAACCTTCAATGCCAAGTCACCAGATGCATCACCATAGCCCAAAACACTGGCCTCATCTCCTTTTCCAAAACCCAGTTTCTCACAAATGACTGCAATAACTGAGACTTCTCCAGCCTAGCTGAGGCCTCAGTTTAACCAGGATCTGGATGAGGAAGGCAGACACGTCTCCACACAGAGCAATCATGGCCTCTAGTGCTGGAGGCCACAGGCAGTGCTGAGGGGGTGCCGAAGGCCGGGCTGGGCCTTGCTGTGCCTGCCTGCCATGCTGGTGGTGCCAGGCCCACCAGACTCGTGGACACGGCAGCATACAGCATTAAGCTACCTTGTGGCAATGACCTCTGTGGCCTTACTGAGTTTCCATGAGCATATTTTAAGTTAAAATGTTGTGGGTGACGAGCGGTGTGGAAGTGGCCTCCAACACCACTGACTGGTGAGGGCCACAGTATGAATTAATGTGGCTTTTTTTCAGGTATCCTCTTGACTGCAGACATCTCAGCTGCCACAGTAAATGCTGTGCTCCTGAGGCACTAGCTGCTAGGTACACTTTCGCATGGTCACACCTGTAAATAATGTCATCTTGCTCCTCGGGTACACCTCTCTGCTCCATCCTCCTCCTCTTTTCTGAAAATCAGGCATTTCCCACACCAAAGTGCCCAACACAGAAACATGGAAAGGGTAATTCCAGCTGTGGTAGCTGTGTACCAGGACAAAGGAGCAAGCTGACCAAAGTTTGGGGCCTACAACCCAGGGCCCTCACGGGAGCAGCCACTACAGCCCTGGCTGCTGTCTGGAGCCAGGCACCATGTCTCTAGGCTATGGCTTCTGGCAGCCCCCAGCTTTGTCTGAGCTTTCATGGCCACCAAAACTTCTGGGTGAAGAGCTCTGTGGCTCAGCCACTTAAAGGATTTTTTCCAAGCGACCTCCATAAACTGCTTCCCTCAGCACTGTGCTGGTGGTGGTGGCAGCCACCCTGTGCCACCACCATATCATCATCGTTTGCCTGCTGGTACTGAGGCACCACAACCTCATGGCCTGTCAGCACTCCTTGTCTGGCTCGGCGTCTTGGAAATGGGTTGGGAAGAAGTGGGCAGGAGCAGGAACAAAGCTCTGGACAGTTTCTACAGGTCCTAAGTATGTGTCAAATGAGAAGGGGACAGAGAAAAGTAACTTGCAGAGTCAGTGTTGGCAAGGCAGATGTGGACAAGCGGGCCCAAGTGCCAGACTGCAGTAACTGGTATGCTGGGGATGCACAGAGGCCAGTGCCTGTCAAGTCAAAACAGTAAGTATTTGAAATATGCATCTGACAACTCAATAACATTAAGGACAGTGTAGCATCTTAAATTTGCAATATGTACACTATATATTGCAGTGTATTGTCATGCATTGGCTTATTTTAGTTTTCCTTTATAAACCAAGGACAGATGGATGGATGGATGGTACTGCAAAACAAGAGCTAGCGTTGTCCAGATAGGGCAGAGCACATTTTCCACCTTTCCTTTTGTGAATATTGGATTGTTCTCCCACCTCAATCTAGGCTTAACTCACAGGTATCAAACTAACTTACAGAAAGCGAAATGTTTTAAAGCAATCGACAACCATGATGAGCCCTAAGGCATCTGTCGCTGTGAATATCACCACTATGCAGAACATTCACAGATTCCTGTTCTTAGTTCAGATCTATTCAATTATTGCAGAAAGATTTATTTCATTTCCTGATTTTGTGATGTCACTTTATAGGAGTGATTGTTGTAAACAGCAAGACAGCTTACTGTCTCCTAGAGTAACATAATGTAAATGTCCCTTCAAAATCAGAAAGTGGTGAAAGAAAGATTGTTAGTTTGCTATTTAATAAGCTCAAGGGTTTGGTATGTGTAAAAAGCGTAAGTAAAGCCAGCTGCACTAAAAATATGCCCAGATTCAGCATCATAATTTTTCTCCAAAGGAAAATCAAGCAGTAGTATTGCCAGCTCTTTAAATCCTTTTGGAAATTCTAGACACTGAGGTATTTGTTTTTATGGTCTCATGAATGGACGATGAACAGTGAATTCAAACTGTTTGCCACCTCTACTGAGAAGCCAAAGGAAAGAAAACATTTTTGCTTGTGTACAATATGGGACACCACTGATTTTTTTTTTTCCATGAAAGCTTGTGAAGAGTTTGAGCCCCCAAAATTCAAAATCCAGAAGCTAAAAACTCAACTGATCCATTATTTTTAAAGATAGCTCACTATGTTCATTGACAGACAGATCTATTATCCTGACAGGTTCAGCTGGCAACACCCTTGTAATGATAACACAACCTGCAGCTGCATGTGGGGAAGATGCCCTCTTGTTAATGATGCCTGGAACCACCTGCCCCTGGGGGTGGAGAGTTTATCAAGCCTGTAGGGGAGGTGGTCAGGGTTTGCTCTTTGCAGCCTGATTAGGCTGGTCCTTCTTGCTGCAGGTACTGGATGGCTATGGAGTGCTGAAGAGGGAAGGATGAGATGACAGGAGGAGCCATCCAAGCAGGGAATTGGATGATTGGTGATGGACTCCTACAGTTGCAATGGGAAAGCAGAGGTAAGGCTGGCTGCAGAGTGGAAGCCTGGGTAGGTTTGGGTGTCTGAATTAGATTGGGGGATGTGTGTTTGTGTGTGACAAGCATGTGATGAAGCTGTTACAGGGCTAGAAAGGAACAGAATCACTTAGAGATTAAGATCTTGGCTATAGTTTCTTCCTGTGTTTCCTTGGCTTAAGTGATGGTGTCAACTGTCACCTTACAATGGGAGAGGATGAAAACACTGTGTTAGGAAGTAAAGAGCCACAGTTTCCCCCTTAAAACAAATCTGAGGCTCAGACTGGTTTTCTAGCCTTTACTGTCTCTAATACTTAAAGTACAAAAGCTCAGTAACTGTTGCCATTCAACTCTGGGCATTGATGTTATTAACCACAGTAGATGCAATGAATGCAGTCTCCTGAGTTGTTATAATTTCATTATTTGATGAGGCTGCAGGAAAGACTTTGTGCTCCACTTCTACAGAGTAGCGGGAATAATGTTGTGAAACTCTGAGCCAGGGATCCTCTTCTTTCTCCTCCCTCTAGTGTTACTTGTTCAGAATTCCTAGCTGGGTTTTTGTAAAAGTAGTGTGATGTGGATAAGCAGATCAGTTGCCATGGTGTTCCACCTTTGCATCTGACAGTGTGAAACCCAAGCTCTAAAAGCACTGCACAAAACTGTTGTGCCAATGCCATGGAGGTAAAACAAAGCTGTGTGTTAATGGAAGATACCATGTGCTGCTATGGCAAGCAGCCTGTTATATGGCTGTTTGTGTGTTATGCACATGAAGGAAAAGTGAGTTGTAACCAAAAAAAAAAAAACTTTGTGCATGTCATGCATTGACAGTCAACCTTTTGCATAGTCCTGCTGAGCATTCAAGCTACTTGCTGTAAAGGAGAATGCCTCGGCACCATGAGCTGTGTACAACTGCCTGGTCCTATTGTGAAAGCAATGGGGCAGATCCTTTTTGCCTCTCTATGTCCTTCTCACAGCCATCCCTGAAACCACGTAGCCTGCAAGTGATCCCAGTTATGGGCAGGCACTTTGGGCTGTGTAGGACCACAGATGCCTAAATGCATGGGGGGATAGTCTGAGGGCTGGTTTGCAGAGCAGGGTGTGCTGGTTGCTGCTCTCCTGAAGTGTTCACCCATGTTGTGACCACAATCAAGTAGATCTGTGGCTCTTGGTATTTTGAAGCAGATCTGGGGGCTGCAAATTTGGGATTCATCACTAATACTGCTGCTATGTTAAACATGGAGGTTAATGGTGTAAGAGGGCTAAAGGACAGACTGCTGAGACACATGTGCTTACAGAGCCACTACTTAAGCAGTTCTGTTTTGGTCCTTTTCTTAGCATCCTACCCTTTCCATGTGGCTTTCTTCAAGTAAGGTAAGTTGTAGATTGGATTAGATGTTACATGAAGTGGCCATGTTTAGGACAAGTAAAAAGTAGCTGTCCTTGAATAACCTTTTTTGAATATTCTGTAGTAGACTGTAAAATATAATTTCAAAACCAATATTAAATATCTTTAGGTAGTATTTCATCAATCTCGAGTTTAATTGAATGCTTGTGTTGTGAATTTACATCAAGGTAAGTGTTACGTGTTATCTTCCCAGTTTTTGAGCACCTGAGTTGTGAAGGCTGTAAGTCAGAAACTGCTTCTCTTGTCAGGGTTAAGTTCCATTTAAAATTGTTAAAATTCTGTCTTAGCTCATATCGTGTCTGTAGATTCCTATGCTCACCTTGGAGGTAGAATAACTTTGTCCTCAGAAAACTTGTCAGTGAACATCAAATTTTTACAACACATTGTCATTTCCCCTGTATGAAAAAGTCAAACTCTATAATCCAGCATGGTAAATAATGCTGCCATACAAATATACATATATATATATATATGCGCCTAAACACTCATCTGTAATGCTAGAGTTTTGACAGAAGTGTGTTTTCCTGAGGCAAAGAGCTGGTCACAGTGACTGCTAGCCTTGGAAAAAAGAAAAATAAAAATGCTGGCTGCTACTTCCAACCCAGGCACTGTCCTAGGAGATATTTTAGGTTGTAAGGTGCTTCTTGAGGTGACTGCTCCTTTGAGCATTGTTTGAAGGGGACTGGGTTTTATTTTTGGTACTGCACAGTGTGCTTCATCCACAGCTTGTTTGTGTGCCTGCTAGGGACTTGATGTTTGATCATGGGTGAGCAGACCATGAGTGCTCACCTGCTGCTGGGATATTGCTCCTCTATGCTCGGCCTGCTGATACACTGTCCAAAACCTATTTCAAAGCAATCCCTATTTCAAAACATTGTGCAATGCAGAAGCAATGTGAGAACAGCATTTCCCTCTAAGTGGGAATGTTGCTTTGGCCATAGCTCATTAGCTAGGTAAAGTATTCATTTTCAAGACAGTTTCTGTGAAACTCATCTGCTTCTCAGTCTCTTCACAGCTGTTTCCTCACCTAACCCTCACCATTCATGTTAACATTTGCTCTTTGCCTTCATCTACTCTGTGGAAACAGGATCGGGCTAACTTAACTTGTGAAATTTGTGTAAGAGAGGAAGCTTTCCTAGGACTACTTACTGTCTTTATTTTGGTTTAAATATCTAGTTTTCTAGTTGGTCAATTTCAGTGCAACTTTACCCTGTTACAGAAATTGTTTTGTGGGGAGGGAACAGCTGTTCTGGTGGCAGTTTAATTCGGGAAACATTGATGTCCTAAGCTACAAGGATGGTCTCTGGCTGCCCTCACCTCCTCAGGCGCTTGGCTGGCGGGTGCCCCTCAGCATCAGCAGGCTCTGCAGGGCTCCAGGGAGAAAAGAGGCAAGTTTCGAGAGTGGTACGAAAAAGTAAGCATTTTATTAGGGGAGGGGGGGAAAAAAAGGCCAAAGGGGGAGAGGTGGCCTCAGACAAGTGCGGGCGGCAGCTCAGCCCTGCCAGAAGCCGACGAAGAAGCTGCAGAGCGAGTGCCACCGCTGGGCGCAGTAGGTCTCCACCAGGCGCTCGGGGGGCTCGGCGGAGGCCGGGGGCGGCGGCGTGGGGCCGGGGTCGTGGCCGGGGCTGGGCGGCAGCAGCCGCAGCTGAGCCTCGGGGGGAGCCCGGCCGGGGCCGCATTGGCGAGGGCCGAGCGGGGCGCCCTCGGCGCAGGGCCGGCGGCGGCGGCGCAGGTGGGCTATGACCTGCCGCCAGTAGCGGCGGCTGCGGGCGCCGTAGGCGGGGCAGCGGCGGGGCTCCCCCCGGTACACGCAGCTCCGCGCCGCCCCGCCGCCCGCCGGCGGCCGGCAGCTAAGGCGCAGCTCGCTGGCCCCCGCCGCCCAGCGCAGCTCCCACTGGCAGCGGTGCCGCTCCGGCGTGGAGAAGCGCCCCGTCTGCGCCGCCTCGCCCGGGCCGCTGCCCGCCGCCCCCAGCGCGGCCAGCAGGGCCAACGGGGCCAGCAGCGCCAGGGGCCGCCGCATCTCCTCGGCGCCGCGGGAGCCGCCTCCGGTGCCTGTGGGAAGGCAAAGCCAGCTCCGCACGAAGCCGCCGCTGCCCCATTCCCTCCCTCCTTCCCCGGGTTTCCCCGCTGCTCCCCCCCTCCCCTTAGTCCCCCGCCGCGACTCACGGTGTGCGGCCGGCTGCCTGCAGGTGCCCGGCCCCGGCGTGTGCGGCGGCGGGGCCGGCCCGGGACTTATCAACGGCCGGGGGCTGCCCCCACCGACGCCCCTCCCCGGTGTGGGGCACAGCGCTGGGTGTTCCTCACCCCGGCCGCACCCCGCGGGGCGCTCCGTGCCCTGACGGCACCGGAGGGAGGGAGGAAGGGGGGGGGGGTCCTTGGCATCCCCCCGCCTTGTTCGGGGAAGCCGCACACGGGGCTGGCCCCGGGGGGAGTGGGGGAACCGGCCCGATACCAGTGGCTCTGTCGGCAGCCTCGCTCCGGAAAGGGACTTGTGTTTTCTCCTTTGGAGTTCATGGGGTTAGAATCGGGGTAAAGAGAGAAGGGTTCTCACTTCAGAAGGTAGATACCGGTGTGGATAATTTTGGGGTGGTTGCTTTTTCTTTAAGGTGGAGGCAGGATTCTAATGGGGGCATGAGCCTAGAGCTTGGTGTTAGCGCATGCTTAGGGATGCAAGATCAGCCACCGCTTTTAGAAACCTCTGGTTGGAGTTAAGCTCTTAACGTCCCCACGTGCTTAGGTTTCTGAGTGATGTACCCTTCGCATCTGCTCCAAACTCCGATTTCCCATTCCGACCCTCTCCCTAGGATCAGGACGAGCCCGCATCCCGCTGTCGGCAAAGAGCTCGGCCCTGCTCGGCACCGCGCGTTGGGGATGCTCCTTGTCTAAGGCAACAAGAGAGCTCCGGGCTGCCAGCTCGTGAAAGGATCACTACTGGCTGCGCACAGACCCACGCATCCCTGCGTATGTCGGCGTGGCGATATGTCGCGCCGCGACAGCACCGCGGCTGTCCCGGAGCAGGCGGGTTTACGCGGAGCCCGGCCCCGTCCCTGCTGTGCCCGCCGCCCCCGACGGCTCCCGAGGCCCGAGGGGGACACCCAGCGGCTCGGCTCCGCTCGGCACCCGTTGTTGGCAGAGCAGAAAGCTGAAACGTGTTGCGGTAATGAAGGCTGCCTGGGTGTGGGACGCCTGCTTTCGGCTTTATTCCTGTCACCTCTCCTTTACGGTGACTTTTTTAAACATCCCCCACGGTTATAGTAGGTATCTTTTGGAGAGACGTCTGTGACTGCAGCCACAATGGAGTGGGTGCTTAGTTGGAGAGGCAGAGTGTCATGAGAAGGAAATAGAGCCTGGGCAACAAGCCATACGAGAGGTTTTGTGACCAAAATCTGATGTAGAAACAGGTACCTCCTTCTGTCCTGGAGTTAAGTACTTAACTACTTCTCACGGACAAGGCTGAGCTGACTGTTAGCTGTGTGTGGCTCTCCAGCTGGAATGCTGGATCGTGTAAATCCCTGTCATGGGTACTGTGGACTTCCTATGGCTGCAGGAGGGATGTTGGCATCTAACCTAGGGATGTGGAAGCACCATAATGAAGTGCATTGTGACTTGTAAGACCCTCTGTGGCTCCAGTGAGCATAAGAGACATCATGTGCCTTAGCTTATTAGTCCACCAAACCCTGGTGTTGCATTCAGATTAAGGTCTGGCCACCTGTAATCACTATATACTATTTCACCGAGCATCTTGTCCACTTCCTGCGTTCTTGTACGCAATGTACATCTTGTACATTTGTGCAATGTGAAATGGAGTTGCCTGTTTAAGGTCACTTAAGGCAGGTTCTCTTAGGCTTATCACATTTGGAGGGAGATGTTACTGTATTTTAATGAATGTTTTACTGGTGCATTTTTTTCAGAAAAGTGGGTAGTATAAAGAATAGTGATGATTCATCAACCTAAATATACAATATTAACAGAGCTGTATTTAACCTACTTGTCTGAACTATCAGTTTTTAATATTTTTTTTTTTACTACTGGCTCAAGAGAATAAAATAATATTTAATGTGGTAATAAACATTGGCTACAATGAGGTAGACTGGTCTTCTCAAATACCCGGTTCTGTTCAGGGCAAGCCCAGCTCTGCATAGTATAAAAGATAAGAAATGGTAGCTGAACAGCCACAAAGAGACAGATTCTGGGAATTCTTCATGAAGAAACTGAGGAATGTGGTGTTGCCCCCAGTTCATTTGCCTGAACAAAGGTGTTCCATGTTTTTATCATCTTTTGTCTCTCACTCCCTGCAGGTCTTCTCATAATCTCATCTGAGTCATTCATCTGGAGTTTTCCAATGCTTTGTTTTTTCAAACAGTTCAGGAAATATTTGTGGTTTCTTGTTCTTCGTAGTGCTTCCATTGCTGCAGAGCAGTTGGTTTGTTCTCTGCATCCTATATGTTCCCTCCTTGCTTTGACATTCTCCTCAGACTTTGTTGTACTTTTGATAAGAGAGATAACTACATTGCAGTTTTTCAAAGCATGTGATTTTTCTCATTATAGCCTTACCCATTTCATTTTTTTAATCTGCCTTTGAGGATGCTTCTTTTTCGGTTATATGAAAGTGAAGGTTATCATGCTTACTGTAAGCCTTCCTCTCCAAAAAAAGTGAAGTCTTTTTGCTTGTTTTTTAAATGTATGTGTCCTACCTTCATTCTTCATTCCACAGTTAGCGGACTGACACATGCATTGGCAACGCCCCTTGTTGAGCTCAATATGAGATCTGCTAAAATACCTCTACTGCTCCAGGCTTTCAGCTGATCAAAAATTGAAGTCGTGAAAGGGTGAGCTTCAGCTTTGCCTTCTCCATTATTTAAGTTGGTTCAAAGTAAATCATTCTGCCCTCTAATAGTGAAGGAAGTCACAGAAATAATTGATTTCTAGTACTGCTTAACAGAGGGCTTCATTAGAATGCCAAAAATGCATTTTTTTCAAAGAATTTATATCTGGTCATTCTTGTATTCATTTAAAGAAGCAGAAAATGCACTCGTTGTAGCAACATACAGATAGACACTGTAAGTCAAGAACCCATACAAGTGCTATAGAATAAAAATTAGTTGCCTTCTTAAATTTAGCAGTTTATTTTGGGGAAAAAAAAAATCTGAATGTTTCTAGAAATATCAAGTGGCTTTTCTATCTTAAATACATCTGGAGACCGTTTCTTTGGCATCTTTCACAGTATGTCGGAGATGTGCTATGAAAAAAAATAATTATTTTCATCATTTAAATTAGAAGAATTCAAGAATAAAAGGGGGGGGCGAAGAGCTAAAATGATGCAGGACATCATGGACAACGTTCTCTGTCATCACAGTAGAGTACAACAGCTGAAACTGGAGTAAGACTTTTGGTTTATTCAGAGCTTAATCCTTTTACTGAACTGCCAACAACCTGAAGGCTGGAGACTGGTTTTCCATGATGTGAGCTGATTTGAAGGCTATTACAAGGAAGAGTAAACATTAAGAGATAATTATGAAAAAAAAAAACATCTTCTAGATACATGACTTCTGCCTTTCTCACCTCAAAAAAACAAACAAACAAAAAACAAACACCCAACCACCTCGACTGTAGAATGGTGTGTTTATAGTGTGGTTTTACCCAAAGAACTGAAGCAGTGGGAGAATGCTGGTATATTATGCACTAGCAAAAAATGGAGTTGGCCCTGTACTATAAATTAGTGATTTTTATGGAGCAGGAATACACAGGCTATAGAAGTCCATGTCAACTGCTCTTGTATTACAAAATTAAAACAGTTCTATAGAGTTTAATAGAACTATAATATGAATAAGAATTAAAAAAAAAAAGACACTAACAAGGAAACATCAAGGAAAGACGTGCTTAAAAGGAGAAGAACCCACTGCACACTGCTCAGCTGTTTTTATATGTTCTTGCTGGTGTATTTGCCTTGATGCTATATTGGCCACTGTTTCTGAAAAGGTATATTCCAGTTTGATACAAATGTGCGTCCTGTTTACTAAGTGTTTGCTTTAAGAATAGTTTATAAAATATTTTTCCTTGATTCTGGAGTAATATGCCACAAAGTCTTTTTCTTCATTATGACACCTGGTATCCCTTGCCCAGAGTGTGCCTTCTGGCTCTGAAATCTTGTAGCCTAAGCCAGAATGCAATGCTGGTGAGGAAAAACTGTTTTGCTGAAGCCCTGCTACAATGAGCATTTCCTGAAATGCCTATATTTTTTTGGAGGTCCACCTAGCTATGCAGAATATTTTTTTTTGAACTATTGCTGTGGGTGTAAAAGGCTTAATAGTGGGAACTGTTGTAATGGAGGACTTTCTGGGTTATGATAGCACAGCTGTTCTCTCTTTTAAGCTCGTAAAAAGCTTTAGACTGAAGGCTGGCAGCACACCAAGGAGACATTATCAGTCTGATACTACTGTAATTTGTAGCTTGGAAGCACAGGGTAATGGACTACATGATGTGCTTGCTTAGAGTGAAAATATGGTTATTAATTACCATTATCAATTTATTAGCACAATTGAGCTTGACAGCACTAATATTCTACTATTAATCTGAAATATAAGAGACAAATATCTAATTACTGGTTTGCTGTCTTGAACCCCAGCTCTGTTAGCTATCTGCCTCCCTCCGTTAACAAATGCATACCAAGAACATTTTCCATGATAACGCCTCTGGTGACTATATTACTGATTCAGTCATTAGTAAACTCCCTGTGCTTTCTTATTTTATGCATTTATTCAAATTACTTTGTAAAACTGATAGTTCTTTGCACTTTGATTTTTATTTCCCAAAATCTACATGTAATATTAGAGAGACTTTTAAGATTGATCATCAAATAAAGGATAAATCCAGCTGTGCATAGGTAGTAATTACCTTGTCATATTTTTTCAGTATGATTTCTAACTGATTAATTCAGCTTTATCAACAGCAAAAATGTCAATAGGTGTGCAAAACTGGATTACATTGTCCCATGTTTCTAACCTGCATCACTGTTTTTCCCTTCAGGTAGTCAGTCTTGGGAGTTTCTCATCCTGAAGTAGGTATCTTCGCTTCATTCAATAAATTGCTCTAGACACCATTTGATTGCTTGTCCTAGATCTCTCCTGACAACTGACCTACAAGTAAATACCTCTTTATTATAGATGTAGAACACAAATCAAGATGAATCCTTCTCTTAGTGATCTCCAAAGTCTTTGTATCAAACCCTTCAGTGTCGTATGTGTGTTGCTTAGATCTCGTAAAGGTGAATTCAGTTTGGCATGACTCAATCTGTGTCAAGATGCTACCTGGCTAATGGATAGTGTCACTTCTGGGTTTCCCATTTCTGCAAATAACTATGCCTTTAATCTGATGTGGCTTCTAGTGAGAACTATAAAATTCCTGATGCACCACTAGGAATCAATGTATGCACCCCCTAGTTAGTCCTCAGACTGGTCACACTTGGAATGAAGTAAAATCCTGGGAGTTACCTACTTTGCCAGAAGCCTAGGATACCACGAGAGCAATTTCTCAGGTGTGTGAGAGCTTCATCTCTGAGTACTGCATTTAAACTAGTAGTGCTTCAGTGATGTTGGCTGAGACTGTCAGCCAACTCAGCTACTCAGCTGGTAGCAGCTGAGAATATGGTTCATGCTGGAAGAAAATGGCGAGTCCTTAAAGTGCCATTTGAAAAGGCTAGGTGATTTGTTATTCTTTTTAAAGATTTTCAAGTATAACTTGTCTGCTGACTGGATGACATGCAAGTCCCAGCATAAAAAATAACACTTTTATAGTTGGTTTTCAAACAGAAGGTGAGTATGAAATGCCTTCTCCAAGTGTTTGTGTAAGTAAAGCTTGGATGTCCTGGGAAAAAGAATACAAAAAGGGAAAAACTGTTCAAGAAGCAAACTTATTCACAGGTAGCATGTCATTCTCTCACAAGTAATGTGGTACTGCAACTGCCAATGGGCAAGTCAAATATTTCAGTGGTAAAATCAAGCTTCTTTTCCTTTAAAGAAAAACTTTACTAAATAGTACTGACATTTTTTATCCCTGCTGTGGAAAGGCCCTTTGGGAACAGAAATGTTGCAAACCCTTTAGTGTTTCTTAAGCCAGACTGACTTTTCAATTCTCACCATATTTTCCAAGCTAAAGACAGAAACAAAATCAAAGTGCAGCTGTCACCTTTCTTAGAGTGAAGAGATGATATTAAATATGATTAACATCCAGTGAAAACAAAGTTGAAGAAAATGCCAGAGCCGAGCCTAGGAGTGCCTATGTTCTGGTAAAAATGAAGTCAAGTGATCCACCATGGCACCTGTATGATTTAAAATTAGATAATGGTAGTCAAAGGCATCTTGCTTGAATGCTAGATAATCACCTCATTAATCATTCAGATGGTGTACTTTCATTCGTTATCCCTTGCTTGAATCATTATGAAAGTTATTTTTTTTTTGTGGAAGAGAAGATATAAAAGTAAATCTGGATCTTTCTATAAAACATATGTTTAGAAGAAAATTTAATGTCTATTAGGAAAGCTCTGGAAGTCTTTCCATCTGTGCCAAATGGCAGAAATAAGCTGCTTGAAACTGCGGAAGCCATTCTTTCCCTGCCTGCAGACACCAGTCAGGACACAGAAGTGCTTGTCAGATCCATGGGCACATCCCAGCCCCAGCTGCTGTACCAGTCCCATCTACCAGCTCAGGAGTACGAGCAGTTACTGGTCTGAGGTAGTCTGGCTGCAGCACCAAGGCAGATGCATTTAAAAACATTAATTTAAAAATATTTTGGAAAATTATTTTTGAGAAATGGCAAACAGCAGAATGGAACAAGAAAAGGGTGAAGGATGAAGAACCAGTTAATATTCTTTGCCTGCACTGTGAGCGTTTCTGCAATTTCCCTATCCAGAAGACTCATCAAAAGCTATTAATGTGGAATAGACAGAGCTGAAGCAAATTTTCTGTACTCTTCAGATTTTTATCTTTTATTACAATGTTTTCACTTAATTGCCTTCGCTTATACCAAAGCAAAATGATTTAATCATATATATAATTTAAGCTTCCCTGTTGTGAAAGCTCTACCTCTGTATATTGCAATATCTTTGTAACAATGGGGTCTGGTGTATTATAGGCACACAAATAGATTTTATTGCCTTGTGCAATAATGTGACATATCTTCTAAAGATATGTCACAAACAAAGCTGTACAGAAGGATAAAATGCTGTCTGTGGGGATGAAATCTGTCATTGTTCTTCCTCAAATAATTTTGAAACAGTGCCAGAGCACAAACACATCGTCCACCAGTGACCTTTGTTGATTTGAAACTTGCTAATCTGAAAGTGCTTACCTAATCTTGAGCCTGGTCTTTAGAACTCACACTGTCAGGATATTTCAATGCCATTGGAAAATAGTGCACATACTGTGACACCTCCAGTCCCACCCAAATCGTCTCGCCTTTGCTGATCATCTGGAAGAATAGATAGCAGTGAGAAATGAGACACTTTAGAATTGGATCTCTTTCTAGGGAGGTAATAGAGTAGGAAGGGACTTTTTGCTGCAGCAATATAAAGCTTCCAGCTGTAGCTCCGCAAACTTGCAATGTCCTAAATATTTATTTGGTGAATGTTATTTTCTTCTGGTTGTGGCTTTATTCTTTGTGCAGTCTTTTTGTTATGGAGCATTAAAAGTCACTTATGATTAAAGGCTGTTTTAGCATGAAGACTGGTGATACGTATGAAATGCCACTTCTTGGGTGTCAGCCCTGAGCTTCCAGGTGTGCAGCTCTCACATACCCCAAATACAGTTCCTGTCTTGGGACTGATAGCAGACCTTTTCTTGCACAGGCTTTGCTGGAGAGCCAGGATCACTGCTGGCTGCGGAAGCGAATCAGCAAGTATGGCTGCGAGTGATGTGCCCCATGCTGCAGCAAGGTCAGTCTTGTTCTGCAGGAGGGTGCTCATGTCCTGCGTGTGAACTCTTCCACAGCTTTTCTTCTCAGCTCTGACATACATGTGGCATGTGACTTGTGTGTCAAGGAGACTGGCCACCAGGATGTTACCAGTGTTCTTCAGTTTGTTCTTCAGTTGTGTGATTGGTTGCTGAAACCATCGTGATGAGCATTAGGGAGCATCTTCATGGGGAAATTGCTAGGGATCCATTTGCTTGTATGTAGTACATTAGCATATCTTTGTTGACAGCATTTAAACAGTGTGATGCTTTTTTTCTTTCAGCACCTGCTTAAATACAATTCTTATTCACAGGTTTTGGATGGAGGAGTTGTGTTGCAGCCAGAGGATTCAAATTTTAGTGGAATATCTGTAAAAAAAGATGTCAGGGTAACTTTCATTCAAGAACTGGCACAAAACTGTTACAGCATACCTTTTGGGGAGAAGCTGTGAGAAAAGCAAGAAAACAAATCCACCAAAACATTACTAGGAGCTATCACTCATGAAAGGCGATGCAAGCCCTTCTTTGAATTCTTCTTGGGCTATGGATCAGAATGTCTATTGTTTTTTCACCATCTAGCAGTAATTTTACCCCAGAAAGCTAGATATACCTTTTGTTAATCACAGAAGTCATTAGGAATATAGCTTCCTTTACATTGTGGTAGTTTGACATCTGAGCAAATTCAAATGAGTTTAGTTACTGTTCATGGGAAAGTCATCACAAGATTTGAGCCATAAAACAATGCACATAAAACTATGTTCAGTTAGTTCAGATCTAAATATAAAAGGAGTAAGATCATTTTGTGTTCTCGCTGAGGGCAGGCACAAAGATAAACTGAACTGATTTAAAAATATATGAAAATTCGAACTGCAATAGAAATCTCTGAAAATTATCTTTAAAGGGAAAGGGGAACCTAGCAACAGCTTCTGCAGATTTTAAAAATGAAATGCCTTCTCACTACCTAAATTAAAATAAAACTGGCCCAAGATGGATCTTTTTTTTTCTAGTTGAAGATAAACCTGCTGGCTTCAGTGGAGCTATTCATGTGGAGAAATGTGATTTTTTACAATAACACGTTTTCTCCAGTCTCTTTATTCACTTTACACTATGCACTTATAAAGATCCTGCAGACCTGTCCACATTTCATTTAATATTTTATATAGATAATTAGCGGAGAAGATGTGAAATCTGGGTATAGGCCAGATTCACTGGGTTTTCTGTAATGTCTTGAATGATAGTAGTTAGGAAAAACACCTTTTAATGTCTTTTAATGTCTTTGTAACCTGCTATTTCTTTGGTGTAAATTTAAAAGAAATACAATCTTGAGGGGTAGCCACTACCCAGGGGCTATGTCCTGCTGCATGTCTGTTAGCAAAACGAAAAGTGAGAGGATTCAGAAAATTGAGTCAAATTATAACAGTGGGGTTGATGGAGTTGGGAGCTTTGTGGAGGGACTCATGTAACTGTGGCGATGAAACCGGAGTCATCCAGTACACATCAGAGTCCGGGCAGATGGTGCTTAAGACCTGAAAAGCTACTTCAGAATGCCCCCCCCCCCCCCCCCCCCCCCCCAATTGAGGAAACAGCAGTTTATGAAAAATACAGATTTTTTTTTTCACTTTTCTTTTAACTGAGAAATACTCAACTGATTGAATTGTACTTAATATGGTGTGTGTAGGTGCAGCATCTGAAATCCAACACAGGAGGCATGATTTTGGCAAAAGCAAAACAACAGATGCTTGTGACAAGCAGGTTGTATAACAGATTTCTCTTGCAACCTAGGTCAGCTGTTTTTCACCAAGATTGAGTTTAACTGAAATGGTTAGTATTAGATAAAATATATATTCATATGCAGTTGAGGTATGATCTTGGCTTCCTTTACATTGATATTTTCACTGAATTCAGCATTTGTTAAAGTTACAGCTAATTATAACCTTGTGGACAATAATTGTTTTACTTACACCAACTGTATATAATAGCTACTAAATCAGAGCTATTTAATTTTTTTTAATTGTACATATATTTAGGGGAACATTCTAAAGACAGGTGCAATATTTATTCTGTATTCAACTCAGCAAAACAACTGCAATTAAGGAAGAAATAAAAGGAGGAGGGGGAGGGAAGACTAATTTTGGAAAAACAGCTCCTCCAATAGCTTGGAAATACTTCTTGCAATATGTTAAGGCTAATATAACTGTCACAGCCTTCTGTGGAGCACCCTTCATGAAAACATCCAAGTGGAAAAATTGAAAAGCTCATGTAAATGTCAATCTGAATATGTGACTCTACAGTTTTTTGCTGTATGAAGTAGCTGCTTAGACTTTAGATTGTGAAATCATGTCTTATTTTGGTGGTGGTTTCCTTTTGATTTTCTGTTGTCCTGCTTTGCTTGTTATACAACAATGTAGCAATGTGCTGTGGGAAGAGTTAGAGCTGGACACCTACAATATCTGTGCTTCTGTGTGTATTTGGGAAGGAAAAAGGTGATGGGCGTGGGTTTTAGTCCCTTCTAGCTCCTGGAGCTGGTGTGCATAGAGGCAGTGCTGCAGCTGGAATGTGCTTCTTAGTCAATGATAATCTCAAAGTTCATGCATAAAGCAAAATAGTGCTACAAAAATGAGATGACAGACAAAAGATAAGCTATAAAAACAACACAAATGTAAGCATAATGTCAAGTGTGTGCATGTGTTGTAGTTAATCATTTCAAAGCATTGCTTTGAAAACAGGAATAAACTTTGTCTCAACATGGTGTTCAAGTGCATCTTTCCTGTGACCTCCTGGTAACACTGCAGAGGTGCTGGGTGTAACTGTGGAGGCACTGGCTTGGTTTTAGGAGCAGCAACCTGATGGCTGCTTACTGAAGCCCATCACCTGGAGCCTCTGCCATGCTGGTTCCCATGGTGTGGGAACCAGCCTTGGTCTTCCCTCAGAAGAGTCCTCTTCATCTCTCTGCGCTTATCTCCCTGCTCTTATCTTGAGCCTTGGGGCTTAAGTTTCCTGTTCCTTGAAGATCATGGTTTCCTTTTTAGCCTGGTTTCAAAGACTCTGCCTCTGTTTACCCCTGTCTTTACCTCTTAAACTCAATAAGCAGTTCAGAGAAATTTGACGGCAGAGAGAAGATCTCAGCTGAATACACATATCTACAGCCACCAAAGTGGGGTACGCAGATATTATCTCATATGTGCAATGTGGCAGTGATGGAGGGCTGCAGGGTAGGTGTTTAATTGACCCTAAGGAGTTAGTATTCATCTCAGCTGGGTGACAAAGAAGTAGGAGCTCCCAGGAGGTGGTGTGGGTTAAAGCCCCGCAATGTATACTTTGCTGAACTGGAACATGTTTTGATAACTATGTTTAGACATTGGCTAATAAGAGTGTTTAGATAGGGTATTTGTCAGGTTGGACTGTTTTAACACCAAGGATATTTAAAAGCTATTTTTTAGGTCATTGAGATATTAATGGTATTGTAAATGTGGAACTGCAAGGCAGGGAACTGAACTGCTTTCAGTCAGGAAAATCACTCGTATTACAGTAAGCACATAAAGGAGGATGTATCGATCTGAGTTACAAAAAGATGTGCTTGAGGAATAGCTCTGTGCAGATGCCCCTACAATATCACTTTTGCTATTTGTGATTCACTTTGTCCTGCTAAACCAAGGAAGTTGTGGCCTGGCAATAGACAGCAAAGTCCTGCCGAAGTTTTGCTTCAGAAAGTGTTTCTTTGGAGGGACTGCAGTGATGTAAGTAGGAAGTAATTCTGTTTCTTTATTTCTGCTGAAGTAAACCTTTGGCATTTTATAATAATTTTAATACACTTCATCAGACTTGAGCCTAACAATATTAATTGAATCTTGCCCAACCTAACTTAGCAGCTTGTTTTGTCATGAGAAAAACCGTCAATTAGAACTCGCAATCCATCACTAAAACAAAATCCTAGGAACGCAAGTCTAGCTAACTTACTGTTCATAGAGCTACTTGGTCTGTAGTAATGTTAACATTCAGGAGCCTTCCCAGTTTAGGAAAAAATGCACACAATATCAATATTCACATGCTATTAATTCAATAACAGAAGATGCAGCCTGAAGGGCTACGTGGTGTAGCTTTCTTAAGAAGTACCTGCAGTAATATGCTACTTAAAATGACTATGAACAGTTGATAATATGCAATATCTGAAATTTATTACAGCCTTGAGAGTTACACTGCGTTTACTACAACAGTTCTTCCAGTAGTATGATGTTGTAATGTATATCTGTACATCAATACTGACCATTACAAATTGAGTACAAACAAATGTAGTTGCCGAGGCGATCGGCTCCGGGGCAGATGCGTTCTGCAGCGGAGTGGGGGATCGGACAGGCACAGCTAATTTTTCCAGCACCGAGCCCACTCGAGGGAGCCGCCAGGACCGGCAGCCTTCGCGAGGGAGGAGAACGAGGAGAGAACGAGGCGTAGGCGGAGCCAGCAGCGCCCCCACCCTCGCCGTTGAAAAGCTGCCCCGAGGGAATAGGAGTGACCAGGAGGGCAGTCAGGGCGTGGCGCGGCAGTTAGGGCAGGCAGGGCGAGCAGGGAGGGCAGAACATTCCCCCCGCCCATACGAACACCTCCTCTAACGGCGGTCTGCCGCTAGCTCAGCTGCAGCGGTGTACACCAGGCACAGTGCGCTCTCCAGGAAGTCTGTACACACCCAGACCGACTGCCCACATCAGGGAGTGTGAGCAGGAGATAGACTTGTGGAGCAACTCCCTGAGCGGCCTGAAGGACAGGTACCGGGGTGAGACCCCCCCAGATGGGGGGCTCTTCAGAAGGGACAGGCAGCATGGAAGGGGTGGTGGTGTGGCTCTCTGTATCAGAGGGAGTTTTGATGTCGTGGAACTTGAGGCTGGGAATGATAAGGTGGAGTCCCTATGGATTAGGATCAGCGGGAAGGCCAACAAGGGAAGCATCCTGGTGGGGGTCTGTCATAGATCACCAAACCAGGATGAGGAGACTGATGAGGAATTCTACAGGCAGCTGACAAAAGTTGTGAAATCGTCAGGACTTGTGCTTCCAGGATATATCTGGGAAGTTGAAGTCCCCCACGAGAACAACACAGCCCAGAGAAAGCAGTCTAGGAGGTTTCTGGAGAGCGTGGAAGATAGCTTCCTGATGCAGCTGGTTAGTGAGCCTACCAGGGCAGGTGCCCCACTAGACCTTCTCTTCACAAACAGAGAAGGACTGGTGGGAGATGTAGTGGTTGGAAACTGTCTTGGGCAGAGTGACCATGAAACGGTAGAGTTCTCCATTCTTGGAGAAGCCAGGAAGGGGACCAGTAAAACCGCTGTATTGGATTTCTGGAGGGCTGACTTTGAACTGTTCAGGACACTGGTTGGCAGAGTCCCTTGGGAGGCGGTTCTGAAGGGCAGAGGAGTCCAGGAAGGCTGGGAGCTCTTCAAGAAGGAAATCTTAATGGCGTGGGAGTGGTCTGTTCCCACATGCCCAAAGACAAGCAAGGGGAAGAGGAATGTCCTGGCTGAACAGAGAATTGTGGCTTGAGCTTAGGAGAAAAAAGAGGGTTTACAATCTTTGGAAAAGAGGGAAGGCCACTCGGGAGGACTATAAGGATGTTGTGAGGCAGTGCAGGGACAAAATTAGAAGGGCCAAAGCTCATCTGGAGCTCAATCTGGGTACTGCTGTCAAAGACAACAAAAATTGTTTTTACAAATACATCAATGCAAAACGGAGGACTAAGGGAAATCTCAGTCAGGCCCAGTCAGCATGAATTTATGAAAGGCGGGTCCTGCTTGACGAACCTGATCTCCTTCTATGACAAAGTGATGTGCTTGGTGGATGAGGGAAAGGCTGTGGATGTGGTCTACCTTGACTTCAGCAAGGCTTTTGACACTGTTTCCCACAGCATTCTCCTCAAGAAACTGTCTGCTCATGGCTTGGACTGGTGTACGCTTCATTGGGTTAAAAACTGGCTGGATAGCTGGGCCCAAAGAGTTGTGGTGAATTGAGTCAAATGCAGTTGGAGGCCGGTCACTGCTGGCGTTCCCCAGGGCTCGGTACTGGGGCCGGTCCTCTTTAATATCTTTATCGATGGTCTGGATCAGGGGATTGAGGGCACCCTTAGTAAGTTCACAGATGACACCAAGTTAGGTGTGTGTGTTGATCTGCTGGAGGGTAGGAAGGCTCTGCAGGAGGATCTGGATAGGCTGCACCGATGGGCTGAGGCCAACTGTATGAAGTTCAACAAGGCCAAGTGCCGGGTCCTGCACCTGGGGTGCAATAACCCCAAGCAGAGCTCCAGGCTGGGAGATGAGTGGTTGGAAAGCTGCCAGGTGGAGAAGGACCTGGGAGTATTGGTGGATAGTTGGCTGAATATGAGCCAGAAGTATGCTCAGGTGGCCAAGAAGGCCAATAGCATCCTGGCTTGTATAAGAAGCAGTGTGGCCAGCAGGGCTAGGGAAGTGATTGTCCCCCTGTACTCGGCTCTGGTGAGGCCGCACCTCGAGTACTGTGTTCAGTTTTGCGCCTGTCGCTACAAGAAGGGCATTGAGGTGCTTGAAAGCGTCCAGAGAAGGATGACGAAGCTGGTGGGGGGTCTGGAGAACAAGTCCTACGAGGAGCAGCTGAGGGAGCTGGGCTTGTTCAGCCTGGAGAAAAGAAGGCTCAGGGGCGACCTTATCACTCCTTATAAGTACATTAAAGGAGGCTGTAGTGAAGTGGGGGTTCGTCTGTTCTCTCACGTGCCTGGTGACAGGACGAGGGAGAACGGGCTAAAGTTGCGCCAGGGGAGTTTTAGGTTAGATGTTAGGAAGAACTTCTTTACCGAGAGGGTTGTTAGACACTGGAACAGGCTGCCCAGGGAAGTGGTGGAGTCACCATCCCTGGAAGTCTTTAAAAGATGTTTAGATGTTGAACTTTAGTGATATGGTTTAGTGGAGGACTTGTTAGTGTTAGGTCAGAGGTTGGACTCGATGATCTTGAG
Organism: Anas acuta; assembly: GCF_963932015.1. Lineage (NCBI taxonomy): Eukaryota > Metazoa > Chordata > Aves > Anseriformes > Anatidae > Anas > Anas acuta. The sequence goes on from NC_088985.1 coordinate 21,556,065, forward strand.
GTCTCTTCCAACCTAGACAATTCTGTGATTCTATGAAATCTTTCCAGCATCACTTACAAAGAGTGATTTTAAGTTTTCCTTTTAAAAAGCTTCTCTAAGGCCAGATTTTTCCTAAGTCAATATCCATTCATTTTCAAGTACAATCTGACCTCCTGGTAAACTTTAAAATATAGCCACAAGAACTGATACAATTTTTTTCCATTCTAAACACAAATATAGTTTCATGATTCAAAGCTAACGGTGCATTTCTGATTAATCTTAAGAGAAAGTTACTCAAATATATTCACTGCTCATTTTCTGCAGCCCATTTGGTTAAACTTCATTAATATATTTTAATTTTAAATATTTAAATGTTAAATTTTCATCAGTATACGTATTAAGTGCAAGAGTACTTCCTAAGCCAGACAGGCCCCATATCCAGGGCAAACCTTGTGAGTAGGTAAACTTAGGGAGTAGGTGCAAAAAAACAAAACAACAACAACAAAAAACTCATTTGAATAATAATTTATTGTGTGTCCTTGACTGCCAAAGACTGCCTGCCTGCAAGAATAAAGATGTTTCTGGGCAGGGAGAGCTAAGTGAAGGACACAGTGAGCTGAAGCTCTTGCAGCAGGGACAGAAGAGTAGCAGGCACAGACGGAGCTGTGCTTCAACATCGTGTTTTATCAGGTGTGCCAGGACCTTCCCAGGACAGGCTTTAATGAGATGAGAAGTCTTACAGCTCCAGGACATGATTTTGTGGTTTTGGAGGAGATAAAAGATGCTGATGCCCTTACAGTATAATGTTTTGGTTGTATAAGAAGGAAGAAATATAGCAAGGAAAATGGATGTGTAGAACGTGTCCATGGGCTTAAGAGCTACACACAACTTAAATTCACAGTGGCAGGAGCAAGATCACTAGATGGAGAGTCTGGCTTTTCAGCATGGATCACCCTGCTGAAGACATCAGCAATGTTCCAGATAACTCTTCTAATGTAAGCTTTCCTGATGCCTCTTTCTGGACAGCTGCATCTTCATCTTTCTTAGATGACTCAAGTCATAGATGACAGAAAAATGGGTCAATGATGATTAGTGGAGCATGGTACGAAATGGCCAGCAGCAGAGCTAAGTGATGGACAGAAAAGCAAAGAACAGTGAAGTGCTGCTGTATTCCCTTACCATCTGCTGAGCCCTTTTATGTATTTAGAAATTCAGTTCCACTTGTGGTTTTGTTTCTGTAAGCCATTCACCGCCCACTTGTTCTGCCTCTTGCTGTTCACATTCACAAGTAGTGAATGCATTCAGAGAGGTGACCTGGTCCCTTTCTATTCTACAGACTAGCTTACTTTCTGGAAGGACTGTCTGCCTGAACTAGTAGGAGAAAGGTGCGATTGCAGCCATCTCAGTTCCATCTCAGTTGGTAGCAGCTTATATTGCTTTGGATCTGCAGTGTTAGTTCTCAAACCCTGCACTGCTTAACTACTGCTGTAACTTCAGCCTAATGCAGTAACTCATCTAACAACTGAACGTGAGGAACATAGGTCAATATCAGTAAGCGCTGATACCAAAGTTAGACACCTGAAACTGTTTGCTTCATAAAAGCATCTTGATTTTTTCTAGGGTTTTGAGCAGTCTTTAGACTCAGCATAAGATGATGTTTTTATTGAGCAATTTTCAGAGTTTAAACACAGATTTGATATGTAAATACAGACATCCAGCTTCAAAGTAAACACAGAAATAAAACCAAACAACTTTCAGTCCTATATGATGTGAAACCATGGGGGGAGGGGGAGAGCTGCTTTTAGAAATGCAGCTAAATCTAAGTTTAAATCTAAGTTTTCTCAGTAAATTTATGTTATGGAGCCTCATCAGCTGTTTTTATTTTGATCTAATTTTGATCAAAATCTCAATTATCTCACAATTCTTAATAAAATTCTTAATAAATATCACAGGTTTGATTGAGGAGTAGGGCAAACAACTGTATAGAAAATGCCTGCCTACTATTAAAAATGGTAAGGGGTGAAGGTAGTAGTGGAAAGAGGTTAATATGTGGTTACTATACGCTTGTGGAATGGAATCGATATGCCTGTCACCCCTCTGGGGTAAGAACATCAGGTTCCCATCCTCCTGGCATGGTATTTGTTTGCTGGGGGATGGATGTACCTTACATGGAGGCAGAGTGAATTCCTCCTGTGGGAATTCACTGCATGGGTGAAACATACAGCTGCTTATCATCCTTCTGGAATGGGATGACAGGGTCCCTCATGTCCACCAAGCCCTGTAAAGGGGGTAATAGTTTCCAGAGACAGCTCTGCCCCACAATCCAATCGCAAAATAGTTGGCACATGATGGCACTTTGGGCTGCTGCCAGGGGCAGCCTTTGTCTGAGGAGTCCCAGGCCTCTTCTCTGCAGGCAGCTCCTCACTGCTGTTCTCCCCCTGGAGGCTTACAGCATGGGGCACAGGCTGCACCCAGGCAGTGACGGCAGCGGGTGGCACTGACGATGAGGCGGCTCCTTCCTTCTGGCAGGTGGTGTCCTGGTGATAGGAAACCAGCTCATTGCTGAAGTTGACCCTCTCCACAGTGGACTTACGTGTGTCACAGCAGAAGCACCTGCAGCCCAGCAGGTTGCTGAAAGCCCGCCTGAAGTCTGCATTGAAAGCATAGATGACTGGGTTCACCGAGGAGTTGGCCCAGCCAAACCACACGAAGATGTTGAAGGTGGTTTGGCCAATACAGGCTGACTGCCCTTCCCGGTCGCTCTCCGGCTGGCAGAAAGGCAGCAGGCAGTTGAGCAGGAAGAAGGGCAGCCAGCAGCAAACGAAGACTCCCATTATGATAGAGAGGGTCTGCAGCACCTTGGTCTCCTTGCGCAGGGAGCTCCGCAGAGCGGAGGTGGGCTCCTTGCCATGGGCTGGCCACTGCCCCCCTGCTCGCTCAAGGGTGGAGATGCGGCGGATCTGGGCCTGGGCGATCCGGTAGATCCTGGTGTAGGTGATGATCATGATGGCCACGGGGATGTAAAAGCTGATGAGGGAGGAGGTGATGGCATAAGTGCGGTTCAGGCTGACCTCACAGCGCGGTGTCCCAGGCGGCTGGGAGCCCGGCTGCCTCCTGTCCTTGGCTTTGTGCCAGTGTAGCTGCACGGGGACGAAGGAGATGAGGACGGAGAGGGCCCAGGCCGCAGCTATCATGACGCAGGCGAGGCGCTGCGTCATCCGCCGTTCATAGCGAAAGGGGCTGGCGATGGCCCAGTACCGGTCCAGGCTGATGATGCAGAGGTGGAGGATGGAGGCGGTGGAGCACATGATGTCAAAAGCCACCCAGGTGTCGCAGAAGCGGCTGCCGAAGAGCCAGGAGCCACCGGCCACCTCGGTGACCGCCTTCCAGGGCATCACCAGGACGGCCACGCACAGGTCGGAGACGGCCAGCGACAGCACGAACCAGTTGGTGACCTTGGCGCGGAGGTGGCGGAACCGCAGCACGGCCAGGCACACCAGCGCGTTGCCCGCCAGCGTGCCCAGCACCAGGGCGCCCAGCAGGCAGCCGCCCAGGGCCCGCAGCGCCCGCGGGCCACCCCCCGCCGCCGCCGCGCTCGCCATGGGGGGCGCTCCGCCGCCCGGGGGGGCATCGCCGGCCGCCCCCCGGCCTGGGCTACTCACCGCGGCACGGCACGGCCCCGCCGGGGGGACGGGGCGCTGCTCAGGGCCGGCGCCGGGTTCCCGGCGGCCGCCTGGCGCTGAAGGGGAGCCGCCGCTTCCCGCCCGCCGCCATGGGCGGGACGAGTGGCAACTTTCGGCCTCCGCCTGCCGGCGCCGTGCGGCCGCCCCCAGCCCGAGGGAGCCGGGGGACGGTCCCGCAGCGCCGTCGGAGCACGGGGGTGAGGGAGAGGAGGGGAGAGGATCCGCGCTGCCCCGCCGCCTGCCCTCGGGCACAGCCAGCGGACGGTGGCGTCGTGCCCGCCCGTGCCCGCGGTGCCATCGCGCCTAGCAGGAGCCGTGCGAGCCGCCGCTTCGCAGCGTCCTGCCGGGTCGTTGCTGCTGCTGCTGCTGCTGGTTTTGTTTCAGACTGAAACCCTGCGGAAAGACACCCGGGCACGGGAACCTCGGACATCGCTGGTTTGGATCTGCTCAGTCCTGGCTGCTCAGCCGCAGGCACCCAGGACTGGCACCTAGATATTTCAGCCCAAGGCGTTTTCGGGTCTACTTCAACTGCCTTCAGCTCGCTTTTACAACTATATATGTGCTGTCATGTAAACGTGTCTTGTGTACGTTCACAGCCTACTTCAGAGAAAGTATCCTAATGGAAATAGGCTGTAATCCTTTATTCTGGAAGAATTTATTGAGATAGAAATACGGTAATCCTGTTATGAGAATAAAAAGAGATTGCGGTGTGAATTGAAAAGATCAACTCATGTAATTACTTAACATGATAATCTTTTGAGATTTGCTTTTTTTTTCTTTTTTTCTTTTTTTTCTTTTGCCTCCAAATTAAAACTGCTTCATCCTCTCGTGTCAATAAGAATAATTTCCAAGCCAGAAAGCATCCGATTTCCATTGCATGGCGAAGATATCCATGGTAATTAAAGGCTGGACCTTTTAAAACAAATTTGGAACAGTAAAGCTGGCAGCTTATCCTGTAAAATTAGCATATTTAAGATAAGCTAGCTGGATTGTGTCAGTTCATAACAGATTGTTAACATTTGGTCGCGTTTTTTAAGATCCAAGTCACTTTGTGCCTTGGAGACCGCAGTAATAGTGCATGCAGCCCGTTGTGTTATTTCTGCTGTGGCACTGGAAATTGGATATGTTTCTTTGTTTGTTACTGTGTTTGTCTATAAGACAAACTCGTAATTTAAACAATTTATCTAGATAAATTTATCTCTGATAAAATATACACTTTGTTAAAAATACAGTAGTTCTCAGAGTAGCATAGGCTGTAAGACACAAATGGGCTGCACACCTTGGCTTCTTTGGAGCCATCTGTGTTTCCACATGTGTGTAGTTTACCAACATCTGCAAGCCGTAGTAGGTCTCTGATTTTCATTCCAATACTAAGGACTAAAGGTTTGTTGGTAAGAATTAGCTACACACCTGCTATTTTTACTCCCTATGTTTACTCTTATTTAACAATCAGTAAAAATCAAAAAATCCTGAAGACCAGAACATTGTAAAGAACTGTAAATGAGACAGTAACTGGAATTAAGGCAATATGATACTGAGAAGGAAAGAGCAGTGCTTTCATATATTCAGCAGACTGAAGTGCTACCGGGATCTGTAGCAGAAGGTAGCTAGCATTATAAAAACAGCTATGTTCAGTATCTCTGTGTATGTCCAGTTTAGTATTCATAAATAGGGAAGTGAATGCAATCAGACTGTTTTGTGTGTGAATGTGTTTATGCAAGTGCCCTACCTCAACATTTTGAGGCTGCTGGCTGACATCAAATCTAACTGAGAAGTAGAGCTCTCAAAAAATTAATTATTTCCTATGATTGTAATTGAAGTAGGAATATCTGGTTAGAAGTGAGAACCTCTACTAATATCCTCACTGTTAGAAGTCTTCCTCATTGACTGAAAGGTTACTAAGCACAAGTGAATCCACACAAAGGGAGATGTTATGAATGCCCTGATCCTAAAGAAAACATCGACAGACGCCTTCATCTTCTTAGATACCAGGAAGCATCTGCAAGATGTAAATGCTTAAGAAACTGTACAGTGAGTCAGTGGCAAAGACAGGAATAGAAACATTGCTCTACTCATATCCTATATTGGGCATAGTGGAGTGGAGAGCAAGCTTATTGGAGAGAGAGGAAAGAGAGACAGAGACATAATGCTGTGTGAAAAACAGTGTGCAGCGTGTTGAAAATGCTGCAGACTTTGTCTTTAAAATGTGTAGAAGTTTCATGCATTAAGCTTACTTAGGTAGAATAGGAAGGGTCTGAGCAAAATAGTGTAGAAGATGCTAACTGACTGGATAAACAGCCTTTTGTGACTCCAGAATATTTGCAAGCTCATTCCATCTGTGAAAAAATAAACTTACCAGAGAACAAATGTAAAACATATTGCAATGCATATGAATGTATATCATCCCTCTATATTGTACGTTTTTAAAATGTCATCATATTGAAAAGCTGTCTGCCTCCAAGAATGGAAAGAAGGAAGTCTGGTCAGGGAGACCTTATTAAGAAACCAGAACTGGTTGCCTTCTCCCTCCCTTTCCCTTCTCTTTCTTGTACTTCCTTGTGAAACTTTCTCATCCTACACTGAGACCTCACACATTTATAGCACACATGATTAAGAGGAGATCTGATTCAGAACTTAAAATGAAGCCTTTGATAGTGTACTGTTAGTGCATTTGGAGCACAAGCCTTTGTGCAGGACCCTGCTGCCACAGCTGGCTGGACGACTGAAGCAGGTGGAAACTGAGTGCTCCGTCAGGCCGCAATGCCTCAGCCCAAGGCACGAGGCATCCCCTGGGAGGGCACCACAGCCCTCGCTGGCAGCAGTGGCCTTGAGCAGGTCAGTGACAGGTCCGTTTTCCAGTGCCAGTCGTTACTGCTTTGTCAAGTGAATGTAATACCAACAGCGGTCAGCTGAATGGTTCATTTAGTTCAGATACATTGTCCAGAGGGGGGAGCACTATTATAACCAACTTCATGAAGCAGTATACTTAAGTGGCACTTGATTACACTTAGTAAAGCTGGATTGAGGTGTTGGCAGAATGATGCTCTGAATAAATAAGTTGTCTTCCTTGCATTCTTAAAAACCATTGGCAGTGTTTGAATTACACTAAACTGGGTTTTGTGGTTGCTTTTACAGCTGCTGCTTGTGACTGTTACAGCTGTGCTTGTGATTTTAAATGTCTTGCAAGAAAATGTCATGTAGCATTGAAGGCAATAATGTAACATTTGAAACAAATATGTTCATCTCTTACCTATCTATCCATCCACCTATTTATCTTGCTCCATGTAGCTTAAGAATATATCCAATTCTGCACATAGGTGTGTACTTAGATATGCGTGTGTGTGTACCTATCACCCTGGCTTTAGATGTTTTATTCTTGCTTTCAGTGCTATGTGAATTTTATGAGCTTGATCATATACTGAGACTGCCAATCTATTGGCATAGTGAATCCAGCATTTACCGTTGGAAGTAAATGATATTTTTGTTACAGAGATATGGATTCGCCATATAAATGATATTTTCGTTACAGAGATATGGATTAGTCATATAATAGAATTGAAAGTCACTGAATAATTCATTGTTTCAGAAACTGTCTAGACAAGTTAAAGAAGGAATAACTAAATCAACAGCTAAGTATCAAAAGCATGCTTAGTCTGCTCAGGCTTAATAGAAGTAATTTGAATCTGTGATGTCCAATACAGAGTCCACTGCAGAGGCCACTGCAGCTCTTCACATCATTTGAAGTTAGTACGGTTCTTAAAGTGATTTCACTGAGAGCTGCTTAGTAACCAGCTCTTGAATTTGGAATACCTTTAAGGTTAAGTAAGGGTAATAAAAGTGATGTACACCTAACTGAAATACTTTTCTGGGAAAAGTGCATGGCTTCTTTCTCGGCTACATAGGCCAGAGATGTCAAATTCACTTTTTGGAAAGGCCCTCCTAGCATCACCATACATGGCAGCTCATGAAAACCAGGCTGTGGTGATGCCATGATGCTCTGACATGATCTAATTTGGAAGACAGTCCCTGTTCACCATGGAGATTTCCTGCGCAAGGGTGTCAGACCAAGAAGCGGGAGAACAGGCAAACGGCTCTTCCACAGCATTTGCTGGTATCACCATGCGATAGGTACTCAGCAGTGAAGATGCCACCTCTTGCAAGTTTGGGCCACTAAGCAGTTAAACAGATTTCCATGAGAGATAAGGGGAAGCTTCTTAATATTTTTAGTAGACTTTTTTTTTTTTTTTTTTTTTTTAAGGATAATGTTTAAAGAATTTTCAGCATAAAAGAATAAGCACAATCAGTTTAAACACGGGTGTGCTATTTTCACAATCCAGGTCTGACACGAAAGCTGCATGTTTTTGCTAACAGTAACTCCTGGTATTCAGAAGTTCACCTCTGTTTGAATGTCTCTGTTGTTTCTTTAGGCAATAGCTAGCACTGAGGTAAGAATTCTGCCTTCTTCACTGTTCCCCTTTTTAAGCATTCTTATTAATTTTGTCATTTTACAGAAGTCTACTGTTTCACATATAATCAATGTGATTAGCAAATGACTACTGTAAATAATACATACTCTAATACAGTATTTACTGAATACTGTAAATAACAAGAGTACAAAAGGTATTGAAGTGATAAACTTTTAAAATAATAGGTAGATTTAAAAATATTTTTAAAACTATAGAAATTAATAGATGAGCAGACAGAAGCAGTGTAGGAGGTCCAATCAACTATCATTTGAATTGCAGCTTTAATGTGAACAGCATGAAAGAAAACATCTAATTCAAAGAGCTTGTTTTTCAAAGGAACATTTCATAACTGTGCATTTAACATGAACTGCTTACTTCAATTGTTTCTACTTGATCTTTTCTGTTAGCAATAAATATACAAAAAGAATTTAATATTTCTAGACCTTTTTCCTTCAAAAAAGCTCATAACTTTAGAATAAATTAGAACATTATTGTGCTTGAACAAGTGAGTTCAGTGTTGTGCCAAGAATACTTATTACTAAATAGAAAAATCATGTTCATGTTCCAAAACAGCTAATGCTAAAAGAATTTGTTTTAGTCTGCTGGGTGAGGCTCAATTTAAAGGAAAAATCCATCTTTTGAGCATCCTGCATTATATGTTTTCCATAGGTCACTTTGGTATTAGCACTGTTGTGACCAGCCTCAGTAAGTCAGCCCTGTCTCCAGTGACTTCCTGCATTGATATCACATGGTAGTGCTATCACTAAGTTTTCTTCTATCAGGATGCTGTTCGTCCCATTACTCTCCAGAATCGGTATAAGTGAATCTCTTGGTTGTTTTTCTATCTGCTGTTCTCAGTGGCCCAACTTTTATCAGCTCCCTGGTTCATCCCTGCCCAGCACAGCTGCAGTTTGCTGCGTTCACAAGACAGCTCAGGATGAGGAGCTGGCTAGTAACACATCACCCCAGACTGCTGGTTTGGACTGTCCTGGGAGGGTCAGCAGTAACTGAACCCCCATATTTCTCACTTAGCACCTTCAAAGGCAAATACCTTCATGCAGGTGCTAATATCTGCCATTTAATAACTAAGTTGAGTACTGGCAGGGATGAAAGGCCCAGTATGACATTTAGGTATGGTCTGAAAATCCAGACGCTTTGCTGGCCAGGCAGCCCTGGGACAGGGCTTGTGACTTCTGATCTTTGACACGATTTGCGGGCAGGCATGAAGCGCTGCTGGAAGGTAAAACAGCCTGCAAGGCGGCCTGGAGGCGTGTTGGGTTGAGTTGGCTCCTAACACAGCCCATAATTTAGGAGGCAGAAAGACAGTTTCAATGCAATCTTTACCCTCATGTCTGAGCTGTATTTTTGTGTTCCACCACAGAAAAGCCAGGACTTTACTGAACAAAGCAATGCTCCCAGCTGCTTGGGTGCTGTAAGACAGTGGCTGCCCTTTTTCAGAGGGGCAGGGCAGAGCAGAGAGCTTTTTGATTTTGCTTTGTAAACAGAAATGCAAAGTACATTACATAGCTATAGAAATCACTACTTAAGTTATTCTAACCAGTGTTTAGTCTAGATTAAAGCAATCAAGATAATAACAATGTGAAAACCAGTCTATAATAAAGTGTTATTTCAAAATGTTACCTCCATATTCTTTAGGATACAAATGTTTCATTGACTGTCATTGCTTTTATAAAGCAAGCTTTAAAATTAAAATCAAGAAAAGGAATCTTTCATAAGTTTCCAACAGAGGGCACACGCAGCACTTTGCAGAATAAAGATTTATTTATACCCGCTTGTACTAACTGGTGTGGCAGAATTATCACCGAATCATATTCAGGTTCCTGTAGAAATTAATCATTTGTGCTCCACTTCTGACAAAAAGCTAGGTTGGGAATGTATCTACTTGGTTTGCTTCAGATGATGCAAACTTCAATTTCTCAGAAAAGCAATGTGAGTTTTTCTTACTTTGTTTTGTCTATATCCCCACAATGTGTAAATAGTTTTTTGATGGAAGATGTGTGGTATTTTCAGAGGCTAGACTGAAAATGGATTTTCTGTCTACATGGGATAGTGCCCAGCACTCAGCATTAAGAAGTGCAATTTAATCTGTTCTCAAAATGATTTGACTTTAAAGAATTTCAGACAGTCACAACATTGCTTTTTGTTTTGTTCTGCACTTGCTCATTTTAGAGATTTGGTGAAATGGTGCTTGTCAGCAATGTGGAAAGCTTTCTAGCACCCTGTAGATATGACACACAATAGCCACTGTATTTTAGTGTTTCACAAGGACCATTTTGATCTCTGGTCTTGTCAAAAGTTTGCTTGCAGCCGCTGTTGGAAGTGTTTGGAGTACATGGTCAGGCAACACAGAGATGATGTGCAATTGTTTCTGTCCTGAAGAGATGGCCATGTCACTGCCAACTGTAAAGATGACCTGTGTTTGAGGAATAACAACAAATAGGTACACAGAATACAAGTAAGACAGAAGTGATGCCAGAAGACAGACAAAAACCTTTTGAATGCTTCACAACCCTGCATTCATTCTCCTTTCTTTGAAGATCCCACATCCCTGCAATCTATCCAACATGTACTTTGGAACAATCTTAGGATTCCTCCTGAACTCTCATTTGACAGCACAAACTTTCTTTTATCTAAGCTAGGTTATTATTCCATACTGACAAGCAATTATGAGCCTAACTGGACTATAGCATTTAAGGTGACTGGGCTTTGGTGTTTGAGGACACTTAAAGACATGCAGACACATACAGATGTGGGCACAACAAATCAGGCCTCCACAGCCGACTCTTGCTACCTCAGGAATTGGTTCAGATTCCAATTCTTGTTCTTTATCTTCAAGGCTTTCTTAGACTTCAAGCTTGGAAAGACCATATGAAATGTTCACAGTGAAGATCCTGGTTAATACTTATTTGGGAACTTTCTCTGCTCAGACGAAATTGATCCTGCAGGAGTCACTCAATCTCAGCATTAGCCCTAGAAGCTCCAGCCAGTTGGTGCTCTGCTTTCCTTCTCCACTGAAAAGTGGAGTAAATCTGTGTTCAGATATAAAACAACCAAAAACTTACCTGTAGCATGTGCTTCTTTCCCTTTGGTAGAACACGACAAACATTAGTTGCGTTGGTTACATCACGACTGCAGGACAGCACTTCCCATGAAACACTAAAGCTGCTTGCGCTGGGGACTAGCTCCCTTTCAGCTGTTGGCTTTCCTTCTGTGCACAGCCATGCATGGAGAAAGTGGACGGCCTGATACATGATTAGCTCTTGACATCAAGTTTGGGTAAAATGATTTATACCTCTGGAACTGGGAAATGAGAAGTGTTCCTTTGTCCCACAATTTAGACATAGCCAGTTCTTAATGACTGCATTTACAGCCGTTCCCTAATGCAGTGCTGGTCTGGGATACCATAGTGATGAACATAGCATAAAAACCTGTATAGAATAACTCAGCAACATAAGCTTTCAACGTGGTCTGGAAAATAGCTCAGGATATGCGTAGGATGCAACACTGGATAAATAGGAAGTGATATTTCTGCATAGTAAATATATGTCTCTCTTTTTTTTTCTTCCTCGTTTTCCTCATTCCTATCCATCCATAGTGCCAAATGTTGCATGTTGTTTTTTACAGATAGACAAACATTTCTTAGTAAATACACTCTACAAATAGCCTTAAGAAATAATGCATTTTAAAAGTTTCGCCCCTTTTGCCCGGCCTGTGATTAGCCCCAGCTGTACTGGCTGTGCCTGGCTGCAGCATATCCTAAGGGCCTGTCTGCCAGCTTTGCACAGCTTAAACACAGAGCAGTAAATTGAACCTTACCCTTTCCAACCACTCCCTATTATTCTGTTTGCCCAAGATAAGGGAGGCCTGTTCTTTTAAGGATAAACTTTTGCTTACTACTGCTCAGGACCTGGTTCAGCATTCACAAGCAGCACTTTGTAAACTGAGGCAGGCAACTCTTGCTTCTGGCTATTTATTCATGCCTGCTTCACCCAGCTTCATGTACTGCAAAATCAACAGAAGTGCCAGGACTGTAAAGTGACACAGCAAAAAATTAAGATATTTTCCAGCCATATCAATTCATCAGTCTGCTTCTTTGCATTGCCACACAACCAGCTGAGGTGGCACAACAACAGGCAAGATTAAGAAGGTGAATATGTGACCAGGAGCAGGGATACAGTAAGTTGTTCATGCCAACATTGCCACTGAAGAATTATTTACTGTTTCTATCATTTGCTTGTACAGCCTGTGACAATTTCTTCAACTTTCCATGAAAGGTTTGAAAGCTTCTATGCTGGTTAAATCTCAACTAAATAATTTATAATGAAATTCAATTAAAAAAAAAAATAATCTGCACGTAGTTCTAAGCCCAGTTCAGTTCTCACTGAGTTCAAGAGGAAAGACTGTTTCACCTGTTTTTTAGAGGACTTCTCTTGCCACTAAATTTAGTGGATGGAATTCCAGGGTGCCCAGGACCCGATGTATTCCTATGTAACACCTGTAGGGTCAGGGCAGCATAAAATCAAATCAGTTAGATTATTCCTAAAAAGTTAATTTGAACATAGTTTATGGTTTTTGGAGAATGCAAAGACAGAGTCCTGTTCTCATAGCCCCCAGAGGATATTACAACACAAAGAAAATAAGAAAGAATACAAAACCAATACAACTTGGTAAACTAACTAACTAACTAAATGAAATAAAAGGGAAAATCCAAACAATCTTTTTTTTTTTTTTCCTGCTTGTGTTTTGTTATCCATATAAGTGATTTTATTACTACTAATGACACAGCAAGTAAACAGAGCCCAAGACTGTGACAGGATTTTGTGATAATGTTGTAATCTCTGTGTGGGAGGACTAACAGCTCTTTATCAGCTACATATTAGCTTAAAAAATATTTACTGCTGTAGCCTAAGGAATATGATGATGCTTTGCCTGAAAGTAGGAAAGTGCTGAGACTGAATATAAGAATGGGTCTTATTAGTGGATGAAACAAGTAAAGGAGGAACTGTTGTTGGTCCTAAAATACCCCCAAAACAACTTAGATGGAGAATAACTGGCCAAAATACTAGTGGGGAAGGGAGAAAAAAGCTCAGACCTCTGCTTTGTTGCAGCAGCTTCCCAAAAGTATACTTCTACAGGGTTATTGCCTGAGTGAGTGAGGATCCCAGGCTGAGAAATGTGAGATACTTTGCCTGTTTACCCTCTCCTTTTCTGTATCTTCTGCTTTGTCTGTATGTGCTCTCCCAACTCATCCCTATTCCTTTGGGTGGATCCCAAAGGCTGGATGTGAACAAAAGAAAGTGAAAGCTCTCAGTGTCTGTGAATACAGCCTGAGGTTTCTGTGACTTAGATGGACAGTGCCTGTAGATTAGGCATTTTATTGATTATCTGCATAGAAAGTGGAAAATAAAAACATTTTGGATTCTAGCAGAAGCAGATTTTTTTCTTTCAATTTCTCTTCTGTTCAATTAAGAATCGGAGTAATTGCATTAATTTACAATACGTTAATAAATACTTCTATTTGTTTTGATCTTAACCTGGTTTCAGGTAAGGGTGATTTCTAGGTAATCATCTCTCTGTCCCTATGGGTTTAGTTACATTTAGAACAGGAATACTGGGATATGTCAGTAGTCTCTAGCTTTTCAGTATCTTGATGGTGATATCCAGAGGAAAACAGATTAAGTTTCTTCATAGGGATGTCATCTACATAGTATAGTCTTGAAGCGGGCAGCATGGAGGTTACATGGAAAGAGAGTCTTCCAATGCCTGTCAATGACTGGAAAGCCTTCTAGGCCCTAGAACAATGGAAAAAAAAATAAAGTTTAATCCATTCCAATGCTCAGGGAGGTTTTGACAGTGCTTTCATCACAGAAAGCATGAGCATACACGAGCAACAGCACCACGGGCTGAATTATCTTAATACATGTACATGACATGTTTGAGTGTAGTTTAATTCTGGGACTGCAGCACAACTGGGAACGTTCTAAGGAGAAGCCTGCAGTGTGTGGGAGTCTGCCAAACAGTGCTTCTCTGAAGTCTTAATTAATTGTTAGCTATAGTCTGTGATGAAATCTAGTCCAGAAGGCATTGTATTAAAAGTGCAAACTGCTATTAGTGGAGTGTAAAGAGGTTCTTGCCAAAGTAGTATTTCTAAAGAAACTAGAGCCTCTGTAGTGAACTGCCAAAGAGCACAACTATTGTACATACAAGAACACCTGAGGATTTGGGAACCTGAGGGTACAGCACTTCCTGTATATTGATCTGAGGAAGCCATTCCATCTTTTAATTACATAAGTAACAAAATGGCACAGGGAAAACACCAGCTACATATTGGTTATGTGTGTAACTAATAAATGTGTATTTAGGTTATCAACATTGTTTGGCATAAGAGGTGAACTAACATCTGATGCCTAGCTACATTGTTCTTTTGAAAATGAGAACGTGCTGATGGGCATTGGCTTAGGTTTTGCATGGTTTGTTCCTGAAAAAATATCTTTGTGTTTTCTCAGTACTGTCAGTAGCACTGTGTAAGACTTGTTCTGCAAGGACCACTCACCAAAGTATGCAGAGTTCATAGCCCTGTATTTCCAGCATTGCTCACAGCATACCTTGTCATTTGCAACATTGGATCCTTATATTATTGCAGGATATTTCTAATTTTTTTAGACTTTGGAGTAAAAAATGGTCTGTATCACTAAAATTCTTAACCATAAGAAGCAACACCAATCAAAAAGGAAACCAGAATTAAAAGCAGTGACCTAGAATTGTGTTAATTATATGAGAGATATGTGACATTTCCTAAGCGTTCAGACCTTTGAAAGGGTGCAGTGATAGGGGCTATTCCTAATGAGGGACTGTACTGAAAGGTCAGCTGTCAAAAACAGTCAAGGATGCAGACAGGTCCAGTTCTCTGCTGCTTGTGTATTTAACAGCCCTCTCAGGCATCAAGACTGGGTCACTGTAGCATGCTATAAATCTTTGGAACAAGGGTTGCAAATATTGCAGTTTGTGCAAACCCTGAGTAAGGAGTACTGCAAAAGCCTGGCTTGTTCCTTATATGGTATTTTAATTGTAAACTCTTTGGAGCAAAGTCTACATGCATTAATTATTTGTACACTGTCTCAGTGGGCATTTGCTTACGTGGAACTTGCATATGTTCTTTGTAACATAAAATAATGAAACCAGTGACAATTGCTCTCTTTCTCTTTCAATGGCTAAAAGTGAAAACAAACTAGCCAGACTCTCTTGCTTAGCTCCTGTTTCATGTGTATTCTCTTGCTACCTCCTCACAACTGGCACTGCACTCAGAGCTGACAGCCATCTAAGGTAGAAAAGATGCTCTTTTCTTTCTGTCATCCAAAACACCTGGAGTATCCCCACAGTTGAGGTATTTTATAAACTGAGTTACAGGCTTTGTTCTTGCATAAAAGGTGACTGTTTCTTTACAAACTTGTTTGGTAAAGTTTCCCCCTTCATAACAGTCACCTGAGAGAGCCAGGAGCACAAATGATTTTATTACATGCAAATTGCCCTAATCAGTTCAAAGGCAATATAAAACTACCACCCTGTAAGTTATTTACAATATTCAGCTAAGCATCTATTTTCTTTTCACTAACAAATGCTATTTCTTACATAAAACACTAAGGATACTAAGGATCTGTACAGTAACATTTTAGTCTATATAGTTTTATGTAGTCTTCTTAGTTTTATACAGTCTACAATTTGCTTAGCTTGCTCAGTGTCTTGTGCTGTACGCTGCATCTTGCAGCATCCCAGTTAAACACTTGAAAATCACTACAACACACTCCATGGACCTCTGAGTGCTTCCTTAAACCTAAAATCTGCTCTAATCAAGGCAGCTTTCTCTTTCATTTTGTTCTGGCACAGAATGAGCTCCTGGATAATTCATGCTTTATGGATTCACACTGCACCCACTATTTTGTTACATGTAAGGCAAAGAGAGCTGCTCTGCCTCCACAACAGCTCACTTTATAGCACATTGCCCAGGGTAACTATGAATATATAGACGTTAAGTGAATTCACTGTTGATCCCCTGTTACTGTGTATGAAATCTCCAGTTTAAGACAGATAGAACACTGCGCAGTCCCCCCCTCCTTTTTTTGTTACTTTTGAAGACACTGTATCTGTGCTGCCCATAGCTGTTGACCACTCAGGTGCTCCTTGGGATATTCTGCTTGCTGCTCCAGTTTAAAATACTCCAGAAGAAATGCAAGGTGGATGGATGTGCACCCAGAGCCCTACGTTAAAAGAGGATCCATGGCATGTGCTGCATGAGCTGCATGTTCCATTTGCACAGAGTACTGAGCGCCTCTGTAGCACCCATCATCTATGTCCACTCATCAGCCACGCTGATCAGCTCATGTGTCACAGTGCAGAACAGAAAACCTGCCATCTTAGTTACAGCAAAAAGCTTAATAATAATAATAATAAGTTAACCAAAAAGCTTAATTAGTTCATCCTTTCTAATGGTTTGGTTAGACTGAAATAGCCTACAAAGCATTCCCACAAGCAGCCCAGCTGGCATACCACGGGACAGGTAATGCCGGCAACATCTTCTGGGCATTTTTCCAAGCAGCTGAAGGCCAAAGGTCCTTCCTCTCACCCAGCTGTCACTGGATGAGGCTGCAGACCTCCTGTCAAGGAAGGTGAGGCAGAAACAAAACAAAACAAAACAAAGTGTTTCTTTTCCAACTTCTGAGATTCCAAGTACCTGCTACCTACTGAGTCAAAATGGCTGAGATCGGAGTTGCTCGTTCCACAGAAAACACCCAGTGCTGCGTGCCTGACCTCACAAGTACAGCGACAAGGTGACAAGGGGAAAAAACAACACACACCACAGACCGTTTTTTATTTCTTTCTTTACTAAAGATAGGCCTGGAAGACTTTAGACGGCAAAGTCCTAACAATGTCATAGAACAATGAACCGTATCAGCTTCTTATTTTGGTGAATTCCTGTGTAAAACCCCTCTTCCTACGACGCCCTCAGGTCGGACACAACCCTTTAAGGCGGCCGGCAGCTCCCGGCCCCCTCCCCACTGCACCTCAGGGCCGCGGGCACGCCGCACCTGGCAGCGGTTAAAAGCCGGGCCCTGAGGGGCGGCAGGGCGGCGGGATGGAGGGCGGCGCGGGCCGGGGGCTCCCCGGGGAGCTGCGAGTCCCCCCCCACCGGCTGTGAGTGCGTGCGGCGGGGACGGGAGCGCTCGTGAGGGGCTGGGGCTGGCCGGGGGGGGGGCAGCCTCGTGGCTGTGTCGCGGTGGCTGTGTTGTTAGGGCTGCACTGGGGCCTTCACGCCCTGTGTCCTTTTTAACCAGCGCCTCCCGGCCTCGCTCTCTCCCGGCAGCGCCTCGCTCCCCGTGAGGGACGCGCAGGGAGGTGCGGGTGCAGGTGCCCTCCTGCAGCACGGGGCGGCCCCGCCCAGGTGCCGTCTCCGCCGGGCAGCGCGGGGGCGTTCTCCCCGCTCTGCCTCTCTGTGGTGCCTTTCCCTGGCGGGAGGGCGGCGCCGCGCGCATGCGCCGTGCCTCACGCCGAGCGGCGGCTGCGGGCGCTGGCGGCGCCGCCGGTGGCCCCGCCCCCCGGGCCTCCGCCCCGCCCCGCCGCGCCGCGCCGGGGGGGCTGCGCCGCTGGCACCGGCGGGAGGCGGCGGCGGCAAATGGTGGGGCCGGACGATGGCGGGGCTCCGGGCGTGCTCCCCGCGGGCCGGCGGGAGGCGGTGGCGGCAGAGGAGGAGGAGGAGGAAGAAGAGGAGGAAGAGGAGGAGGACGGGGAGCGGGATGGGAGCCGGGGCTTGAGGCCGGGGAGCGGCGGGCCCGGCCGGCGGCTGCTGCAGCGGTACCTGGCGGCGCTCGGCCCGGCGGCGGGCGGGAGGCGCTGCCCGGAGAAGCCGGCCAACGGCGCCGCCCCGCACGCCGCGGGGGCGATGACCAACGGGGACGTCGGCTTCCTGCGGGCCGAGCCGCCGCCGGTCCCCCGGGCGGGACGGGCCGCGCCGGGCCACCATGAGGAGGAGGAGGAGGAAGCGAAAGTGCAGAACGGGGGCTTCCTCCTCTGCCCGCACGGCCCCGGCGGCGACCCCGCGGGGACGGCCCTGGAGGAGCCGCTGCGGAGCTGCTGCCTGCGGGGCGAGGCGGGGCCGGGCGGCGGCGGCAGCCCCCCGCCGGTAGCCCCGGGGCCGCCGCCGGGCTTCACGGACGTCAGCCTGGGCTCCCGCAACACGTACGAGGTGAGCCGCCGCCGCAGCGCCCCGGAGCACCTGCCCCGCGAAGGGACGGCGCCGCCGGGACCGCCGCACACAGCGGCCGAGCGGGCCCGGCGGGCAGCGGGCGGCAGCGGCTTGGCCGAGTTCTTCAGCAGGTACGGGCCCGGGGGAGGGGGCCTGGTACCTTCCCCTCGGCGGTGCGGGTGCTGTTGGGGGGCTTATTCCGCAGCGTGGTGCGGGAAGGCACCAGGGCTGGGCTTTGTGCTCAGATCGGTGGGGTGCCCGCTAAATTTCTGACACAAAACTTGAACTTCGGGGCACCCGCCTGCATTGTTTTGTGGCATGTTTCTCTCTTTAATGAGAGCACCGCTAGGGAGATACCTCTTGACTATAACAGTTGACAGCGCGCTCTGTACTACTTCTCTGAATTTAACAATGGGAGTTACATTTCCCAATTTCTAGTAGCTCTTAATTCCCAAGCCCTGGTGTTGCAGTTACGTGGTGGTTGCTCTGATAGCACAGCAGGTCTCTGAGTGGTTTGAGAAGACAATGAAATTAAATGTACTGACTGATGGGTTGATGTGAAAGAGCAGGGATTTGGTCTTGAGGCATGACCCTAAATTGAGAAACAGGCTGCTTCTGCCAGCCCCCAGGGAAGGGACGGATGGGTTTCCATCTGAGTTTAGGGTCAGTATCACTTGCAGGGTGAGGTTGATGCCACTGCTTTGTGTCACAGATGGGCTGAGAGCTGTGCCTCTGTTCCCTCCGTTCTGTCTTCCATTCCCCGTTTTCCATGTTATGTGGCTGGCAGTATATTGCCTTCCCTTTGCCTCAGTGCTCTAACACTTTAACCAACTACATTATTCATTGCTTTTTGCCCCAGAGCAATACCTTAATGAAATTCTGGAGAACTTTGTCTCCTAGAAAAGGCTGAACTCGGTGTGCTGTTGAAGTTGTCAATATACAGTGACACTTGCTGCTTTCAGCAAAGATCTGGGTAATACCTGGAAAATTAATTGCTTCTACGCTGGCAAAAGCTAGAGTGCTGGCACCTCTGTTTAAAAAAAGGTTTGCTAGGGAGCTGATCTCCCAGCCCCTCACTGGCCCGGCTGGCTGCTTCTCTCATGTGCTTGGCCTGGGCAGCAGTGATGGCTTCAGAGGCTCCGCTTTCAGCTCTGCATATACAGTTGTGAGAGCACTAGGATTACAGCTGATACCATTTTCGGCAGCCAAAGATCTATTAATGAAGCACCCTTTAATGTTATTTGAAACAAAACTCAAGTTTCTATTACTTGATAAACTCATCTCTAGATAGAGTAACACTAATGTTTGTGTCCTCCATTGCTTGGAAAAGTGATAACAGTGTTCTTTTCATGATTTTTTTAGCAATCAATTCATGTCTTCTGATCTTTTTCTGATACTTTAAAGGCTTAGCCTTGTAACATCTTTTTTTTTTTTAAAGTCTTAGCAATTATTGGTTTTGTATTAATCTGTTGTGAGTTGGTTGTTCTCAAGTTCCTCAAAAAGAAACACCCCAGCTCTCAGTAATAAGGATAGAAATAGTTGAAAATAATCCTGTGACTGAATGCTCGTAGTAACTACACCTCTTGTGAAGTTCCTCACCAGGTGATTGTGTGACTTTTTAAATGAGCACAGGGCCATAAATGATGTTGTTCCCCAAAGTGTTAAGCTGTACTGGGTGTTGGTGCTCTATCAAAAGTGGTGGCTGTGCTAAATACAGGTGGTTTAGTGGTCTGGTGCATTTTGTATGGGATGTTTCACACTTGTAATGCTCTTTGCCTAATTCATGAGCTGTCTAAAATTTGATAGCTCCATTTTTTTCCTCTCAATAGACATAATTATATGGCACTTTCCTTTAAAGGTGGATGTTTCTTGCTGCTGTTTGGTTAAGAGCAGAAGGCAGGCACAGGGAAGCCGCGCTGCCTGCTGTGGGAAGGCTCTGTTGTTCTCTAGTTGCCCGGTCAGACAAACTCCTCTGGTGTGGCAGGTCAGGGTTAGGGGGCTGCTCTGTCCGGTTGCTTGTTCCCATCTCTAGCTGTCTGACTGGCCTGTTCTGCAGCTCTGTGAAATGACCTGGGATAACTGCATTCACGTGAATGAACTGAGGAGAAATTGATCAGGGGAGGCCAGAGGAGAAGCAGGCAGCTGTGCACAGCAGCTTCTTTCCTGCCCTGCTGTAGGGGGAGTGGCTGAGCCCTCTAGATATACAGAAATTTGCCCAAGGTCTTAGAATAATTGCTCCTGGCAGTGCTTGCAGCTATTTTTCTGTAGATATGGGGTGTAACAGTTGGTCCTGGGATCTTAAGTTGTCTTTGTGCAAAATTAGGAAGCCTGTCATATCAGTGCTAACAGCTTTTTACTGGAAAAATAATTGTCTTTGCTGTCTTTTGGTTCCATGTCTTTGTGTCTTCATGTATGAAGTGGGCTGCCTCAAGTGAACTGGAGGTGTGCGGAGCAAAGTGCCGTGGCAAGGCGAGCTGCAGCTGTGGTCGTGTGTCTCCACTCTGCTGCTGCTATGGTCAGAGTATTAAGTGGCACCTGAAAAGTCACCTGCCACTGCTTTGTGCTTCTGTGTGTGATTCATAATGCAGTCCTGTATAGCCACTGTTCTTACGGTCTGAGGTCTTGCCTAGCAGCGTACAAGTGTGGCGTTCTCTTCTTAGGTTATTTGATCACTTTTGGGTAGTCCCAGGGGTTGATGTTGGGTTCAGGATGGTTTAGTGAGCAGTGTTGTGTGAACACTGCAATTAGGGCAGTGAGGGTTGACTTGGCCCCCAAAGCAGCACCTCTACAACAGAACAGGGCAAGCAGCAGTAAATCTCCAGGGGGAGAGATGAAGTCCCAGCGACCCTGTGCCTCTTTTGAAGGTGACTTGGACTTCCTATTTTTGCAAGCATGTACCAGGCACCTTCTCAGCTTGTGTAGCTATTGTTCCTTTCTGAATTGCATGTTTACCTAGATAAATTTAGGTATCTGGGAGCTGACAGAGTTCCTGATTGCTTTGTGGTTCCTGGAGTCAAAGCCTAATATTAACAATAGCAGTGATAGTTTGTGATCGTAAAGCCCCATTTTCCCAAATCCTTGTTTTCCAGAATTCATCTAACAAGTTTTCTTTTCCTGGTAAAATCACAAAGACTTGAAATCACAATTGCTGCTGTTCACAGGTCTTTAGAACGTGCTGTGAGCAATAGTGGTAAGGGTTGCAAGTGTGTGGTAGTTGGCGTGCGTGCACTTATTTAAAAAAACAAAAAACTGTCATTAGTCTCATCCTTCCTTCCTTAAGGGGAGTGGTTGCCCTTGCTGCCAGGAAGTCTTGACAAATCTTCACCCCTGGGGATGGTGGGAAGCTGGATGGAGCTGGTATGTGCAGGAGCAGAGAACTGAGAAATCACTTGAGCCCATATCTTTCTCCCTCTTTGTAAGCACGGCTCTGTGGTTTGCTAAGTAGGTAGGTCTTCAAAAGCTGCTGCTCTCCTTGCTCTGAAATATGTCCTTGACAGAGGGCTGTGGAAAGGCTCACACTGAGCACTGCTACTTGTGTACCGGAGATCTGTAGCTTGCATTTCAATTTATTACTAAGCAGCACCTGCAGCTCATTTAACTGTATAGGCACACCTGGGCTATGCCTGCATCTCCTGAATGGTTAATGCTAGAATTGGTATTTCTATTTGTATACAAAGCTTTTCAGTTTCATAAATCATTGTGGACTTCAGGGGAAGGACTGCACATCTGTTTTGTGGGGTTTTTGTCAAAAAGGAGTCAAGCAGGGAGTGAGCTGTCCTAGTTGCCACAGATCTTCTAAACCTTCTGTTTGTGTAAAGATCAAGGAACTGATTGATGGGGTTTCACAGTGATTAATTTATATTCCTGTATTGTCTGTGCCTTTATCCTAGGCAGTTCTTGCTGGCATCCTGAAAGACTTGTGTTTTTTTTTCCTTTTTCTGTCCAAATTTAAAAAAAAGTGAGGGTTGTGGAAGAGAACAGAGCTTCTAACAGGGAAATACACTGGCACAGTTTAAGAAAGGGAAAGAGAGAGGAGGGTTAAGGGACTAAAACAAAGTTTGCCCCAGAAACTGCAAGGGCACTCTTCACCCTTCTGTCTCTGAAACTTAGCTTCTTGTTTTCTGCAAGCAGTCTTGCAACTTAAGTGAAAAAGCAGATACTTGTAACTGATTAGAATGACAGCTGCTGGGTGAAAGTAGGAAAGAGCACCTGGACCCAAGTCTTGGAAGAATTGCTGTGGCTAACTTCAACCAGCATTCTCTTACCCTGAGTTACAGGCATGACTAACTCAATATAAATAAGAAAAAAAAAATCATATTATCAAAATCAGAAACTTTTGCATGGGTTTGCGTGGGTCACATTCAATAAGAACAATTTGCATTATGAAGCTGTGTTGACACTGTGACTGGTTTCTGGCTTTCAGTCATATGAGTGACAAAATATATTGGCAACTTAAGTAAATCTGGTCTCCTGAGAGAGACAAAATGTAATAAACATATCAGCTCCCAAACTTTTTTAATAACTGTTCACATGCATAACTTTACCAGAGGTGTGTGATTTTATTGTATCTCTACATATTTAAAGGTTGTCTCACAAATGCAGGTCTTGCCGTAGCAAATCAAGGCTGTACGAACAGCAGCCTTGTTTTTGTTTGTGAACGAGTTCCAAGCATCTCAAGGAAATGAGCAAATCTTCAAGGTCTATGAGTTGAAAATGGCTTTTGGAGAAAGTTTCACTCCTAGGCCTCCTGTTATATAGCTTTTAGAGCTCTTTGTTCCTGAAAAACACGAGCAATGTGTGTTTCACCATGATTATTTAAGATGTTGTGTAGCTGTTATCCTAGCCAAAACGATGGTTGTTGAGTAGCGAGCCAAAGTTCATGTTCTTGTGCACAGGCGGAAGAACATGCATTGATTTAACTCTGGGTATGGATCAGATTGCTGTATGGCTACAACTTCTGTCTGCAGCCTGCTATTTTTTCCTGAAAAGCTGATTAAACAGATTGTACCTCGAAGACTCTGACGCTGTAGGTATAATCTTCAGCAGTTTAAACTACCCTGAATATTATTAACAATTTCTCTGCTGCCTTTGGTAGACAGTGTAGTATTCTGTGTGGGTACAGGTATTTGCACTGGGAGTCATATAATCCTAATAGGATTTTTCCTGAAGTCACTTCTATGCTTTTACTCTTAAGACTGTTCAGTTATTAGGGTATTTTATCTTGATTGTTTAAGACTGCAAGAGGAATTTAAGGTTTTTGGTCACATTTCATTCACATCGATGAAGAAATGGTTATCTCTGTCTTCAGTTTCTGGGAACTGCTGGAATGTTTATCATGTAAACACAGCCCTTTTTTATCCCCTGATGGTGGTGTTTGTCCTTCAGCTGGGAAGAGACAGGTCTGTTGTTGGGTTGGGTGGTAGGTATTGCCTTAAGTTTCTTTAGGGCCGTGATGCTGCTCTGCTTCTCAGGTGTTCTGGTATCGCTTCCTAAGGAAGAGATGCTTAGGCAGATACTGCCTGATCTGCAATACTCTAGCCTGCTGCCTGTGTTTGTCAAGCTTCTCTGAGGCTGAGAGGACTTGAATATAAAGGTCCTACAGGTTTGAGTGCATGCTGGGCAGAACGAGTGACTGCAGCGCATGTGGCTCTTGGCCCCACACTGGGACAGCAGTGTGGGAGGTGGATGTGTAGTGTATGCATGAGTTTCTGACTACAGTTAGTAGAAAGCTAGGTTTTAGTCATGGCTGAGTTGACTTCTCTAGAACTTCTGAGGGCCAAGCACTCAGGCAAGTGTTCTCAATTTCCTGTCCTCCTTTCTTAACTCAAGACTGAAAATAACACCTGTAGCCTCTGGGAGGGAGCTCCTGACCATTTATTTCGCTCTCCACCAAGGTACTCCTTTATTAAGAAGTCATGTTCAACTTCCATTGTTGTTGTATTAGAAACTGTTATTTAATGTGCTCTCAGGTAGGTGAAAGTCTTTCCTGATCAGGTCGTGTAATCAAGTGTGTTGTTAGCTCTCCTTCCCTGGGGGAGTTATGTTGATCTAAAGAGTCCTGAAGGCCAGTGGTAGGAATAGACAAAACTAAGTGACTGTCTGGAGCAGAATTAAAGGAGTAAAGAGGCCAGAGATGCAGCGAGTAACAAAACCTCTGTATAGCCCTTCTGGATCT
This sequence comes from Anas acuta, assembly GCF_963932015.1. Classification (NCBI taxonomy): domain Eukaryota; kingdom Metazoa; phylum Chordata; class Aves; order Anseriformes; family Anatidae; genus Anas; species Anas acuta. The sequence continues at coordinate 21,580,626 of NC_088985.1, forward strand.
GCTGGAGCAGCAGAAAACCAGGCTTACTGCTACCTCAGTCACCGAGGTCTGGTTTGATGCACTGAGGAAGGGTGCTTCAGGAGAGGGGTGAGGGTACTTGTCACATCCAGCTGGTGCTGCAGGAACAGCACACCAAGCTACTGATGCCAGCTCTGCTCCTTTCTGCAGCAGGACCAGGTCTCAGCCCCAGCAAAGCTCAGTCCTCTCTGTGCTGCTGCAGTTGCCCAATGCAACTTTTTATGTAGGATCTTGCCTGACCTGCTGCTGTGTGTTAATGAGGCTTTTTATATGCTGGATGCCAGAACCCTTTAAAAAGTAAACAGGCCATCAGCTACTAAAGGTATCTGGGTGATTTTGTAGCTGTGAAATGAGAAGCAGTGCAGACTGCAGAGCCCAAAGTATCTCTAGCTTGTTACGGCCTTTAGCAGTTTTACAGGTTGCTTGCTCCTGTTCCTCATGTTCTGTAGGCAGCTGAGTGGTAGATTGGGGAGTATCGTTGTAAAACAGGCATCAGGCAAAACCGAAAGTCTCCTATGTGTTAATATCAGAAGTATAATAGATTAAAAATGTATTCTTGTGTTTTGTAATACTTGTGATTTATCACAAAAGCTGTGACATTGAATATATCATGAAATTGCTAACCATGTTAGATACTTGGTATATTTATTGGCTACAAGTAACAGTAGTGTGTTGCAGCACTGCATGATCTGGTAATCAATGGGCACTGTCTCTAGGACCTGAAGGGGAAGACTCAGGACTGAGGCTTAACCTGGCCGGTTGCAGCAGTAGGCACTGTGAGCTCATGGGACAGCCTTCAAATAACTCTGTCCTGTTTAAACTTAGTTCACTGATCTGGGGGCTCTTCAAAGGCTGGAAATGTTTCTCACCTTTATCTTGAAGATGTATGTTGTATGGAGCATTGAGACTTTATCATCAACACAGTAACCACACTAAAGCTGTTGACTTGTGCCCTAACTAAAAATGAGTTGCAACAAGATCAGTTTTGAGTAGTTTGCCTCATTAGGTTGTACTTGTGTGAGACATCTTGGTGAACTGATTTCAGAACTTGTTGTCAGGAAACAAAGGGAATGCCTCTTCCCTGCCTCTGGTACTTACTTGATCCTGTGAGCTGTTGTAGCTCACGGAGCTAGGGAGTGAAAAGCTTGGGTGGCTTTCTGTGGGATGAGTTGGACTGACTTGTAAAGTATGGAGGGTCTGGGGATGAAGACAGGAGAGAGAGTGTAGGACATCACTGGTGCAAGGAGGAGAGGTGGGCTTCCTCTCGGTGGAGCTGAAACAGCTCTGCTGTCCTGTGGGTGGGGAAAGTGCAGTGGTTCCCCTCACTCTGTTGTTCGTGTTGCTGGTTGCCTGCCTGTGGCTTGTCAGGAGTTCTGGGCCATGCAGGAAGCAGCAGGCTGTAAGCAGTCGGGTGGTCACTTCCCCACTTATTGCAGCCTAGTGATCCAGGATTTGGGGTTAGGCTCCATGAGCAAGTGATATTTGATGTAAAAAATTGATTGTGGAGTCTGGTGTAGTGTCAAAAGAGCTGCTGAAGTGCTTGGTTAAATGGGAAGATGATACAGTGCCTTGGCGCGGAGCTCTGTTTTGCTGTTTCACTTGGAAAAGTAAATGTGAGACTGTGTTGATTGTCTTCCTTTACTGTGTTTGTACTTGAGCATCCTGAAATTTAATCAGTTACCTTGCACGTGCCTGCTTGTGTACGTACGTTTCTCAGTACGTGAGCCTGCTGTCCCACAGCAGGCCTGTGCAACAGCTCTTTGGTAGGGGCACCATTTGGGCTGTTAAAGTGCTGTTTGCCAGTGAGTGTGCTGGACAGAGTGTTCTGTAATGCTGCTAAACACTCCCAGCTCTTAAAACTTCTGTGTACCTATAGTAAAACACCTTTAAGTGTTTGTGTACCTGTAGTAAAACTATTCTGCCACCAGTATTTGTGAAGCCACTTTGGGACTGGTGCTATTTAGGAGGAGCTTGAGCAGTACGGCTGATGTGGTTTAGTCCCTTCAGTTCAGTCCCACAACAATTCCCTCAATCTTTGTGTTCTCTCCAAGAGGTCAGGAATCTCCTTCTCTATCCCTCAGCCCTTTGCAGCTACTCTGTGGCCATTCATTGGGTTTCAGGTTTACCTAATCTTAGCTGAGGCTTTAGTTTACCAGTAATATCAATAGGAATGTTATCACTATGTTTAAAACAACAACAAAATCCAACCAAACAAAAACACCACACACAAACAAACTACAGGCTTGGTCTTGTTGGGAGATGCATATTTTCCTGTTCAGCATTTCTGGTTTATTTTAATTTTTTGAGTGAAGAAGAGGGGAACCAAGAACTCGTTGGTATAGTACTGAAGACTGTTGTTTGAGTATTACAGATGCAAACACTGAAGTTCTTTCGGTAGTTCGGGGAATTTTTTTTTTTGTTGTCTTGGTGTGAAAAGAGGAGAGAGTTATGCTGCTGAAAGTTGCTGAAACTAGCAACATCCTGAAATGAATCTATTTGGAGATAACAGAATGTGAAGAGAAGCTGGTTTCTTGCTTCTCCTTGTAGCAAAGTGGTAGAGGATGTGAACCGTAAAATTGGTTGGGTCCCCTCTCCTCCAGTATAGGCAGAGATGACCAACTTGTGCTTGGAACAATTGTCTACATACACTGGACTGGAATAGGCTCATGCTGTTTTAAGTTATATGTTCCATACTTTTAGTTTCAGTAAGTACTACGTTTATTGGAGAGTTGTTTTGTTCTAAATCTCCACATTAGGAATTCTAAGTCTTAAAACACTTGCATGTTAGCCGATCGCTGGATCTAACGGAGTACAGTTGAGATGGGAGAGTAAAGGATTAATTGAAAAGTGTATTTGTAAGGTAGGTGGTGTTTGCTCTGATTTTTTTTTTATGCCTGTGGTACTTTCCCAGACAATAATGTGAGAAAACACTTCAGAGCACATGAAAGTGAGCAGGTAGCAGCTGGATAGCGTTGTATAATTTAAATCTATCATAGTGGGAAAGCAATGACAGCCTGCTGGGTGGGCTAGGACATGTATTGGGGACCTTTTGGAGGCACTTATCAATTCCTACAAATTGTGTACTGTATATAAACAGTGTAAAATGTAGAAATAGAATCCTACTTTTACAAAGCCTGCAGACCAACAAGTAGCTAACCAAGAAGGTTTTATTTCATTTTAATGATTTATGCTTAGTTGAGTTGTATTTGTTTCTGTATGTGAATTATTGAAAAGTCTTGTTTCTAGCATAGAAGAGCTAGTAGTTTATAGCCAGGTAATGTTTTTATGCTGCTATGTCCAAATTTTTGCAAATAAAACCTTAATAGACTGGATGAGGTTGAGTATGAAGACAAACCTGTTTTGTTCTTAACCAGCTCTTGTGTTTTACGCATGATAAAAAAATATGCCAATGTGAATGTAGGAGTTCATGTTGTTCTCAATTACAGCTGTGAAAGAACAGGGAGTAGTAGGCTTGCAGGGGTCTTCAGAACTCGTGCAGACCATTCTGAAAGTACAGTTCTAAGTCAAAACTTTAATGCTGTATGGGTAAAAATGAGTCTGTAACAATTCCTGGAATCTCTCTTCTAACTCCTCACTGATGCAGCTATCTGGATAAGCATTACTGTGTACATAAGTGGTTTCCTAGTCAGTTTATTTCAGCTAATTCAGATTTCAAACCTATTTTGTATATCTACAAAGCTTATTTAAAATTTTCCATAGGAATGGAGCAAAACTAGACAGTGTACACAAGCAGAACTGTTCTTTGTGGAGATGCATAATCAGTTTTATACTACATAAGCAGGTTTTTTTTGAGTTTGACTTGTTACTTCATATTTCTTTTACTCATCTGGGGGGTTTTATTGGAGTTGCTGGATTTGTTAATGTATTGCAGAGTAAAGCAGCTTTCCAGGGTTTTTAACTGTGTTTTTTTAATTATATTTTTTTTAAAGGCAAACTAAAAGCAAAACAACAAAGCAAAACCCTGAACTGTTTGTAGTCAAACAGGGTGCTGCTCGTTTGCAGCATTAATTTCATGCTGGTTTTCCTCTATTAAGCCTTTATGATTCTGAGAGGAAAAGTTTCATTGGCAGGAGTGGGGAAGCTCTTGATGACTTGATGTGATGCTGATTCTTTCCTGTTGGTGTCTGTCTTTGGATTTAATATGACACAGCTTTTGTATTCAGTGTTCACCATTAGGTATTAGGGCACTCAGTAAAAAGGAAAATATGATCAGCCCTCACTTCCTTTGGTTCTTGTGGCTTTCAGATCTTGTTTTCTCAGTGTTTCCCTAGTCGGAGTACTGGTGATTTCATTCCCTAATATGTTATAAGTAGACGAACGATGCTGCAACCTTTCCTTCAGTGGGGAGGAGGTGAAGCCCTGTTGGGGGGTACCTGTGTACTTTGGCTCCTCTGCATTCTTAATGTGGTTGAAATTGTATCACTAAACTGCCTGACTTAACAGTTTGGGTGTTATTCTGTGCAATTATGCTAAAGTACTTGAACAATGCAGACCAGGGCTGCGTTTCCATTTCCTACCCTGCATTTCACTGTTTTCTTTGTGGTTTGAACACAGTTACCACCTCCTGCTTGTCTAACTGGTCAGAATACCTGAGCTGCAGAGCAGCTTCCTTGCTTCTGTGGCATTCGAGGACTAACCCTGATGTGGTCGGCACTTTTCAATGCCGCTAAGTGTGTGGGCGTAAAGGCTGTGGGTTGCGGTTTTGTGGTGGGAGTGAAGGGGGGAGTTGGAACCTGCATCTTGTTAGGTGCAAGCTAGAGAATTAAAGGCTTGTGAATGCTTTCTTAGGGTTACTGTTAGGAATGGTGGACTCAAATGGGAGTTGAAAAAGTGAAGTTAATTGCTTCCAATAGTATAGTACTATTGCTCATCAACACCAGAGCTGTTATCTGTGATGGTGCTTCTGACAGGCTTCTTTCAGACTCCAAGTTTAAAATTGGAAACACCAGGATGTGTGTTCGGAGTGGGCAGGAAAGCAAGTTCAGGCTTTGATGGGATGCACAAAACTGTGAAATACTCATAGCCTGTTATTACTGGCACACAGAGTTGTAGAGAGGAAAGATAAGCATGTGTGATTTTGAAAGAACTGTAGCAAAATGATGTTCAGTCTGTGTTTAGACTTCACCAACTTATCTTAGCAAGAAAAATGACTTGAAAGAGAAAAGCAGTGTGGAAGCAAGCAATTACATTACTAGAACACAATGTGAATGCCACCTGTGGGAGCATCTCTGTATTAGCATCCTGTTGGTATGGGAGCTCTGGCACAAAGTGTGGTGGGTGCAGGCAGGAGCACTTCCAGCAGCGTTCTTCAGGAAGGAAGAACTGCCACTTGCTGCTGTCACTTTGGGTGTTTTAGCTGTGTAATTGTGAGAGCCCGTGGGTTTTGTTTAGTGTAACCCAAACAATGCTAAGCTTAGATTTCTTGATAGGTGATAGTAATGATGTTTTATTCTGTGGCTTTTCATGTTTCTGTTACTTTCCATGCTCTTCAGTACACCTACTGCAATGTCTTTCAGAGGACTGCTTGAGAGTGTTTCTGTGCACTACACTGTGGTTACATAAAACTAGAAGGGAGAAAAGCTTGTGACTTTCACTGGGTTTTTGTAAACTAGAGCATAATTTAGTGAGCTAATCTAATGCCTCTGTCCCTTTCCAGCAAAGCATCGCTCAATTCTAAAGTGTAGATTTATTTTCAAAGGAGTTTTGAAGTTTTCAAATGGATTTTGAGATTCATTACGAATTGCTAATTTCTGGTTGACTTTTTCTGTAGGATCAGTGAAGCTCATGAATATTCTAAGCAGCAACAAATATATCAAATCTAGTACACTTCCTGCAATTCAGTGAATGCAATTTGTAAGCGTTCACAGATGCTGTTCATTAAACAGGGCTTTTGTAAGGCTTTACTGTTGTCAACAGCACATCAGATGTGATACTGTTAGCTGCCAAAACAATGTATTAAAAGTGTCCTTCCATCCTAAGTTAAGCAAAGCTTATTTGTAAACCTCTCATTAATTACTCTAGGATTAGAATTCCTACGGGAGGCTTATGATACAAATGATACAAAGCTTGATCAGCTTTTTTGCCTTCAGAAGAAGCAGACTTTAATGGAAGTCTGTCTCTAAATACAATTGTCTTTTCACTTGTGCATTCATAAGAAGCTAAACAAGCCTTTGCTTAATTCAGTACACCAATGAATGTGTGTATTAAAAAAAAAAAAAAGCCCAAGATTTATTGTGGTGCAGACTATTCTGTAAGGCTCCTCTTAATGTTATGGTTGTCTTTTCTTAAAATAAGTCTCAAGAGCCACAAGCATGCCTTAACCTTTTGTACAGAAATATTAGTGACAACCTTATGTATGTTTCCACATTTTTTTTTCATTTTAAATCTACCAGCTTCCTGGCTAATCATAAAACAGCTTTGATATGGTGACAAACTGCCATCAGTGTTAAGGCTTCCATCTTCCAGCTTCTACAAGTGCTAGGAGCAGTGGGGCTGAGCTGTTGGGTAATCCTGGCAGTACCCCATACTCTGTGCAGGGACTGAGCGGTATTGTTGTTGCAGAAGCTGGGATGTGTGAGCTATTTTGTGTTTCAGAAATAGTACTCCAGGCTGTGTCTTCTTGCTCTTGCATTTTGGACAAGAATCTTCTCCTGTTAAGTCCAAATTCCGCCCCTGTAGTAATATGAATTTCAGGATCAGGCTGTAGCATGCTATTTAGTGTCTTGTTGGCCTACAGAATACTACGTCTGGCTTGTTTTCCTGGTGATCCTTTGAGCACTCGACCAGCTTTTTAGTAGCCCTGTGGAGCAGGATGTCCTCTAGAGCTTCTGTAGTGCTTTGCAGTGATAACACGGGGCGTGTGTTTGTGTTCAGACTGATCCTGTTTATTGTTTAGTCAGAAGTCAACTCTTGTCCTGCTGTGGGTTAACTACTTAAATGAAGTTGAAGTTAACTTGAGCGTATTTAAGAGCCTCTTTGCTGAGTTTTTTTTAATAATAAGTTAACTTTATATGCTTCTGAACAAATGAATGAAATATTGAGTGCTTAGCAAACTGAGTTAAAACCACTGTTAGAGGCCTGAAACAGCAGGCAAGTATTTTAGAAAGCAGTGGGTAGAAGAAAACAAAAGAGGAAGAGACATGCAGTGTAAGTTAGATAAAGCATATCAGGAAGAATCTTGAAGTAGGACCTCAAACAGAGGAGGGAAAAATTAAGGTTGCTCATGAACTTCTGACTGATGGCTTTCTGTGAAGCAATGCAGCAATCTACCTGAGCGTAATTGCTTTAGGGACTGGCAAAGGATATCTGTGAAACTGAAGCTTTGTGCTCGTTCCGCGTTTTTCTAGATCTTCAACTTTTGAAAATGTTTAACAAAGTTTGCGGAAAATGTTAGTAGAAATAGTAGTTCCCCATTTCTTTTTTAAAATCTGTATGTTGCACAGAGACTTCCAGCTGTTTTCTGTTCAACCTCCAAATAGTTTAGTAAACTCCAAACAAAAGTCAGAGCTGCTGAATGCTCCTAACTTACACTTGAGAAAGTGTCCAGTATTACTGTTGCCCAGAGTACCTTGGAATTCCAAGGTAAAACAATGTTAAGTACAAATATATTAGCATCAAAGCACCTGTAATGAAAGCTGCTTCACTTCAAATTAATCACTTTAAAGAGAGAATTAAGGTAGCATGTTGTGTTTGCTGAGCAGCAAATCTCTGCAATGGTGAAATCAGTTTAAGCTGTAAGTGGGTACAAATTTAACTTATGATGTACTTACAATAAACAAAAAAACCCTCCTCTTTTTCAGAAACTTTTTCACTAAAAGGACAAAGGAACTCAAACCTGCTGTCCAAAGTGCTCCTGGCTGGAAGTTGTTTGGAAAAGTCCCTCCCAGAGAAAACCTTCCGAAAGATTCCAAAATAATTCAGCAGGTGAGTAAACATCACATAAGTCTAGACATAAAACTTATAGGAATTAACACAAGTACTGCAGTTATCTCCACATCACTACTCTCTGGCAATAAGACTCTTACAAGGCAGTCTCTAAAGGATTGAGCTACTGAGAAAAGAGTTTCAATTTTATGACTGTGTATTATGTTCCTCCATACATCTCAGTACTAATAAAATGTTGATATGTGTTCAAAAACTGTTCAAGCTGTTTGGATCAAAACAGTAGCACTTCTATTAATTTTCTGTGAAATATTGCCTCATTTAACATGTTAAATATTTTCTATGGTAGAGTGATTGTGAAATATTCTAGTCTTCCTTTGGGGTTTAGTTCTGAGTTGCTTGTGCCTGGTTGGTGCACTAAAACCATAGGTATGCTTGTAAATTCATTTTTTTTCTTCAGGCTAGGTATTAATTTAGTAAAATGTATATTCTTAAAGCATTCTTGACTGTTGCAGTGTTACAAAATTGATTTTTTTATCTAATTCACCTTGCTGTATTCCTTGTTGCTGGCCTGTAAGACTTGCTACATTGGTAACTGGTGACAAATTACATGAAACTCTGAAACATGTAACCTTTTGCTCAAGTTTTTAAGCTTACTTGGGTATTTTTGTTTAAGAATAGCTGTAGCAGTGTTACTTGAACTTACTTGGGATTTACTCAGGTGCTACAGAAAAGTGATTCAATTTTCTGCCCCCCTAATACCAAGCTGTACCACTGCATCACTTCTAAATTTTCATTCCTGTGGACTATGTCTTTGATTTGCTGAAATAATTATTATATATATATATAAGATCTCAATCTTCAACAGTCTTTAAAGATGAGTAATTGGTAATATTTCTAATATTAACATACAATACTAAAGTTGAAAGATTTGTTGGCCTAAGAAATATGAGTGTCCCTTGTGCTGGTGAAAACAGCAACTTGGATTTCTTGAGCTGCTTTTGCTTATCTCTTCTCTTAAATTCCATGTGAGCTGATGTGTTTGGCAGGTGCAAGTGGCTGTGAATGAAGCAGTGTTCAGTCATCTTCTAGAAAGAGTTTCATGGTGAAGAAGGCCTTTTGGGAGCGACTAAAGTGAAAAATGAGAGGTTCTTTTTGAAGGATATAAATGTAATGGGAGTTGTCACACAATGAAATGTAGGAAAATAAGGAAATGATGAGATTGCAGCAAGTGCTGTTTACTCTGAATTAAACTGGATGCTTTTTCAACACTTTCAAATGCTACTTATTGAGGTGTTTTTCTATTTTGGGTGGGAAACAGAGGGCAGGTGCTCATAGTTCACTTGCAGATGAATGCTGTTGGTTTTGTGCTATGAAAATACTGTGCAAAAAATCCAGATGTCTCATCTGTCCTAATGGAGAATATGCACAATGCTTACCAGTCATCTGCTTCCCATTTTCTAGTAATGAAGATGTTTGTTCGACAGACAAGTCATAATCAGCAGAAATATTTATTTTCTTATCCTTTTATTTCTTAGTTACTGGTTTCCTTTTAAACTTAGTATTTCCATTTTTTTAACTTCTCTGAAGTGGCAGAAAATCTTAAAACAGTGTATTGTCTTTAAACATGATTGAGTTGGTCCTAGAGATTAGTCATGTGGTTTGAGTTATGGTTGCCAGATTAGGATCAGTGTTGGATTTGTATAATCTTGAGTGGTGTGTCAGTAATGTCTAATATTTTTAGCTTCTAATTTCAACAAACCATGCATGGTCTTTACATAAAGCATCAAGGTCTAAAATTCCCCCTTATGAAAGGGGGGTGCAAATTGGTGTATATTCTGCACAGAGTTAAGTCTACAATACCTGAGAACTTGGTTCTTAAATTGAGAAGTGTTTCGATGTCTTCATATTTCACTTGTATCAAATGTCTTACATGTGTGTTTAAAATCAACGATATAGCTTCTTATGCATGCATCTGAAGAAAAAGCATTTTTTTCTCAAAACCATTCAGATTTGCTGATCTGGCAGTGGGCTAGAATGAATATAAGCATGTTTCATTATTGAAGATCAGTGGAAAATAGAATCTGCACTTTTGAATGGCTGACTGAGGTCCCTAGGTTAAATTCCTCACTATTAAGGAGATGTGACTGAAAGGAACACAGGTGAGCTCCCCCCCCCTTCAGTGCCTCTGCAGGCTTCTATGTTAACTTCCTAAATTGAAATCAGCGGTTTGAGTGCGAGCTGAACTAAAATAACACATTTAGTTTTCAAGTTCTTTTTAGCCATCTGTAGTCAGAACAATGGTTGCAGACTGTTTACCAGCCTGTGTAAAATACATTTGTAATGTAAGGCCATTCAAGTAGAATGGGTTTAAGCTGTAGGTAAGCTGCCTGAGAGGGATTTTATGATTGCTTATTTATGGCAAAAACTCTTGCAGTTCCTGCACAGCTATGGCATTCTCTGTGGTTGAACACAAAGCTTATTGACTTTACTGATGCTAGTGGCCAGCTTTGAGGGGGGTGTGACTAAACCTTTGGTTGAGGAGAATGAGTAATGAGTCAGTATCCCTCAGATACAAAGTGAGGTCCTAAGAAGCCCTTTTGCAGGAAAATTAAATCATGACAGGAAAATCTTAATTTGTAAAAGGAGAGCCTTCTGCTTAAGGGCAATGCTTATATCACAGCTTTCTGGTAATATTGTAGTTCAAAGGATCTTCCTATTCATAAAACAAGAAACAAAAATGCATCCTTGTCTATGGTCCAAAAGGTGGTAGAGCCCACATGCTATTCTAAGTCAAAGTTAACCTAAAATTCTTGTATTTTGTGTGCATTGTTTGTTGTTCTGTGTGTGTGTTTCTTTGTTTTTTTAAGAATGTGTGTGCTGTCAGTGCTTTTACATGCATGCTGCTTAGGCTTGTAAACACCTGGGAAGGGGAGAAGTAGTCTTCCATGTCCCAGATGCCCATCCATGCCTCTCTGAGTGAAGAGATAGAGAAGACAGGTAAAATAAACACTTTGTTTTGGGTCAGTTTGATCTGAATATTTTAGTTTGGCTCACCCTACTTGAAATCTCTTTTGAATAAACTCAGCATTTGTTTCCGTTATTCTTCTTTATGGGTTAAGGTCTTTGGTCTACTTCCTCCAGCTCATCTAGCATCACTTCAGTGAGTGGTGTGACAGTGCTTTGTCACAGGGAAGTGGTCTGCTCTGGGAATCTACTATGAGCCCCTTGAGCTATAGCCTGTGGTACTGCAAAAATGCTATGTGATAGTAATTGTTTTGCATACAGGAAAGTTGAAAATTTCAATAAGAAACCGATTAAGACTACATTTCTGATTTAAAAAAAAAAAAAAAAAAACTTGATATTGTGTTTATGTAAATAAAGTTTAATGCATCAGAATTCTTCCAGCCTTTGAAAATGTTAAACTTAAAATATTTAAGTTTGAATATTTTGCTCAATGATGCTGCTTGATAAGTGATGAGCCTTTTTAATGTTAGTCATAAATTTCCATCTTTCCATGCTGGCTGGTAGGAGCCTCCTTTGTTATCTGTTTTGGTGAGGATGATAAAGGTAATTGATAGTAACATTTAAATGAGTATTTATGGCTCATGGTCACTGTCTATCAACTAGATATTGCTATGCCTGCCTCTGCAAAGAATTTGGGTAGTGATTCCAGTATCTTGAATAACTTCCCAGAAAATCTGGAAACTTAATTTGGGATACCATTTCAGGCATTTCTCAGACAATGATGCTAGCCAGTTCTGCCTTCGGAGACTGCCTAATGAATATGACTGTAAATTTCTCTGCAAGTTTCATAGCATATGTAGAAGATGATAAATACCCTGCCTGCAGCAAGCTGCAGGGCTTGCCTGTTTCGGGAGATGGCAGAGTCCCCCGCAGCTGTGCTGCCATCAGCATGCTTTGGGCGAGATGCTCTAGCTCAAACTGGGTCAGAGGTTGAAAGTTCTTGGCAGCTGCGTCTCCCAGCTTGCAGCTGCTGGCACGCCCGGCTCTCCTTGGATTTAGAGCTGCCCAGGCAGGATGTGATTGAGGCCAACTTTTTTTTTTTTTTGCTGGACATCTCCCTCCTCTGGGCTTCCTTCCTTCACTGTTTTTTGAAAAGGGAAAATAGCAGCTCCTTAGGATTGCAAATGTCAAATGCATGTGATGCTTTTAGGAAGTGTGCCTTTTTTCATGAACTGCAGCTAATAAAACTGGCCATTATGAGAAGTATGTGGTCATTAATGATCAGCTGGGTAAATTCTTTTCAGTCTGTACAGAAATCTGCTTTAAATTAGACTGCTGAAGTACTTTAATACAGCAGCGTTTAAAGCAGAGAAAGATTTGTGGGGTGATGAGTACTGACTGAATTGCAAGTTCTGCTTAAAAAGCAAACTTAATTTTCTGTCCTTATGGTTAAAGAAAATATGTTTGTATTCATGGTCAAAATGATTCCGAATATAAAGTCATGTAGTTAAGTTCCTGTTTTTATTAAAGCACTCTCAGATATTTTGATTAATTCACATAAACTTGTGTGATTTTGTTTCTGATATGTCCAAATTAAAGTCAAAACATGTTAATGTTTGTCTTTCAAGACGAACAGAGGTGAAATAAGTCACTTTATCAACAGTTTTAACAAAGTACTGCCAGTGACAGCCCAGCCTTGAATGAATGGGGGGGGGGGGGAGAGAGGAGGATGTTTTATTCAAATCTGGCACAACAGAGAAGCGTGCAGTGACTTGGAACTACTTGCTTTTTCAGAAGTGAAGTAAAATCATCTTTTCCAAAAGCTTTTCTACCTGTATACAAGATGGAAGGTATTAATTTTAGACAGTTAAATAATAACTCTGATTTAGATGACTGGGTCACTCATAACTTAATGTTTGAAAATACTACTTTGGGGTTGCTCAGATATCTTTAAAAAAAAAAAAAGTACTTGAGAGCTAATAAACTGTCTTCACTTGCATATTTTTCCAATGTCGTTATCTCCTGTCTGAAATCTAATGGTGAAATTGCACTCCCTCAACCAGCAGAACTCCCTTGGTCTCCCAGGGTCAAGAACTGTCTGAGGTTCCCTTCGGAGGAGCACAGGCATTTTGAAGCAGTCTTCATCCAGCCCAGGCTTTCTGACTTGCAGTACTGCAACTCATCACGCCAGCCTTTGTGGTTTCAATTTAAACTGCATTAAGCTCTTAATGCTTAAAAAGTGTATGTGACTGTATGTTTGTCAACAAATCTAAGGAGTGAGTATCTGAAAGAAGTAGGTAAATACAGTGCTAGAAGTCTTTCCATGAGAGTTTCTAAGCAGATTCTTATCTAGATAGAGGTCTTGCTGGCTCATTTTGCACATACTGCTGGAAATAAAGAGGGAAGAACTCTCCCTGCTTAGCAGGTACCCGTAGAAATACATTAGCAACAAAGTGCCTCAAAAACAGGACAGACAATAAAAGTTGTGTAAGTCTTGCTAGAAACATGTAACACTTGAATAACAATTTGTCTGCTAGTAGTAGTGAGGAGGCTGTGATGTCCTCTGTAGGCACAGGAGTGGTCAGCTTCTCAAGAAACATCTATCATCTTTCCAGAGTCGTATGTGTAGTCAGTGAAATGCTGTGCCACAGGTAAAACACTTGTGTTTAAAAGTTTCAAAGACCTTCCCTAGTATTTTAGGCTTGGGCAATGATTATCTTGTGAATAAAATGGTAAGGAAGCTGGTGGGACCTCAGTGAGACAAGTGCCTTTCTTTTTTTTTCTTTTTTTTTTTTTTTTTTGCATAAAGGACATCCAGTTCCTGCTAAAAGACTTACCCAGCTTTTTAGATAAGAAAAGCTTGTCAGGGAGAACTTTTAGTTCTGCTTTTTGACAGGATGTCTCACCCTCTATTGGGCCCTCCAATTTCTTTAGCAAAGGGTGACACAGATTTGAGGGGAAAAACAAAATTCTAAGAATTGAGATTTTGCAAGGTAAGCAGACATGCTGGTGAGCTGCAGGTGCACTGATAGTAAAGTCATCATTCAGTCAGGCTATACCATATTCCAAAAGAATAGAAATTAACAAAAAGATCCTTTCAAGTGGTGAAGGTGTTGTCTTTCATGTACACTTTTGTTTGTTTCTTTTATACAAGCTTTATTCTTGTGAAGCTGGTATGGCTTTTCAGTACTGAAAAGGAGACAATGTGGCAAGGGAGAGGAAATCATTTGAAATTTGTGGGGGTTTTGTGTGTTTTCTTTTTGTCTGGGGTATGTAGGGTATAAGAACAGGACAGATGTTCAGAAATAACACTGAAATCGTAGTAAAGAACTTATTTCTTTCTGGTACTGTAATATAATGCTTACAAGGAACAGCTGTCTCTTTTTTTTAGGCACTCTTTTTAAGCTTTGATTTTTCTATTAGAAAATTGAGTTTAGCCTAGAATGAATACCTGTAGCTGGGCATGCTTTTGCCAGATCACCTGAATCAAATATCCTATGGTTTCAAAATTGTCGTTTAGAGTCTTATATCTGCCCTGTGTAATCCAGGTGACTGTTTTAGAGCCTTGCCCCTGTATTCTGGTTCTCATCAGCTCATCTGTGAGGCTGTAGCTCACTTCTGAGCTTTCAGTTTAGAAATACTAGCCACGATATGGCAGGGGGAAGGTGGGGGTGTAAAGGCCCAATGTACACCATGGTGCAGTTTAGTGAAATCTGCTCTCTCATGCTAAACAGAAAAACCCAAATGATTGATGTAGAAATCCTATAAAGCTAATGAGTTTATAGTTGAGGATCCATTTGGGCATGAAATGCAATCTAAGAAGTTAAAGGAAAGCAAAGTCTTCATGATTCATTTTTTGGAGTGTCAGCCTAGATGTTGTTTTGTGCTTTTCTTTCTCACAATGCCCTTGCCAAGGGTAGCATTTAAACAACTGTAATGTTTATGGGTGGTGAGGTCTAGGGAGGAACAGTACATCAAACAATGTGTTTTGTCATTCACTTGAGAAAAGTACTATGGAAAAAGATTTCCCCTTGGGAAAGGGTACTGATTGTAGAAATTAGAGAACTTCACTTAAAAAAAAAAAATACTCCAGTGGGAGTCTATACACGTCTTGGTCAAGTGTAAAGTCTTTGTATGCATTTTTTGTGTACTTTGAGCCCTGTGGAAAGAGGAGGAACAGCTGCATCTGATTCTTCACATATAGATGTTTATACTCAATTTGAATTTAAACTTTGGCTTGCATGTTGCTATATTATAATGGTCTTTTCCTTCATTTATTCACTAAGGATTTGCTTCTGTTTTTCTCATTAGGATGACAGTTCTGGCAGTCTTGCGTCAATATCTGCTCTCAGTCTATTAAACACAGGGGTATGGAATTTAATGTTTTTTTTCTAGTTGTATTCAATGCCATGCATGGGACAATGTAGTACTCATTAAAAATAGAACAAACATCACATTTTCACAGTAGCATGAATATTTTATGGCACTAACCATCAACTCATTAGATACCATTAGTAAAAAAGTTTCACACGTGAATCTCACTAACAACTTAGTGATACAGTATTATTGTTTATTAACATAGTGCATGTTCTTGAATAGCAGGAGGTAAAGTAAATTACTGTCAACTTCTAGCATTACTTACGTTTGCTGTGCCTACTTGTTTAATGGTAAAAGTTGTTAAAATGGCTTAATTTGTAATATTTTTGTAACACCTTATGTTAGCTTGGAAAATGATATCCTAGAATCGTATTTTTTCTATCTCTAAGTCACGCAAGCTATTAACAGTGGCAGTTCAGAATCCCAGATGCTTTTAATTATTCTTTCCAATATGAAACTGGAAATGTAGGAAAGCTGCACTGGAAGTGAAGCCATTGAAACTCCTGTGTTATATCCTGTTATGTCTTCCTTTTGCTGTGACTGGTATGCTTCTGAAATTGGTCCAGTGCATATGTCTGTTGCATTGAAAAATCCAAAGTAATCCTATACCCTATGTTAACTGGAATAGTAGAAGTTCACTTTTTTCATTGTGAGGATCTGTTACTGTGGCTTTGTGAAATAGAGCAGTAATGTGACTGAGTGGATATGTGATGCCTGTGGTTCATGTTACATGGTCCAGGCACTCTCATCACTTCCTCACTGAGCCCAAAAGCCCATGGCTTCATGTTTGTTTTTTTGTAAGCAGCAAGCGATGAAACTTGATGCAAACTGTGAAAAATTCAACTGAGGGAAAAAAAAGTTAAAGATTGGAGATGGATGACATTACTTTAGAAGGCTGACCCAGAAATGCATTTGTGTATATCTGGTTGTTCTCTCCTACTGTGTGAAGATGAACATTTTTCCCTGTTTCAGTATAGGCTTTTCCTATATAATCTGCAAGTTAGGAGCAAATGCACTGTCTGTCCTGATGGCATTTGGCTTTCTAAGTTCTAAAAAGAAAAAGTCTAGTTTATGATTCTCAGAATCTTTCAGTGATGTAAGCACCACAGAACCTTTCTTGCTGTAAGCACCGTTTTGGTTTTCAGCACCTTGTAGTCAGTTCTAGTGCACTAATTTTAGTACTTAAATTGGGGAGGGTGGGGGTATTGGGATGTAGGAAGGAGTCCTTATTCATTAAGCAGAAGTACTCCTTTTGTAAATTTGCTATCAGTTTTACTAAGATGATGCAGAGTCCCCTCCTAAAAAACTATATAAAAGAAAAGATGAAATTTGAGATCTTTATCTTAAGCACAAAGGCAGCTTTATAACCAAAAATCTCTTCCTGCCCCATTTACCTGTTACCTGTCTGTAGGTTAATAGGCTTATCTGCTATCTATATTTCTGTGGGAATAAATACTGGAAATACCAGTCTGTTCATATATCAAAGTGGTCTTTCTTCTGTTGTCATGGCTTTTTTCTTGAGGAAAAAACATACTTTTAGCCTGTTTGCAGGTTTATGATTCTTAGTAGATGAGAGGATGCAGTTCCAGCATTAATAAGGAGCTAACAGTGCTTACTTCCTGTTAAAGCAGAGATTTTTGTTTGATCTATTTTGAGATAGTGAAATGTTCAGTAACTTCTAATAAATGTCAGATATACTGCAATAAAGAATTTTTAGGAATAAAATTTCCTAAAACATTGTTATACTTCCAGACTGATGCTTCCAAAGTGACTTATGTAGAAAGGTCTTGCAAATCTTGAATATTAGCTGTCAACAGTTCTACCCTCTGGGATGTGTCCTGCATCTTAAGCCCCTGTCTTGTCAAATGCTATAAATTGAATTTTTACCTTTTTATGGAAGAGTATTTGCTCACATGTTATGAAGTGAAAATCTGAATCAGCTCAAGCTGACAGTGCCAAGAATTTTAGATCCTGAATCAAGTGGCTATTGGAATCTTTAAGTCTAGTAACACACAATGTGAGAGGCATACTCCAGAAAAAAATGGGTATATTAGTTGCACAAATTAACGAGTTCCATGCATGTCTGATGGTTGTTGGATCCAATCCTCACGTAAGTTTCATAGAGCATAGGTTTCCTGAGCAAGAAATGTCTTCTCTGATACTTTTGGGGTATATTTCTTCTTGGGGAATGTGCAGCCATGACAGTTTGAGCTTGAAGCTATTTCATTGTCAGCTTGGATGCTTTCTAGTAGTGATTATAATTTTCACAGTCCGTGCAAAAAAAAAAAAAAAAAAACTAAACAACAACCTGCTTTAAAGTGAAGTGTCCTTACTTCCAGAAGCACAGTCTGATAATGAGTTCTGCCTTTTGTGGATATCCCTATGATGATTTTTCTTTTTTTTTTTACATGTCTCTGTTTTGGGAATGGTTTATCAGTTCTTAGCATGTGTGACAGCCAGAGGCATTAGCACCATTCAAATGTGTTGTCTGTAGTAAAGGTGAGAGTGGCTTCATTCTTAGGATCTGTTTTCCTGGTGCTTTTTATTTAACTTGTATACAAATTGGGTATGTAGGAATTAAAAGCCCGAAACATTGGTACCATCAGAGTTTCCTCATCTCTGACTGCTAAATTAACTTGATTTTGTTGCCTTTTTTTTTTTTTAACAAAATACTGGAAAATGTAACTCAGAAATTCAACCAAGAGTTTGAGAGACTGACCTGCTGCTGTCCTCCAGCAGTTTGGGCCTAGATCTTCAGTATGCAGACTGGGTGCTGAGCAGGAGTCTTGTCACCCCTGATCAAGAATATGTAAGGGTAACCCGAGGTATAAATCATGCCAAGAGCATGCACAGTGTCTCATGGTTTTAGGTGGGACAAAAACATTTTAGGCTCTTAAATATGTATATTCATACAATATATTTTGGGTTTACTATTTTTTTCTTGAGCTTCTGTAAATTACAGTAGAGTTCTAACACTCATGCATGTCCAGTTTATGATGCTTGTTTGAATGTGCCTAATGATATTGGTTGCATACTGTTTTCAATTGAAGGTTATCTTAGGAATTGCTCTTTAGAATGGGAATAGATATGTCTTAAGGAATTTATATATCCTATTGTTCTTGGCCAGACACCTAGAAATATTTAGAACAAAGTTGTATTAAAGAAAAGCTGTCTTACAACTTTAAAATAATCACTTACAATTTGTGTTTTAGTGTGAATGTATGTATAAATGATGATAGCACACAGTTATCATCAAGGTACACTCTGGGGCTTTTCTTAGAAAAGTGACAGAATGTCTCTAGTTGAAATAGATAGGCTTGTGCCTCTCTTCACAGGGCACTAAAAAAGTTATTTGACGCACTGCTGTGGGGTGGGGTAAGAGGCAGAGGTTAATAGCTGGAAGGCTAGCTAAAGACCTAGGGGGGAAAAATTGAGAATGTTTCCAACTATTCTTTAGCTTTTGTTCTGCGGAGGTGTAATTGCCTTTCCTTATCCATTAAGCTATTGTTCTTCTGACTCCCACAGACCAGAAACTGAAAGGTGTCAGAAGCCCGGATAACTCCTGAGATCTGAACAGTATAGTGGCAGATAGTGCACTGTGAACATACTAACGGGGTGGACCTGGCTAGCCCTTGGATGGGAAACCACTTGAGAATACTGGGTGCTGTATTCTCTGCCTAGCAAGAGCAGTCTTCAGACTCAGAAATAGAGGTTGGAGATTCAGTACCTGGCTGGACAAGACCCCACACAACCTTACTTTGGGCAGGGAGGTTGGACTAGACAATACCCAGAGGTATCCAGCCTCACTGATTCATTGGTACAGTAACTTCCTCTTGAGGCAAGATTAACATGACTTTGTTGAGATTTTTGGACCATTTCATGGATTATGCCTGATGTGGAAGAGCAAAAGTCCTATCAGAGATCATTAAAATGGGTGGGGTAAAGGAGGCTGTTGAGCAGAAAACTTTTAGTGACCTTAGTATTGGGCAAACAGTGTCTTGTCTAGGAATCTGAGGCTGTGTTGTCACTTTTGTAAGAAGTATTTTCTCATTTAAATTCATGGACTCCAACTGTGCACTGAATATTTAAGCTAAATAATAGCTTTAAAATTGTCAGCTATGTTTCTATAATACTGTCAATGAACACTGAATGTGCAAAGTCCTCTGTCTGACCCTGGGAGAACTAATGCATGTGAGAAGCTCTGTTAGGTGTAAGGTTCATTTGTGAGCAGGTTTTAGAGAAGACTGTTTGATTGAGAAGATACATAACCTAACTAGTAACTGATAGATTTTTATTTTTGGTGGCTTAACCAACCTAAGATATTTTGGTTAATCTAAGACTGAATTTACTTACACAATTACTAAAGCAACAGATGTACAAGAACAAACTGTATTGAGGGGAAGGAGGAAAAAAAAGCTTCTGCAAGCTCATTTGGCTGTGCTTAATCTTTGAAAATACATTACTAAAGTATCTTGAATGTGTTTTCTTGAAGGTGATTTTTGATCTCTTAATATTCTGATTGACTTCTAGCATGTCTAAGAATTGCAGACAAACTAGTATCTAGCCTCTGTGCCTACCTACCCTTTGATTGGGAATAAGTTGAAAGTCCTTTCGCAGATAACTTATATTCGCTGAACTTTTAAGAATGTGTTCCTCAGTAACTTGGCAGTAAACTTTTATTTACAGAGCCTATAAAAGAGGCAACATGTAAGATTTAAGGCTTTCATCTGCCCCGACACTTTCTTGGTGTTTTTTTTTCTTAACTTCACAGATTACTTAAATGTGTTTGCCCAGTAATTTGCATGGAAAGATTATGCAGATTTCCTAACTATAACTGATCCTTGGATGCTCTGTAGTAATATTGAACAAGAATAAATCAAGTGTTAAGTTGATACAATGAACTGTTTTCTCATTTCTTTTTTGTTTGGCAGTTCTGGAAAACTGCATTGTCTTGCTTTTAAAAAAAAAATCAACCTTGTAATGTTAGCTCCTTTTAAGTTACTTAATAATATTTACATATAACATTAAGTGTTATACAAGTAATATGCTTACAAATTAGAAGGGAGCCTGAAAGTCAAAATTTAGATTTTATTAATAATGTTATTTAGGAATATGAAGCACGGACAGGAAGAATGTGTAAGCCTCCACCACCATCAGCAAGACGTAAAAACATTGAATTTGAACCACTTTCAACTACTGCGTTGATTCTGGAGGATCGACCAGCGTAAGTATGATTCTGCTGTGGAAGTGATGATGACTGAATTTGTTAGATATGTTTCTGATAAGCTAACTCTTACAATTCTTATACAAAAGTATCTGTATTATTCCATCTCAGATAAACTAACAAGTACCTCCAGAAGAACCTGCAAATATACAATAGTCTATATGAGAAATTCTTTCTTACCATAATGGGACCACTGGTCAGTTATATGCTGTGTATCACAGCTGATTTTGACGGTGTTGTATGCACCCTTAATCAGGAAAATTACTGAAGACTTGTAGGGATTTCTTCCCTGTGTATACTCCCCCATTCTGGAAACTTGTTTCCTAGACCAGTAGGAAAGTCTTCACAATTGCAGCTGTCATTTTTGTGAATTTGGAGGTAGCTTACCAGAGAAGTGTATTAACAAAACAAAGAAAAAGTATTAGGTAAGTAACTGCAGGAGTGGAAAGAATTGCCTTTGAAACCCAAGAAATAAAAAATGAGCTTTCAGCATTTGACAGGAAGGTACCAGGCCAGCATAGTTAACTGATTTGTGGGTACCAGGACAGAGTTCACTGAAACAGTTCTTTGCCCAAGTTCCTGTTATTTTTCCTTGGCTTCTTAAACCTACAGTTGAAGGCAACAAAACAGCACCTGTAGATGCAACAGAAACTTCATTAAGTACAAATAAGAATAGTAATGAAAAACTAGTAATAAATTGGTCAGTATGTTCAGCTACTATGCTGTCTTCAGCAATTTGAAGGAAAGAGGAGGACCTGCTGACTAGGAACAAAAGCTGTGAAGAAAGCAAATAGATCAAAGCTTTCAAATGGCACCCTGAGAAAACTTGTGGTGGCACTGTTAAGTCTTTGTTTTAATCAATTTCAATTAGGAAATGGAAAGTAGAATATATAGCACTGAAGTGTTTCTGTGGAGATTCTCTAAAGTGGTACATAACCTCACTCAGTGCTAAGACAGAAATATCTTGAACAAAGGTACAGATTACTGTAAGACTTTGTAAATGTTATTTACTTTAATGTATGGTGAAGAATAAGGCATACAGTAACTCGCTTTCTGATGTTTCTGTACTTCCAAAATTTTACAAATGTACAGATGTTTTTAATAAAGACACTTCTACTTGTTTCAAATTTGAGTGCTATCCCAAGAATAAATTCTATTCTCATTTCCATTGGAAGTTCTAAGAAAACAATCTGTTCTGCTTGCATAGAAGTAGGTAAACTTTTGCATGTTAAAATAACAGAACCGTCTCTTGCTTATTTTGAACCAAAGCAGAACAGAGATTGGGTAAGAGATTGAGACCAAACAACAGATTCTGTTTTGTTTTGAAATGATCCTGCATGGTCAGGAGGAAGTGTGTATTTGCAAATTAGGGGGATCACTGTGCAGCAAAAAAAAAAAAAAAAATTGAAGCTGGCTAACAGCAAGTTCTGTAGCAAGCATATTTAACTTTAGGTCTGACATGAATGGGATCTATCTTTTTTCCTTCCTTTAGTAAACCTGTTTTCTGTTGTGAACTTTTATGGGCCTAACTGTAATGAATAAAAAGCTTCACATATTGAAAACATATAATCAGAGTTCTTGTGTGAATAAATGAAGAATTGACATGTAGGTATAATTAATGACTAAAATATGTATGTACAAAAATGTATCAGAATAATTTCATAAGAAATATAAGTATTTCTCTTTTATCACTTCATGCAAATTTCATTTGAACTTCATTTCAGATGTTCAACAAATAAAATAACTTCAGAGACTGATGTCAGATGAGTAAGAAAAACTTTTCTGCAGTGGTTTAATGTAAGTTGAAAGGAAAAAAGATGGAAAATTGGAGATCTTGGCTATGTCACAGTGACTTAAGATAGCATGCTAGTTTCTTGTGTTCTGGTCATACCCTGGGGTATGCTATAGGAAATGAACAGAATCAGTAAATATCTGGTAGTTGTACATAAATAGCAGTCTTCCACTGCAGTTACTGAAACAATGATAGTGCGACAACCCCAGAGCTCACCTTACAGAGAAGCCAAACTTAATTTGAAATGGTTCAGAATGTCACCTGTGTGTATTGAATTCAGGAACAACTTGTTTTCAGAAATCTTCCTGCCAAATCAGTGGAGGAGGCTTTACGTCACCGACAAGAATATGATGAAATGGTGGCAGAGGCAAAGAAACGAGGTATGTTAACTGCAAGTAACTGCTATAACTGTATTTAACTGTACAGCAAAAATAAGTTCTGGCTTGCACGCTAGTAGGTAGAGAACAACCTAATTTAATATTTAGGGTATTTTCTGGTACCCATGTACATACAACTTAAAATCAAACAATTCTGTTTGTTTCCTGTTCTAGCACAGTGAATGTAACTGAGTTCAGAATGCAATTTAACTTTCCTTAATTTTTAGGTAGAAACTTCTTTTTTTAAACTACTTGTGTAATGTGATCAGCTAAAAACTTTCTCTATACTCATTATACTCAGGCTCCTTTTTCAAGCAATGTTGCTACAGTTTTCACTGAGAACCAAAGTATACTAAAGCTGACTGCTTAAAGATGACTTTTTTCCAGGAATTTGATATCAAGTACAGTGTGAACACAGATGAAAACTTTGTTTCACCAGTCAGCTGTACTTATGTGAACCTTTCTACTCCCACTAGATCTACTTTTTAAATTAAACGTATCTGTAGCATTTTGTGCTATGTCAATAAATGAATAATAGTTTGCTGAAAGACTACTGTATTCTCACAACTAGTATTCAGGCAATAAGCTATTTTAAGAGTTCATGCTGCATGTTGTACTTGGGCTGTTGTAAGTCAGATATAAGCTTCTGAACTCGTTGAGCCGCAGTATAGATCTGTAGCAGGTTATTCTGAAAGATGTAAGGAGAAATCTAAGGCATATGACAACATATGCACACTATAAGAGAAGAGTGAAATCTTGTAAGGTGTGGTCTGTTGGCCATATACTCCAACTGCACTTTTGAAAGGCCAACCATGTGTAATGTTTTAGTATGTGTGCCCTAGTATTCATTAAATTAATTATTGCTACACACGAAACTTAAACACATACACCTTAAAGAAGCTGTTCAGCCCTATAAGTTTACTAGGGATGATGAGTTTACTTTTCTGATGTATCTAATGCATGTGGAAATAGAAAACAACTTGCAATTTCAGAATGTTTTTTCAGTGACAGCAAAGCTCTGTCCTTTCTAGCTATTTTAATAAATAGGCACCTATAGACAATCTATTTCTAACAAAATACTTGCCTTACTCCTGTTTAATTGTTCTGAAGAGTTTTGTAAGTCTGCTCATCCTTACTGAATTGGTCTACCCATTGGACATTACCCTCATATTTGGTAGTTGAAGCAAAACACAAGCTGGGCGTATGTTATAGCCACTTGCATAGCCCATAGCCACTGGGCATATCTCATAGCCACTTGCCAAGGCGATCGGTACTGGGGCTGGTCCTCTTTAATATCTTTATCGATGGTCTGGATGAGGGGATTGAGGGCACCCTCAGGGAGATCGCAGATGACACCAAGTTAGGTGCGTGTGTCGATCTGCTTGAGGGTAGGAAGGCTCTGCAGGAGGATCTGGATAGGCTGCACCGATGGGCTGAGGCCAACTGCATGAAGTTCAACAAGGCCAAGTGCCGGGTCCTGCACCTGGGGCGCAATAACCCCAAGCAGAGCTCCAGGCTGGGAGATGAGTGGTTGGAAAGCTGCCAGGCGGAGAAGGACCTGGGAGTATTGGTGGATAGTCAGCTGAATATGAGCCAGAAGTGTTTCTCGGGTGGCCAAGAAGGCCAACAGCATCCTGGCTTGTATAAGAAGCAGTGTGGCCAGCAGGGCTAGGGAAGTGATTGTCCCCCTGTACTCGGCTCTGGTGAGGCCGCACCTCGAGTACTGTGTTCAGTTTTGGGCCCCTCGCTACAAGAAGGACATCGGGGTGCTTGAAAGAGCCTGGAGAAGGGTGACAAAGCTGGTGAGGGGTCTGGAGAACAAGTCCTACAAGGAGCGGCTGAGGGAGCTGGGTTTGCTCAGCCTTGAGAAAAGAAGGCTCAGGGGCCATCTTATCGCTCTTTATAAGTACATTAAAGGAGGCTGTAGCGAGGTGGGGGTTGGTCTATTCTCCCATGTGCCTGGTGACAGGATGAGGGGGAATGGGCTAAAGTTGCACTAGGGGTGTTTTAGGTTGGATATTTGGAAGAACCTCTTTACTGAGAGGGTTGTGAGGCATTGGAACAGGCTGCCCAGGGAGGTGGTGGAGTCACTATCCCTGGAGGTCTTTAAAAGATGTTTATATGTTGAACTTTAGCGATATGGTTTAGTGGAGGACTTGTTAGTGTTAGGTCATTGGTTGGAATCCTTTTTGAGGTCTCTTCCAACCTAGATGTTTCTGTGATATAGAAATATCTTAGAGTTCCACGTCTCTTTTAGCTGTATTGCTTTTTGTAATCATATTTTTTTTAGAGTGGAACATGCAATAACTGTTATGTTTTTATTTCATTGATTTTTATAATGCCTAGCTTTTCTATAAAATTACTTTTGTATTTATGTACAGTTACCAGGAGCAGTGCTGGATAGTTCACGTGCAACTGTAGTTTACCCTTGATCTTTCACACACAATCAAAATAATTGGATAATTCAAATGATTTATCTAATAATTTATGTATAATAACAGATTTTTTGATGTTTTGCTTCACAGAAATTAAAGAGGCACATAAAAGGAAAAAAATAATGAGAGAGCGTTTTAAGCAAGAAGAAAACATTGCTAGTGCTATGGTGATTTGGGTCAATGAAATACTACCTAACTGGGAAGGCATGTAAGTGAAGTTTTGTTGTGTAAATGAGGCAAATGTAGCTTGTTTCTTCTCTGGTACCCAAGGAACTTTACTTTCCTTTTCATTTCTGTTTTGTCAAGAAATTCTTTTTAGTAAGAGATCATTACAGAGCAACACGAAATGTACTTTTTGGGAGCTTAGTTTTGTTTTTCTAATAGGGATTTAACATAAGCAGATACCCCTAAATTTTAGTTGGGGAAATAGTATGTTATTTTGCTTGTAAATTGCCCAGTAATTTCATAAAATAGGATGTGTAATATATGCTTGCTTTTCCCTCTCCCCTCCTGCATCCCTATTCTAGGCGTGCAACCCGAAGAGTTCGAGAGCTGTGGTGGCAGGGATTACCACCAAGTGTACGTGGGAAGGTTTGGAGTCTAGCTGTGGGAAACGAGTTAAATATCACTCCTGGTATGCCTTAACAGATTATATGTATTAGTGAAAAATTTTGTTGGTTGAAATCTAGGATGTATTTGCTTAGAAGCAGGTGTTTTAATATATATGTAATTAGACAATCATAGCCTTGTAAGTTTTGGAATTAAGGTTTAAAATATGCTTATAAAAACATTTTAGTCTTATAAAACTAAAGTTAAGGTGCAGATCCCCACCCCAATTTAATCTTGATGTTTAAAATTGAGAATTTGTAATTGTACTTTCTTGGAAGGTGGAGTAGAAAGGGAAATTGCTTTATTTCATAACCAATGAAATTCCAGTTTGAACTGGAATTGTTCTAACACATTCATGAAGTAAAAATCTGGATGATTTTAAGACATGATTTTCCTCCTGTAATTGGAATGTTCGCCACAGAAGAAGGCGTGATAGAATGCATACTATAAAACTATTCCAGTGGTTAGTAGTAACCAAGCAAAATAGATCCAACATCTCCCCCGGCCATGGTAAGAAGAAATAAAGCAAGAAAAACAAAACCAAAATACCTAGCATGCTTTTGTCTTTCAGGGGTGCTTTTCCTTACTTCTCTTGTTTCTGTTCTGTTTTTTTGTAGAACTCTATGAAATTTTCTTATCTAGAGCTAAGGAACGGTGGAAAAGCTTCAGTGAGACAAGTTCTGAGAATGACATAGAAGGTGAGATCTTCTGAATGCTAGACAGCTCCCTATTTATTTTTACTAACACATTAAATCTCATGAGATTAGGTGCAATTGTAGCCCTAGGAATACTTGTTAAAAGTCATCTGGGTTATTCATTACTTAAATATTTGTCATTTAATAACAAGTCAGTGAGGATCTTAACAGTATTTTCTGTATCAATAAAGGTGCATTGAAGTATTGCACATGCTACTTGACTTTTCGAATGAATGTTTCTCTGAAGTCCTGAAGTTCTAAGACTACACCTACAAAAATTTTAGATGAAACACAAAAGGAAGAAATTAAATTATATCATGTGCTATTGGTTATCTCTGCTTAGATTATTTATGTTGGTTTCCCTTCCACAGTTTTGGGAAAGAAGAAAATAATTATTCTCCATTTTCACTGTGGAACTGAAAGGTGATGAGTGTATAATTTATTATACTTTTTGGTCCTGCATAGGCTGCCCAGATGGCCTTTCCTCCCAAACCTATTTAATGAGCCTTTTAGCACATTTGTATTTACAATGGAGTTTTATCAGTGGAGTATTACTATCTCCTGTAGGTTTTTTTTGCTGTTAAAAATAGCATCACCGCTGGGTTTTTAATGATGGCTAGATCCTTGTCACATGTAGTAACTTCTCACGCAGTTCACAGCTTTTTTTAATGCTGTCTTATGTGATACTGGCAGTGCTACCTCCTATGAAATATATATTTTTCACAGAATTTCTAGATGGAAGAGACCTCAAGATCATCAAGTCCAACCTCTGACCTAACACTAACAGTCCCCACTAAACCATATCCCTAAGCTCTACATCTAAACGTCTTTTAAAGACCTCCAGGGATGGTGACTCCACCACTTCCCTGGGCAGCCTGTTCCAGTGTCTAACAACCCTTTCAGTAAAGAAGTTCTTCCTAACATCTAACCTAAAACTCCCCTGGCGCAACTTTAGCCCGTTCCCCCTCATCCTGTCACCAGGCACGTGGGAGAACAGGCCAACCCCCACCTCACTACAGCCTCCTTTAAGGTTTCTGTAAAGAGCAATAAGGTGGCCCCTGAGCCTCCTTTTCTCCAGGCTGAACAAGCCCAGCTCCCTCAGCTGCTCCTCATAGGACTTGTTCTCCAGGCCCCTCACCAGCTTTGTCGCCCTTCTCAGGACTCGCTCAAGCACCTTGATGTCCTTGTAGCGAGGGGCCCAAAACTGAACACAGTACTATAGGTGCGGCCTCACCAGAGCCCAGTACAGGGGGATGATCACCTCCCTAGCCCTGCTGGTCACACTGTTTCTGATACAAGCCAGGATGCTGTTGGCCTTCTTGGCCACCTGAGCAGACTGCTGGCTCATATTCAGCCGACTGTCCACCATCACTCCCAGGTCCTTCTCTGCCTGGCAGCTTTCCAACCACTCATCTCCCAGCCTGTAGCTCTGCTTGGGGTTATTGTGCCCCAGGTGCAGGACCCGGCACTTGGCCTTGTTGAACTTCATGCAGTTGACCTCAGCCCATCGGTGCAGCCTATCCAGATCCTCGTGCAGAGCTTTCCTACCCTCGAGCAGATCGACACACACACCTAACTTGGTGTCATCTGCAAATGGATTGGAGATGGTCTCCCTTTTGGGCGAGAAAATACCATTGTTATGCAACAAGTACTCTTTTTAAAAAGTGCTTGACTTTGTAGGTGTAGTGCTGGCTTCAGGAGATGGTGATGCAATTAATCTTTTTTATTACTAGTGTACAGACCATATTTCAATGTTGTTGGTTGAAATGAGCCAGTTAGGAATGAAAAATCTGAGAATTGAGGTCTTGCTGGATCATGTTTGGATCAACAACAGTGTTCTTGTTCCATGTTCTTGCCCAGACTTGGGAACTGAGGCCATGGTAGAAGATAGGGAAGAAAACGTTTTCAGGACTGGGCTGGGCAGAGTCAAATTCTAGTGAAATATAGTGGTGATCTGTGCCTGCGTAGTGTTTTAGAAGTAGAAGAACCTGTTGGTTTTAAGTCTGAATGGTTTCAAACTGTATGACTTGAAAAAGAATGAGTGGATAGAGAAAAGAATTACTGATTGTTTCCCTTGCTTCTTGGACCTGATAGCATATACCAGGTATCAGTGGAGGCTATTTAATGTAGCACTTGAGAAGAGAGCTAACTTAGCACTGTGGAAGTAGTTCCAAGAATAAAGCTAAATAACTTTTTTCCTCAGACCCTGAAAATTTTCATATACCATGGCAGCTTTAATCTGAAGTCTGTAGAATTGCCTGTCAATTTTAATGACTGTTGGTTTTGCTTGCAGATGCAGGTGCATCTGTTGCTGATCGTGAGGCTAGCCTGGAGCTAATTAAGTTGGATATATCACGCACATTTCCATCCCTGTATATTTTCCAGAAGGTGAGAGTTCTGTAACTCTAGTTATAGCAACTTAGAACTTCTGCATAGTTAAATAAAAAAAAAGTAACCTGGCTAGCTAAGTATGGAAAATTTTTCAGAAGCTGTTTGTGTAAAACAACAGAAGTGAAATTACTTGTTTTTCCACATACAACAGCAAATAGTCATGTGTTTTTTGATGAGATTAAAGTAGTGATTTTGTAAATGCTTGTAAATTAAGGACTATAAGGCTTTTTCTCCTGGAAAACTGCATGCGGTTCCTATTACTGTTTATGAAATTACTTACATGCCAATATGCGAATATTCTCACAGCTAAAAACAAATCCTGATGCGTGTTAGTATACATTTTCAGGCTTTGATTTTTATACAGATATATACATATAAAATAACTTGCGTTATTGTATTACGGTAACTTGCATTAATAAGAATTAAAACATCCAGTGTCTCAAAAGGCAAAGCCAACTGTATGCATACCAGGTATCCATTTCATACTGAATAGTTAGTCTGTTGCTTTTCCTTTAAACTCTCAAGCATACAAGGTAATGCTTAGAGTAAAAATTGGTGTTATTCTACATGTGAACAAAGCAATAATCTCATGGCTCACTGTTATTGTAATGTGCTGGCTCACTACCTACCTATTTGTTTATAACATGAAGTTTTTTCTTTCTTCACCTTGAATTAGGGTGGTCCCTATCATGATCTCCTGCATAGTGTTCTAGGAGCATATACATGTTACAGACCGGATGTGGGATATGTAAGTATTTATTGTAAAATATTTATAGCATATATGCTTAAAATGTCAAATGTTTATATATTAGATAAGTAGATTCTCTAAACTACACGCTACTAGTTCTTCAAAAAAAAAAACAAAACTTGGCACTTACTCATTTCATAGTAGTTAAAATGATTATAATTCTCAGTTATTTAAACAGCTGAAAATGTATTGGATGTTATGGACAAGTATACTATTTGGCTTGCACAGGAAATTTTTAAAACTTGTTCACTAAGCATTCTAGCTCTGACAAACCAAGAGTATCTAAAGGGAAAAAAAAAAAAAAACCTGCTGGCAGAAAAAAGTGGTGTTGGTTTACAGAAGCAGCTAAAATAACACAGATGCTTTTTTTTTCTTGTTTCAGAGGGTTCCTAGGAACACTTTTCACGAGTTGTAATTGCTTTTTAGCTAGAGAACTTAAGAGAGTCTGATCCATGCAACAACATTTAGTGCAGGGTGTGTTTTCTTCCATGTCAGACATGGTTAGGACATCAATATCTAATTGGCTTTTCATGTTCGAATGCTTTTAGCTCTGAGTTTGTCATCTGTGACATCATTTTTGGAGATCATACTCTTTAAATGAGATTACAACCTCTGCAGATTCTGAGACTGCTTGTTCCCAGGGTGGAGTTTTAAAAGGCAATTAAGTAACTTTTCATGGATAGATCTTCTCTTTCACTTAAGAAAAGATAATACAACAATTACAGCTAGCCTGCATGTTTCTGATCATACTTCTCTTTTTTAATGTTAATATGATAATAAATTTAATGTAATCTTATTTCTGCACCTGTCCATATCACAAAAAATAGATAGCTGCTAGCTGTTTTTGATGTATATGAATGCTTTCTTCCCTAGTTGTTTAAAATATTAAGTGTCTTTTTCAAAATAAGGAGCAGGCAGCATAAATGCCTAGAAACAGCAGAACGATCATAATTGCAGCTGAAATTGGTAGAATTATTTCTAGTATAATGAATATTCAGATCATCACTTAACAACTACAAGAATAATCTTTACTTACTGCAGACTGAAGTGTTTGAGAGAAAGTAATCAGAGAAATGTGAAAACTTGTAGCTAACCACTTAAAAGTAGCTTTATGTTTGTGAACAAATACTGTTTGGCCTATGGGAGGCCAAAATGTATTGACTGTTCTGAAACAGAATTTTATCTCAATTCCAACATATCTGCCTGGGTCTAAACTGACCCATATGCGAGGTTTTTCCTTGTCTGCTTTTCCCATGGCATAACAATGACCTTAAAGCCAAGTTGTCTCTTATGTGTCCAACCTGTGTAGTTTTAATTTTCTTGCATTCCAAGTCCCTGAGGACTTGTAATCATGAGACCACCCAGAAATTCCATCAAGCACCTGAAGCCTGCATCTGAATAAACACATTCAATTTTCTTGTTGAAATCTAACTGATTGCATGTATAAAGATGATTTATCCATGTTGTTTCTGCTAATTTGGACATGTTACATTACGGTGTTTGATGTATCGCAGAATGTAAAATACTTGCACTTCCAAAGATGGACTGAGCTTACTCACTTATATTTGCCTGATGCTTTTCCCACTTGAAGGTACAAGGGATGTCCTTCATTGCTGCTGTGCTCATTCTCAATCTGGAAGAGGCAGATGCTTTCATTGCCTTTGCTAACCTTCTAAACAAGCCATGCCAGCTGGCCTTTTTCCGTGTGGACCACAGCATGGTATGCACATAGTTTTCTGGTTTTGAACCTCAGCATTCTTTTGATTTGAAGCATATTTGATTTATTGACTTCCTTTTGTCCTATTGAATAATAGAGAATTTTAACCTGCAGTTACAAAACCAGGAATACCAGATACTAATCTGTAGAGCACATTATCCTATTTTGACTCTTCCTCTAGAACTGCTTAATTGTTGTACTTATCCTAAGAAGTCATGTTGTGCTGTATTGAGATCCTCAAGTCTTGGTGGGATTTGTGTTATTTTATGACTCGGCTTTCTTGTGATGACTGCTTATGTGTTGCTTTACTATCTCTAC
Source organism: Anas acuta (assembly GCF_963932015.1). NCBI lineage: Eukaryota > Metazoa > Chordata > Aves > Anseriformes > Anatidae > Anas > Anas acuta. The sequence goes on from NC_088985.1 coordinate 21,612,196, forward strand.
AGATGTTGAAATACTTTGCAGCCTTTGAAGTATTCTTTGAAGAAAATCTTCCCAAATTGTTTCTTCATTTCAAATCATACAGTCTTACTCCAGACATATATTTGATAGACTGGTGAGTTCAGAGAAAGTAGCAACTGAATCTTACAACTGTGGGAACACCTTTCAATTTTGCTATAGCTTTTTTCAGCAATACAGCATAAGAAAAGCATTTGTTAGATGTTTGCGTACCTCAGCTTTCTAGGTCTCCTGAAATCCAGATGAACTGTTTTGTGCAGCTGCAGTTCCTCTATCAGGATTCAAACTTTATAGACTCTGGGATTAGGAGTGACATCTATTCAGACAGAAAATGTGACACAAGAATCTTGTGGGCTTTTATTGTTGTTGCAGGTAAGTCAGGTATGCATAACATTAGAGGAGAGGACGTCATAGCTGGCAATGACTGATTGTGACTTGATGAAATAAGCATAAAGTAAAAGTATAGGAATATAAATTTCAAAGCAGAGGGATGAAATACAGGACCTGGTACAGGAAAGGATAAACTTGGGAATACAGTGAACATTTTTTAAGTAATGAATGCCCTAAAGCAGAAAGTACTGAACAATGGTATGTGCATGTAATGGAAGCCAATAACTCAGGCATCATTGAAGTGTGTGTGGTGTTGCCAGATACTGAGTGTCTCTTCCTAAGTGTGTGTGCATAAGTATCTGGTTCATATAGGATTATTATATGTTAGAAATTTCTAATAGTGTTGAATTGGATAGAATTAAATACAGAAATTGCATGTCATCCAAGTACTTGAGAATGAAGAACTTCTGCTTAGAAGATGCAGCTTATCAGTAAGCAGTAAGTCTCAGCAGGAGCAGTTTATACAATAACTGGAGTGAGCCAGGAGTGTGCTGCAGCACAGTTCAGATAGATAAGAGGTGTATATACACGTATGGTGTAGAAATAGTGCTGCTCTGCAAAATCCTAAAATACTCTGCCTCTGATTATCTGTAAGAAATAAAGATTCTTATTCCTGACCATGTTCTGAAAATGGCCTTGAGGCAGTGAGAGCTTCCTCTTATGAAGGGAGAGTAGAAGAGGTTGTGGTAGCTGGTGGTGGTGTTCTGCAGTTCTTGACCCACTTCCCACTAGAAATAAAGGCAAAACAGAATATGTGCTTTGGATCACAGGAACAAATTTATAAGTGGGATTTTACAATATGGTGCATACAGCAGACTGGATGCTCTGCCCAAGTGTAATGAATGCATTCTTAAAATAAACTTATCAATAAAAAAACACAACTGGACTTCGATACTAAAAAAAAGTGATTGTCTTTACATTTTAGTGAGTTTTAACATGAATATAAATTCAAAATATATCTCAAATAGAGTCACTGAATTCCTGTCAGTGGGATGTAGTCTTTTACTGAGGTGATTTCTAGCTTTAGTTTAAAAAAAAATGAACAGAGTTGTTAATCTGTATGACTTAAATAATGGCAAAGGTCAAGGTCTGCACATAAATCTTTGTTTTAAATTCTTATTTGTATGTGACACACCATTTGAGTATAAGCATGTTTGTAACTAGATGTCGTAAGCTAGGGCTTTCTAAAGGATGCAGCTTTGTAATGGAGAATTCCCTGTAGAATGAGAAGAGGTGGGTTTCAGAATAAGAATTCTGACTTGAAAAACTGGAGACTTGGGTATCTTTGAAATGTGGATAATAAGAACACATGAAGTAACTTGTCATTTGGTTGTTCTTTATTAATAAACTGATTTAAAGGAGGTTTTATTTACATGTTTCTGAAACAGGTTAAATTTGTAACTGTCCCTTTTTTCTCAATTGTAGGATTTTTACACTCTACAGCAAGTCATTACCACTTGATCTGGCCTGTCGTGTCTGGGATGTTTTCTGTAGAGATGGGGAAGAATTTTTGTTTAGGACAGGGTTAGGAATCCTTCGATTATATGAAGATATTCTCCTACAGATGGACTTTATTCATATAGCGCAGTTTCTAACGAAACTTCCAGAAGATATTACATCAGAAAAGCTTTTTAGCTGTATTGCAGCTATTCAGATGCAGAATAGTAACAAAAAATGGGCACAGGTGAGTTTCTTTATGTATATCAAAACTCATGGGCTCATGTCAGCCCATGGGGCACTTCTAAGTGACTCTGCATGTCAGACTTCAGAGCAGTGGGTAATGCTGTTCATGTGGAACTTAGTTTTAGACTAACCTCTGATGGGAGATGCATATTGGTTTGTATTTAAGGAGAATCTCAGGCTTTCCTTATTGAGAATTATTTGTTCTTCCCCTCTCAGAAAACAAATTGAGCACTATATGTTTGAGAGCATTAAAATAGTTGCTGAAGAATCTGTAACTTTTAATACAAAACAGTATGCCAGATAAATGTTTAAACCAAATTTTATCTGAAACTGCCCCAGACGTAGTCTAAAGTGAATTGCAATAAGACCCATTTGAATAAAAATAAAAGTCTCTTCCATACAGTTTTTGTTAGGACCTTTTAAAATCTTCCCACGTCCATCCATTGTACTGGAATTCTTCCTAGCTTTGGTGGAAAATACCTGTATTACAAATGACTGGAGCTGCTGCTGACAAAACCCACACTAAAGTAGAAGAGCAAAGTAGACAGTTTGGCAGAAGAATTGGCTTGTGTTCTTGGCTCAACTCCAGATGCAAACAGTTCTGAGGAATAGCTAGGAAGTAAAGGAGGACTTGGGAATGCTGTACCTCACTGTATCTTCCCATATCCATGAGATCAGTTTTTCCTGATCATTTTTATTATGGTGTGTTTCCAAAGAGGGAGGAAAAACTTTTGAATTTAAGGATTAGAGGTAATTGACTTCATTTCCTAGTCTCATTTTAGAAATAAGTTTCCATGCTAATATTGTGGTGGTTAAAATTATTCTTTGTAAGACTAGCTTTTTTATATTCATTAAATAACTTGCATTTCCAGGTGTTTGCCTCACTGATGAAGGACAACAAAGAAGGGGACAAGAACCATAGCCCAGCACTGAAAAGCTAATCATTGTAATGTTGAGGTCAACCGAAAATGTGGAAAACCACTTGATGACAAAGGAGTTTTCACATCATTTCTGTGTGGAAAACCACTGTAGAAAAGAGTGTGAAAAGCAAGAGGAAAAATGATACAGCTCTCAGTGGAGTAATGAACTGATGAAATCTTCACCCTTTTGCCAGTATTAGCTTATTTCATGGGAAGATTTGTTTTCATGCAGAATACTAAAACATGAAACTGAGAAGTGGGGGAGTTCATATTTAATACTTTAAAAGAATCAGCTCAATGCAATAAACATTTGTAATAACTTCTGTTGGTACTTAAAACAAAAAATTTTGAGGCATAACTTTTTTTACAAATACCACAAAGGCACTTTGGTCAGGGGGGAAGTGAGGGAAATGCTAAATCTTAAAGCCCCAAAACTGCTATCCAAACCAAATGCTTTGGCACAAATACCTCCAAAATTAACTACTTAAAAGTACTGAGGACCAAATAAGGTGGTTTGGTATATTTATGTGCAAGATGGTTAAAACTTGGGAAGGGGTATTGTCTTATTTGTTGCTTTTTTTTTTTTTAAGTTGCGGCTTCATTCTTCAGTCTGGGCAAATGTAATTAACTCAGGAACTGTGGAAGTATTGTGCCCAAACCTGTTAGAGCAAAAATTGTGCATTTTAAACAGCGGTAAGATCAGGGCTACTATTTTCAGAGTGTATAGCTTTCAAAATGAGTGGTGTTAAGCATTTGTTTTGGTGTATTGGTTGTGCAGCTTCTTAAAAATGGAGTGGGTATTCTGTGAAAGGGTTTTGCCACCAGAAGTTTTATTTTGTTGAGCCATTTCCAACTATGATATATGTAATGGTAAACACTAGAAACTGACAAAGCTATTTGCAGACTTTGTATTGTCAAAGGAGCATCCACTTTTAACACTTCAGAATAATGCAGACAATAGTTTTTGAAACTCTCTTGTTAGTGTGCAATACTGAAATCCCAAAAGCATATGGTTTAGTGATACTTAGTTCTTTAACATCTTTTTAGCTGTGAAAAATGTCATATTGTATGTGTCACAGCGGCTGTTTGCAACACTTCCTTTTCTCAAAGATACTGTACAACAACTTTTGATTGTAGGGGTTGGAAACCTAAAATGGATAGCACTGCAGGTGAGGAGCACTTGCACTCTTTTGGTCCATTTTTGCTAATATTTAATGTAAATAAATTCCTTATATGTGGGTTTTGTAATTGGTCCCTATGTGGAAATCAAGTTGAAATTACCATTATTATGTATTTTTAAGAGCAGGAGGCTTTTGGTTGTCTGGTGTTCAGAAGCAGAGTCTACATAATTGGGGTAAAGATTTAGTGTGGTGTAATTTACATTGCTATCTGGTTTAAAACTACATATATACTACTCATAACATTACACTTCGCAACTTAAATGTCAGATTTTTTCTTAACTTATGTATTCACTACTTTAATTGGATCCAATTTGTCTTATATTTTTGTGTTATCTTGTACAGTTTTCTTACTTTTCAAGTATAAATCTGTATATAACTGTAAATAGAAGGATCAAGCCTTCCTTTAAGACCACTAGTAACACTTCCTGTGTAAATAAAACTTACACCAGACGTGCGCCGTTGTTTTTTTTTATTATCACAGGACTTTTATTATTACTCCTTTATTATTATCTGTTACCTTTGGATAAGTGGAGCCTCCGTGCTGTATTTCCTCATGAGGAAAGGCGGCGGAGCTACCCCGCGGCCCTGCCTCTCCTCACAGGGCCGGCATGAGCCGGGCCCGCGCGGCCTCCGCCACCAGGGGCCGCTGTGGCCGGGGCTCCGCGGGGAGGCCCCGCCTCGGCCCAAAGCTTCCGTTGCCCGTGGCCGGCATCGCACGCGCCGGGGCTGCCGCCATGAAGCCGGTAGGAGGCTGTGGGGCGGGATGGCGGGGCGGGGGTTGCTCCCCCCCCACCCCGGGGCGCTGAGGAGCTGTGGTGTGAAGCGGGGCAGGCAGCGCCGAATCTCCAGCGGGGCTGCCCGGGCTGAGGCGTGGAGGGAGGGAGAAGCGGCTGAGCCCGGCGGGGGCCGCGGCCGAAACGTCCTCGGTCGGAGCCCACGGACCGCGCCCCTCAGCGCTGCCCCTTCCCCGCCCTGAGGCTTTGGCACCGGGCTGCCTCCCTCTGGGCGCCGGGGCCGAGCCTGGCACGCGCGGTGCGGTGGCACCCGGGCGGGTCCCTGCGCTGCAGCGGGACGCTGGCCGGAGCTGGCAGCTCCTGACAGAAGCCCCAGGCCCGACTGCGCTGGAGAAAGGAGGCAGGGTGCTTGGGAGCAGAGCTGTGCCCGAGCAAGTTATTTACCGTGCTTGGAGCGTTCGTGTCTGCTTTGTGACTGAACGGGGGGTGGGCACGGGCTTGGGGGTTGTCAAAGACTGGTTCCATAAAACATTCTTAACGCCTCTCTTACCGTAAATTTAATGCAGTTGAGGTAAATTTCGAGCTGACCGATGATATCGTTTGAAGGAAACAACTTATTCAGCACTTATAGAAGCACAGACTTAATAAGAGCAGAAGTAACAACGTTGACTTTCACACAGGCTGTGATGTGAGAGCGTCAGTTACCTGTAGTTTTCTGTTTGTTTCCCAGAGAAAAAACACAAAGCGAGTTCCAAGCTTTCGGAAGTTACTGAGAACTAGTCAACTAAAACTTGACAACAAGTTAAAGAATAAGCAGTACAAGCAGCAGAGTACTGCTAAGAAGTATCGAAAAGAACAAAAGAAACTTAGGCAGGCTGTCAGAGATGCTGTCTGTAGAAAGCCTTTTCCATTGGAGGAATACAAGAAAAAACATGTTGGTAAGTGTTTGTTCAAATTTGTTTCTGCAAAGAAAAGGTGCGAGTGTTACCAGTAGTCTGCCATTAGTCATTGTAAAATTATGTTTCAGGAAAATGATGCTTTATTTACTGTGCACAGTATGCTTGCTGTTTTTGTTTAAAGGAAAGAAAGGGAAGTTAAAGAAAATGTAGGTGTTGTGACAAGATCTGACAGTTGGAGATGGTAGAAATGCGTTTGCTCTAATCATTATGGAATGTCACAATAAAGGGGCAATTTTCTGGGGTAATGTGAACATGCGCATGAAAGTTGAGGAGATCAAAGTTGAAGTAAGGTATAAAATGGTCTCTCAGGTGTAGGCAGCATTAGGTTTTGTAGCGTGAATATATGCACAAGATCTGAGTTTGTACACATCATCTCTGAAATAGCTGAAAAACGGGAAGAAGAGGAAGATGATGCACTTCCATTGGACATGATGGATGAAGATGACTTGAAATTAATGGAAGATTTGGCTCAAAAAGCATCATTCTTAACCAGGGATATTTCTTCTACGTGAGTATTATTGTGATGTCTGCTTTTTTAGTAATTCAGCTCTGTTGGGTTAATACAGAATGTAACACATTTATGAGGAGGTCATTTTCAGTCTGGTGTTCCTTTGCAGTTCATTTAGTGTTTCCTTTGTTGGTAAGTTCTGTGTTTGTGTAGTGATGTATATCAGTACATTTGCCTGTTCTGCCTGACCTTCAGGATGCTGTTTCTGCAGTGTTCATTCTTTTAAGGTCCCTGACTCCAAGACAGGTATCATGCCTCCAACTGAAAAAAATATATATAATCTGTATACCAGGGCCCCAGTTTTCCTTGCTTGCTGCTGTAGTCCGTCATGGCAGAACTGCTCAGGGCTAAGTGTTCAGCGAGCTTCAGCTGTGCCAGGTTAGCTGCTCATGCAGTGGAAAGCACAGTGGGAGAGAGGCAGATAAAAAAGCGGTCTGGCCTATCTGAGAGAGAGGCTGTGCTGAGATTCTAATAGCTTCTGTTTTGTAATTCTTTGTTTTACTTCATCTTTTTAAGTTTGTTTTTTTTCTTCATATTTTAGGGCAGAAATTATGTTTCTGTTTAACTTTATCTGATTTGTCCACTGTTGCTATACTTGGAAGGGTCCCTTGAGTACCTTATGGCTACATGAATGTGAGCTGTGCCATCTCAAAAACCATCAGCTACCAATAGGTTTTCCAAATGTCTGGTATGACCCAGAATTTCCCTTGTTTTCTAACAAGCTGTGTTTTCTTCATGTGGAACAGATCAGTCACAGGTGTAAAGTTGCTGTGCTCGTTGAGTAGGATTTGAGCACATTGGAAATGTTTGATCTGCACAGGGACAGCAAAGCAGAGCCTGGTGCTGACCTTACAATGCATGTGTAAGGTGGCCGTGTGATATAAAACTACTTTGGATACAAGTGATTTTACTTTCTGAAGCCTACCTGTCTCTGGAATGCAGGGCTTTAAGAGTCCTTCACAGCTCCATAGTTGAAAACACTGCCTCTAAAAAGACCAAAAGCACTGTTCCTATTAAAAATGACTAATTGACTCCCTTCGAGAATGTGATTTGTAATCCCTGGCTTTTAGTTTATGAATAAGATAAACAGATAACACACTTCATATGTGTACGTGCACTATAAGAGGTTACAGCTTTTAATTAATTTTTGTAAATCCAAAATCAACGCGAGCATTTTGCGTGTGTGTGTTTATACTTGTGCAAACGTTCCAATATTCACCAAGTAAGTTTGTTGATTTGCTAGATTAAATAAATCTCATTTTGTCTTTGCTCATCTCACATTTTAATTTTCTCTTAAAAAAGGGGTAGGAAGTTCTGTATTGTCTTGAATTCAAAGATTCTATGTAAATCCGTATTGACATCATTTGATTGAGTGGTGACAGGTGCTGCCAGACTGAATACACTTGAACATTCCACTTGATATTGATTCCAGTATGATCAGTCATTATTTGTTCTTCTAGGTCTGGACACCTAATTCAGCTAGTATACTGTCATACATGCTTCATCTCTAGTTAGATGGTTAAGTGACTTAATTTACCTTGTATTTTCCAGTGAACCTGTTCACATCAAGAAACGAAAACATGAAAGTGTGATTGAAAAATACGAGAAGATGCCAAGACGCATGAAGACAGAACCAGAAAAAGAACTTATCCATCTTCTCCCCATCAAAGACAAAGGTGGCATTATTCCCCAAACCATGGAAAAACCAGGTAAGAGTTGGGTTTTAGAATCAGTATTTACAAAATATTCAAAATATTTATTGCAAAAATCAAAATATTTATTTTTTTCAGAATTCCACAGTGTTTATCACATGCTTGACCATAGACACTCTGTTTTTGCAGTTCTCAATGTTGAAGAAGATGAAGAAGAAGAAGAAGATGCAGAAGAAATGGAGGTAGCAGAGGGTAATAAAGCATCATATTTATTTATATATTTTTTTGCCAGATCACTGCCAGTCCATTGCTGTTCCCAAAGGAAGTTTGTAATTTAAATGAATTTTGTTTAGGGTGTTTTTGAATATATAATATTCAATTATATATTGAATATATACCATGCTACCCCCAAAGCATAACAGCAAGACAGAGTTTGCTTTCTTACCTGCTAGGATCCCAGGACCTGAGGGAACAGTTCTCTACAGCTGGCTTCAGAACTGCCCTTCCTTTAAGATTATTTTGATTTTCATGTGGAACTAGTATCATTTTATTAGATAATTGTATAATATTTAGCGATGTAATTATACAGTATAACGTGTTATAATATGACGTTAACATAAAGTTCTTTGTTTTAGTTGTGTCATCTTAGCCAGTGAGAAAGGAAATTTTAGTCCTAAGAAATACATGCTGTGGTTCTGGTTTGGTTATTTTGAGATAATTGTGAAATGCAGTTCAGGACATGAACTTGCGTAGGTTTTTGAAAATACATTGTCTTGGATATTTTTTTATTTAACGTCAAACATCAAGGTAGCAGGAGATTTAGATTTTGGATTGCAGTTTGCTATCCAGTTAATGGTCATATTCAAATAACAGTTCTGGAACTATTTCTGGGTTGTTGTTCTTTAAAGGTAATGTGAAGTTGAGGAAGGACATAGTGATAGCAAACTAATACTCAGAAAATGCAAATATCAATTGTATTTTTAAAAGAAAAAATGAGTGGTGAAAAATTTGCTCCAGATTGCAGGGCACTGCAGTTTCTTGGCAGAGTTGCAATTGTATGCTGAGTTTATATGTTATCATTGTACTTGGGGAATAATATTTACAGATTCAGAAAGATTTGGTCCATTTCTTTTTGCATGCATAAGGTTGAGAAGTGGAGGAAGAATTAAGCTCTGGGTTACTACATGCTCTAGCAGAGTCATTCTTAAAACTGCTTTTCCCATGGAACTGCATGTGGTATTGTTGCATGGGGGTTATAGCCCCTCTGAAGTGCAGTGTCTAGAACTGTAGTTTGCAATATGGTGTTAGTGGCTTCCCCAGTGACCCTTCTTTTTAATTCGTACATACTGTGATAGACTTCAGTGAAGAACCCCTGCCTGTTCTCACCCCTGAGGAAATGGCTGCTCAAAGAAAAAGAAAGCTGCAGGAAAGGAAGATGCACATTGCTGCCTTAGCATCTGCCATTCTCTCTGATCCAGACAACAATGTAGGTAGCTCTTATTTAACATGCATGTCTGTATGCCTGTGTCGTGCAGTAAGTCAATAGATAAAGATCAAAAGTGACCAAGTAATAGTGAAAGTGGAAAAATACATCAGTATAATGAGGGAAAATCTCAGTGTTGCATTGCTCACAAAGGACTGCAAACAGTGAAAGTGTTGGTATAGTTTGGTACAAAGGATTTGAATCAAGTGAAGGTCCAGATAACTGTATTTGCTCTGTTCAGGAGCATCTATCCTAAATACTAGTGGGCATCAGTTTAATAATACTAGTGTTTATAGGTTTAATAATGACTGTGGTATTTCCTATCCAAACTGTTGTTCCTTAAGCATAACCCCTATTACAGTTCAGATTTCAGGGTTGTATATAGAAGGTTTTCAGTGTCTCAGAATACGCAAATAAAAAAAAAAATTGCTATAATTGTATTTAAGTTTGTAATGGCATGATAGTTGGAAACTCTCAAACTACTGCATTCCCAAATTATCCACTTTAATGGGTTATCTAGCATTTCTTGGTTCCTTATGCGGTACTAAATAGAGTCTGAGTAGCTATTCAGTTAATTGCTTTTCTTTTTCTAGTGTTTAAAAATGAGGCACGTTTCCTGTGGCAAGCTTGCTGAAGTGTATATTGTACTTGTTAATTGGTTTAAAGGGTGATTTCCAGCTGATTTCATCAGCCTCTTTTTTAAATCAGATTAAAAAGTTGAAGGAATTGCGTGCCATGCTGATGGAACAGGATCCTAACGTGGCTGTGATTGTTCGGAAGTTGGTCATGGTTTCTCTGATGGAGATATTCAAAGATATTGTGCCTTCTTACAGAATTCGGCCTCTGACTGAAGCAGAAAAGGCTGCTAAGGTGAAATACCAAGTTTTTCTATCTTTTTTAGGGTTTTGAGCAAAAGGTAACAAATACACAAGTACGTAAGGAAATTATGAAACTGTGACATTTCTGGGGTGTTTGTTTTGAACCTTTAATTCTTACAGACCTCCTCTGATAACCAGGTGACATTCTGATGGTAATGGAGGAAAATAATATTATACATTTAGTATACCAAACCTGGATGACTTTGATCATAATAAACCTTTTGTGTCACACTGAGAGAGCTGGAAAAAAAGTGAATTAGACAGCATTGTCACCTCGCTGGCACAGATTTCTGTGAAATGCGTTCTTAATTTGCTGAACAAATTCAGAATAACTTGGTTTTTGGTGCTTGTTTGTAAGTAGTTTTTTAGGTGTTTTGAATATAGGCAGTGTGGTTTAGTCATGGCTCTGAAATAACATCTTGTTCCAAATTTCACTTTAGTTCCTGTAAATGAAATAATCCTAGTTTGAAAAGGCCCTCTGAGTACAAGAATATGTATAGAAATATTTTATTTTTAATACATTTCCAGGAATGCCTGTACCTAAGAAGAAAAGAACTTCTTAGATATTTGATATATATATATTTTTTTTAATGCACCACTGGCTAATTTCAGTCTTCAGCTCTCCAAACAAAATTTCACTTCTGTTATGTTTACAGGTTAAAAAAGAAACTCAGAAACTGAGAGAATTTGAAGAAGGCCTTGTAAGCCAGTATAAATTTTACTTGGAAAATCTGGAACAAACTATTAAAGGTACAGTCGAGACTTCCTGTTTTTTGAAGTAAATGCAAAATTTTTTTCAGCATCACAGTTTACCTCCTCTGACTGAATCAAACCACACCTGTCTTCCATGCAAGTAGTATTTTTCAGAATTGTAAAAATGCCTTCAGTAACAAAAAATGTGAATATGTAGAAGATCCCCTACATTTTGAAGAGTAATTACTAAAAATGTTGTTTTGTGCAGATTGGAAACAAAGGAAGTTGAAGAAAAGCAATGTCATCTCATTAAAAGCATATAAAGGTTTAGCGGAGATTGCAGTGAAGTGTCTATGTGAGCTGCTCGTGGCCTTACCCCACTTCAACTTCCACAATAACATCATTGTTCTCATTGTACCACTGATGAATGATACATCAAAAACGGTAAGTGATTTTCTGACTAGGAGAAGAGTTCTTGTTTTGCTTGAAAAAATAATTTATTTCTGAGCTTTATTCCACATCTTGTGGCCACATCTTTTCACTGTTTTTACAGGCTTCATCCACTTTCTGATTAGCAAATAGCATCAGTATTATCAGTTACCTGTTGTCGTGGATTTGACTTAATAGAAAAATTTGAATTGACCTTTCAGATTTCTGAATTGTGCTGTGAGGCAGTTCAGAAGCTCTTTAAACAAGACAAGTTGGGCAGTGCTTCACTCGGTGTGGTTAAGGTCATTTCTGGCCTTGTGAAGGGTAGAAGTTACAACGTCAGACCTGAGGTAAGAGTCTTTATGTTGTACTCCACAATTTTCTTCTGTCAGTGGTTTAAAAAATATCTGAAAGTTAGAAGTAGTGCAGCTGCTGGCTATGGACAAGCAGAATTTCGTCATTCTGCCAGAACACGAGGAAGATTAGGAATGGTCTGAGCCAGAAGGGGTTAGAAAGAGAGATATGGGGCAGGGGAAAAAGCACTGGGAGGAAAAGAGCAGATCCCAGCAGAGACATGGACTAAATCAAGCAGGAAGACTTGAAGTGTGAGGCAAGTGAAGGAATGGATAGAAGTTAACATTGCTGGGGAAGGAACTGGGTACAGAGATGAGTGATACAGATGGGAAGGAATATGAGGGGTGTAAACAGAAGAATCTGTGACTAGCGAAGCACACAAGCTAGTATGGAATTCAGAATTTCTTCTCCATTCCTTTGTTGTGGGTTACTTTTCATTTTATTTTTATTTTTTTTTAACATAGGTGTTAAAAGTTTTCCTTCACTTAAGAATTAAGGAAGTAGAATTAAAGAAAGATTCTGAAGACATTGCACCAAAGAAAAAGTTTATGACTTTCAAAGAGAAAAGAAAAAATCTTTCAAGAATGCAGAGAAAGGTATGACTTGTGCTTCCTAATGCTCTACTTCAGTGGCTTTATGTAGGAAATTATTCTAACAATTGTACTTCTGTTGCTGTTGTTAACTCTCAGCATCAGTGATTAGTGTTTGCATTACACTGGAAACATTTACAAGGTTTTTTGTTCTCTTCCTTGTGTTGATTGTCTTTGGGGCATTGGTGGTGAAGGAATAAACCTAAGTTTGTTACCCTGTAACATCACAGGATGACTGAAGTGCTCACCAAGCATGGAAGATTTGGTTACTGGGTATCTTTGGAACCTGAAAATCGAGGCTGGTTGGAAACATTTCGTCTGCTGGAATATTTGTTTACTTAAAATTAACTTTATGTTTTCAGTGGAAAAAAGCAGAAGAGAAGCTGGAAAGAGAACTCTTGGAAGCAGAAGCTTCAGAAAGTAAAGAAAAGAAACTGAAGCTGGTAAGTAGTTTGAAATTACTTTCCAATTTTTGCAAAGTAGGATCTCCTAATCCCTTAGTAACCAAGAGTCTCCCCTCCATCCCATACTGTCAGCATTCCACACCTCTAGATGATGTTGGCAGCTCACAGACATTTAGCCTGTGCCAGAAGTCAAGATTTTAGCAAGCAGAGCCTTTTCAGTGTACCCAGGAAAAGAGTACAATAGTACTATGTGCATTTTCAGTGGAATTTTAAGTGAACTAGAAATGTCTGTTTTTCATGACTACTTATTTATTTTGTTTTCTTCCCTTCAGCACACAGAAACCTTGAATGTTGTATTTCTAACATACTTTAGAATCTTAAAGAAAGCTCAGAAGTCTCCACTTTTGCCAGCTGTCCTAGAAGGTCTTGCAAAGTAAGAGCTAAATTCAACTTTTTGTATTTGTTAGAAAAGGCATAAGGTGCTTAAAGGACTTGTGACTCTCCTAAGCAGTGAGAGAAGACTGTCTCTGTTGAATTTGAATTCTATGCTGAACTCAACCTCTTCTAAAAACATTTCAATGCAATGTGAAATTGCCACAACAGCACTGATGTGATGCAAACCCAGCAGGGTAGGATGTGATTACCTCATTTTGTCTGATTACTTCCTGAAGAACCTGAGCATGTCTCTAGTGCTATCGAGGAGCTGTGATTAGCAGTTGGGGGCTGAATTGTCTGTGTATGGGAAGACGACAGATGTTCAGCATTTGATTTAGCTCTGCTTTTAAGGTGTGGATTTTAGCAAGTCAAAATGCTTTGAGATTAGTTTGCAGGCAATATCTCTAGCTTAAAAATAAATCTCTTTGATTAAAGGTTTGCCCACCTCATAAATGTGGAGTTTTTTGATGACCTGTTGATTGTTCTTCATTCTCTCATTGCATCTGGGGTAAGTAGAGCTTTGTTTTCTTAAAGTTTTCTTAAAATTAGCTTCTTTTGTGTACTGAATCAGTTTTTTATTCTTAGGACTTAAGCTATCGGGACAGTCTTCATTGCGTTCTCAGTGCTTTTCATATACTCTCTGGTCAAGGTAAGAGATCTTTTAAAAAAACAAATACTTCAGTTTAATATCATCTGATAAATTGAGTGAACATTTTTATTTGGGATTATGTTGATAGGTGATGTTCTTAATATTGATCCGATGAAATTCTACACACATCTTTACAAGACGCTGTTCAGCCTACATGCAGGTAACTCCAGATTATTACTTGTGTCATCTAACTACATAATGTTTATTGTGCTTGTTTGGTGTTATAATCTTAATATGATGTTACCAAACTACAGTTATTTTAAGACATCCAAGTTCTGAAAAGGGTGCAGTCTTTTTTAACTTAGTTTTTCTCAAGTTGCACATTGTGCTACTGCAATAGAAATACCAGGATTATTATTGCAATACATGTTAACAGGTTCTATGTCATTTCATTAGTGAATGCTGAGTATGGGATCTTGGATAAGCATTTATCCTGTCCTCATCTTAATTTTTTTTCTCTTAATAGAGAAAAATCTCTTAATTTTTCAACATTTAAAAAATAATTTCTAATTTAGACTCTGTTTTCTAAAATCTTGTTTTATATTTCTGATTTTCTAATTTTCTAATTAACCTAAAATTTCTAATCATTCTGAGGCTGAATAGTTATGAAAAAGGATACTCATAAAGTTTGAAATTCATGTTTTAATGAGCTTCAAGAGTTTGTATTGACTGAGGATGAAGGATTGAGGAAAAAAATTGTACTGTTCTGGATGGGCAAAAGTATACATCTGTCACTATTTAACAGTTTATAAAAGATGATGCAAAGAGTGCATGTAAGGTTAAAACACTAACTGCTATTTAGACTTTTTGATGGAATAAATATTTTCTTAGACAGGAGCACAGAAGCAATGATACATTTTTTCTGTTCAAAGCTGTTTTTACCAAAAAGGAATGAATGTTCATGCCTGTATCACATTAGTGCTGTGTTAGAACCTTTTGGACTTCGATGCTATTTCTCAGGTTCTGGTGTACAGTCACTAGCAGAGTATCTAGTTTTATGTTCCTTGACATGATTATTCACTCCTTGTATGAAATCCTGTGTTTCAGGCACTACCAACGATGACATCAAGATCGTGCTCCAGTGCCTGGATGTCATGCTTGCAAAGCGGAGAAAACAAGTTTCCCAGCAGCGAGCTCTCGCTTTCCTAAAGCGACTTTCCACACTTGCTCTTCATGTACTTCCAAACTGCAGTGTTGGGATCTTGGCAACAAACAGGGTATTAATGCAAGTAAGTTTTAGTTGGTGGATTTTTTAGCTTACTGGTTATAGGCTATTTTTTGACAAATTGATTTTATGCAAAATATTTTGAAGCATCTTAAGCAAGAATGATGAAGACAGAACGTCCTTAAACATGTGTTCTAAAAGGCTGAATAACATGGAATGAATCCTGGACTTCAGTTAACTGTGTGTTATAGTTGGATGTGTAGTATCAGCAACTCAGTCCATTTCTTTGTGTTCTAGACATTCCCGAAGATGGACCTCTTACTAGACAATGAATCTCAAGGCAGTGGAGTTTATCTCCCAGAACTTGATGAACCAGAGCATTGCAACGCCCAGAACACAGCTCTGTGGGAGCTGCATTTACTACAGGTTAGTGAGTAGCTGCGTGATTTGGGAATGTGAGCAGTAAATACCTTCTAACAAATAGAGAACAGAACTCTTCAGGCTTATCAATCAAATCTGGCCCACGTGAACCTATTCCCTACAGAGATGAACTGCAGCACCGTAGTGTAGGGAAGGAACAAACTCAAAAGAGGGTGGTACACATCACCCGTGGATTTAGTCTGACGCAGTACCACACTGGGTCTTACAGCAGGTTGCCCACTAAGACTCCTTTGGAAGCTTTTTCAATCTGTTAAGTTCCCAGGTGATCTAGCCTTCCTAGTTGCTCTAGCAGGGAGCAGCTTACACCTCAGTCTGTCAATCCAGGCAGCATTTAGGGTCTGGGGTTCAGGGAGGGTTTCCTCTGCCCTTTCTCCTGCCTATTCAGAGGAGTTATGTTAACTGTAGATAATTTTGCTCACAGCATAACAGCTACTAGTGAATAAATATATGACTTAGGAGTTCTTATTCACTTACCTTTAGAAACAGACTGATTTTGGGGTGCTCAGTTTCTCTATCTAAAACAGGAAAGCCTCACATCTTACTGGAATCAAAATAAATGGGAGAATGCATGGGTAGATACATTACCCCTTATCCCTCACTCACCTGCCTTCTTCCTTCCTTTCTTTCAGAGGCACTATCATCCAACAGTGCAGAAATTTGCAGCTCACCTTGCTGTTGGAGCTCCAGATGAAGGCTCAAGAGCTCTTCCGCTTGATTTGAGCCGAAGGTGAGCTATCAAAGGGTTCCCATCCCTGGAAGCATTTAAGGTCAGGCTGGATGTGGCTTTGGGCAACCCGGTCCGGTGGGAGGTTTCCCTGCCCATTGCAGGGGCATTGGAATTAGATGATCTTTAAGGTCCCTTCCAACACAAACCATTCTGTGATTCTATGATTCTGTTTGTAAAAATAGTGTCCTAGCAAAGTAGTTGCTCACACTGTATTAAAGGAACACCTAAGCTAATTACCCATAAAATTAAAAGGTTCTGTTCTTCAGAACTCACTTTCTTTATTCTTCTGCTAGCACAGAAAATCATCTGCTTTTTTTTTTTATGCATATTCTAATGTTTGGTTTTTAAATATCTTTTGAGGCTTGTTTCCAGGCTGTGACGGGAGTAAAAAATCTCCAAGTGCAGCATGCTTTTTTCCCGTGGTGCAAAATATCTGGATTTATTTTTTTGACTTTTCGAAAGTGTTCCATGTCCCTTGAACCAAAGTACACATTTTGCAAATAAAGCATTGCTTGGTATGGGTTCCATGAGTCCACACCTCATTATGTTATGAACTAACTTTTGTTTTGAACCTGGTACCAGCATGCATCATTTAATGGCTCTTGGTCCTTGCTCTGGGAAATGACATATTTGTGACGTATTTTACTTACCCTGTTTCACAGGGGTTGGCTTCGATTTGTTTCCTATTGATGTTCATTACTCTGAGTTCACTTAAAGCAAGGCAGAACGGTATGAATGGTACAGGGGGACAAGCTGCTCTTGGTTTTGGTGGCATAGTATTTGCAAGTGTATCTAACGACATTTTTCTTTCCCTGTGGAAATTGATTTTGCTATAGGCCTGCTACAGAACTTTTTGAGGCATACAGTATAAAAGGAATGAACTTCAATCCTCCTGTTCCATCAGTAACACCCAGAAGAAAGGTACTGTCTATCCATGTCCTTTTTTTTGACCATGAGATGTACCAATACAATCAGTATTTGCAGGTTCTTTATGTGGTGCCCAGGCATTAAGCGCTCTCAGTTTGGCTTTCTGGTTTGTGTACTTTCTCAGTCAAGTATTTTTTAACATAAGATAGAACTGACTACAAAATAAGGAATAAAAGCTGTATGAATAGATCCATCTCCTGTAGCATCAGCTAACATAGCAAGATGCATGTGGTATCTGTTTTACTTCACTTTTGCACTTTGCAGTGGTTCCTTGTAGGTTTCTTGTCTGTTTCTGTACCAATAAATAAATGTTTGTTTAAAAAGCAGCAATAAAAAAAAATCAATAGCTGCCTCCCCAGTGTTGATAGTTAGCAGGACAGCTGGATTCTCAGAGCCTTTGATGCAGTACATAGGACAGTGATCCTCATCAGTGTCAGTGTGTAGATTTTAAGGGCAAATTTGAACAAAGAGCTAATGTATGAAGAAGAGAAAGGGTGAACACTTTTTAGATCTTCGGCATTGGATGTGTTCCACATGCCAACCTCCATTAAATGTTCAGTGAGCAGTGTGTCCTCTAACAAGAGGTAACTAATTCTCTTTCTTCCTAATGAAAACATTATAACCCATTAACCTTGGTGGTGCCTCCACTTTTTAACTCAGTAACGTCAGCCTTCAGCACATTTTTTTTTCAATTTTAGAGAAGCAACTTCTGAAAATTTAGCTGCATGTAGTTATTCTGTCCTTTTTAATGACTTCTTGATATGTCTGTCCTGTTAGGACAGCAGCAATTCCGATAGAACAAGGCTGGGACATCAGATAGGAAAGAGATTGGGTAGGACTTGAGTAAGGAAATATGCAAGCTCTTTATGGAGGCAGAAACAAAGGAAGAAAATAACAGAGAGCAAGCTGAGTTAGATGGTTATAATGGTTATGCCTGGGAAATTGTTTTTCTGTCAGCACCTCCCCCCTGCTGACAGAAGCTCTAAATTGGAGTTTTCTTTCCTTGTGTACTGCTAAAGAGGGGAATCTCATTTGTCCTCTAGTGCATGAACTACTTGGCTATGTGAGTGTTAAAACTTTAACAGGGAGCTATAAATCATATGCATGACCTTCCTCATCTGAGCACCAGGGAAGTGTGGAGGTTTCCAGATCTGGCTCCAGCTGGAAGGAGTCTCCTGAGGCAGCAGAGTCAGGCCATTCCTTTCTCAGATTCTCAATCTACTGCTTGCATTATTGCTTTAACTCGTCTTTCAATCAGAGATGCTTTATTTATTTTTGTAAGGTGTGTTGAACAGGAGCAGTGTGTAAGCTTGTTCAGAGCTATGTGTAATAGGTATTATTCTAGAAACCAGTTTACAACAAAACAGAACAAAAAAATCTTCACCAAAACCATGAGTATCTGAAGGACTGCAGGATATAAGACTTCTTTGCCATCAAAGTGAAACTTACCAGCAGGCCAGACTTCACTCAGTAGGCAGATAGTTCCACAGGTGTGGTCTAGGAGATGACCAGGGGCATGGAAGAGAAGCAGGACTGATAATTAAAGATACCCATTGAAAACATTATACTGGCCTTGTTTATTAATGTAACTAATCTGTAATTTTCAGGATACATTCTCGAAAAAGGAATCATTTCTAAGTGAAGAGCTTCAACAACGCATCAGCAAGACTGTTATTCATGAAAATTTGGATTTTGCTAAACACTTAAAGGAATCATCGTTGTCATAAATGGATCTATCAATCATGTTCAGTTGGCTTCTTAATTATGGAGAAGAATTGGTTGAAAGAAATTTCCACTCATCTTAAAATGATTTTAAGTAGGCTTTTGTTTGAGTATACAAGAAAACAAAAAATAGTGGCAGTTTTTACAGTTACGAGGCCTTTCCAGGTAACCATCTAGCCTGTGTTCTCAGGGCTTGGGAACCACAATGAACAGTCGCATCAGTAATTAAAAAAAGATACAAAACCAAGACATTTTAAAATTGTCTGAAACCATGCATTATAGTATTTTTGTTTATAAACTTTCTATTTTTTTGTAATAGAGTGTACATCTGTGTTTCTGAGAAAACATGGAGTTATGTTAATAAATAAATATTTTGGAAATTTTAACATACTATTGAGTTCTTTGATGTTTAAGATACCTGCAGATTTGGAATATGTGTTGTCTTTTTTTCTGTTTCTTTCTTTCGATGTCTCCTAACCCTTTTTCATGTCTTGAAATTATTTTGCCTCTGGTGTTTTTTTTTTTTGTTTTTTTCTTGTTTCCACTGAAACCTCAGTATTAGCAAATTTGAGATTACAGAACTCCAGTTCTGCACTATCCTCACAATTGGCAACTCTACAACAGTATCTTCAGTAAACTACCACTATCAAGAATACTGGATAAATTCAAGGTAAGAATTTTAAATCTTTTTAATCTTGGAAGTAATTTTCTCTCCAGTACACAAATATTAGTTGTTGTCTGGTGTTTCAGAATCCATTTTCAGCTGTGTGTTTGCTTTGCAAAACAGTAAGTAAAATATATTAAATAAGTGAAGAATGATAACTGGTTTTCTATGGATTCCATTCCGTTGGGCGGTGTAGTGGGCTGACCTGGCTGGCAGCTAATATGTGCTGTAGCATTTAGTCTATGATGTGATAATAAACCTGTGTAATTAAGTTTTTCAAAGCTTTTGTTAGTTTTTGTTGAGTCACTAACCTCTTTACAATAAGTATAAAATACTACTTTTTCTCTAGGGCATTTAATTCTTTATCCTGATTTATGGTTCTCAGCTTCTTGTATTGTATTTTATTCATTTTGATATTATATGTATTTTTAGTGTTAATCAGAATTGTGGACCAAATTCCAAGTGGTTAAACGTAAATTGCAAACATTTTTTCAATGGTCATTTATCCATTAATGGGTTAGAAAATACGTATTTTACTACGGGGATTACAAAACGTAATACTGATGGTAATACACATTTCTGTCTGTTCAGGTTGCCATTTCCATAGTTTTTGTGTAGTTCTAAATAGCTGTTAAGTGATTGCAAATACGGATGTGACATACATTCTGAAAAATTCTAGGGGCCCCATTAGCCAATACTTTGTCAGTTTAGGAAGGCAAAAGTAAAGAGTCAACATCTTAAAACATTATTATTTTTTTGCAACATATACATATACAAGTTTATTCTTCAAGTCAGCAGAGAGAAAATAGGTGGAAAGTCACTTTTAAAACTGTTAATTTTACATAGTTTCCAGGCAATCTAAAGACTGGCACATAGTGATGCTGCATTGTTAGAATACTTTGATAGGCTCTTAGAGGA
The DNA here is from genome assembly GCF_963932015.1 of Anas acuta. Classification (NCBI taxonomy): domain Eukaryota; kingdom Metazoa; phylum Chordata; class Aves; order Anseriformes; family Anatidae; genus Anas; species Anas acuta. Next base: position 21,632,717 of record NC_088985.1, read on the forward strand.
AGATGAGTGTACAACCAATTAGTAAATGATTCTGAAATATTCTATATGAGTATCAAAGCAAAATCTATTCACTGCTATTTATTTCTGTGTTTAATTTGCTAACTCTGCCAAATGTATATTGTAGTTACAAAATATTTATCACAGACAGAAAAAAAAAACCTCCACCATTGTTACATTTAGCTGGCTACCCTAAAAGTAAACTGAGTTTTATAGTGGAGTAGTAACAGCCAGTGATTAAAAAACAAATGTTACCTGAAGCTTAGTAGCATTCAAAGAGCTAGAGCAGAATGGGCAGTTCAGTTTCAGAAGCTGCAAATTCAACATTTCACTGAAATGTAAACCTACCAGCAAGTTCTTTTTTAAAGACAAACCATTAATTTAAGAGAATGCGTTCTTGACATATTTAGGCATGTCCATGTTAAAGTAAGTTTTTATTCTTGAAAGCATGTGATTTGCAGAAGCAGACCGCTTTGAAAAGATGCCCGTTGAGATCTTTCATCTAGTAATATTCAATAGCATCAATAAAAAATAAAAATATGACTAGGTTTTGAAAATTGAAATAGCATTTCAGATTCTTCTAACTGTTAAACTTGAACATACAAATAGGAAGCCCTTCAGACCTCCTGGCATGCCCTGGTTCCTGAAAATTGAGTAGTATTGCAGTGAGGTCAGGGTCCTGGACTTCTGTCCTATCTAGTCATAGCACTGCAGGCAGCACTGACTATGCAAGGAAAGTAAAAGACGCTGGTAGAAAAGTAACAGTGGTTTTAAAATAGTATCAAAGAAAATACTTCGTATGGCCAAAATGCAACAGAGTGAGATTTCCACCTGTAAACTGTTCACTGTTGGTCCTGCTACCACTCAGAGGCTGCTTCTGTCTGGAAGGTGTTGATTATTTACATTCCTTGCTTTCAGACTTAATCCTGGAAGCTGCTTCCTGTATATAGTTTGTAATGTGAAAATAAATGTATTTTCCTAATTGATGTCCACATCCAGCCAAAAGCACAGAAAGGGACAAAGTTATTTTGTCAGCCTTGTCAGAGGAATGTGTGGACAAATATTCCTGTAGGAAGAAACTCATCTGTGACTAAGTAGAATAAAGTTTCCTGTTAGAATTAATAACTCAGCATATTAAATCTATTTAACTGGACTTTCTTAAAAGTTAACAAAAACGCAAACCTGTTTAATGCTTCAAGTTTTCATTTCAACATTTTTCATTAGTAGGATATTTGGAACCAGCACAAATGGAAGGATACTCTTCATTTCCAACTGCACCAAAAATGAACCACATTTCAACAGCAAAAAAAAACAAAAGCAAGAAAACAACAAAAACAACAACTAACACCAATTCACTCTTGTGTTTACCAAGCTTTCTGTAACTTGAGATTGTGATATGTATACATTATTTTTCACTGGAAAATACATGTAATATACTGGAACAGTTTAATTAGCCTTATAAAATTATAGATACCTATATGCTGGTTAAGACTTTTCATAATAGAAAGCCAAATATTTTATTCTGTTTCACTGTGACAAATAGCAGCAAAAGCAGCTTTAGACCTCGACTGATGAGTAAGACTTACTTACATTAATAAAATTCTCCCACAACTAGAGAATTACTGTATTAGCAGACATGGTATATAAGTGCTGTTTTTAAATTGCCACTAGACTTTAGGCTAGTGTTTACAATTGTGACATGGCTACTGTTACCCCTTAATTTCCTAAGTGTTGTTTTTTGATTGTTTGTTTGTTTGTTTTTAAATCTATGTGACAGAAAAGCAGTAGTGGCTGATGACATGGCTGTAACAACTTCCAATGTTGGAGCAAGCATGCATTCCAAACTACTGTGAAAGTAGAAGTAACGGTAAGAATTTTATTTTCAATGTTGTGGAATATTAAAAAAAAAAAAAAAAAAAAAAAAAAAAAAGCCAAGCAGGTAAGGACAAACTCTATAGGAAAGTATTATTTCTAAAATAGTAGAAAAAAAAAGTGGTGCATTACTGCTACTGTGTCAAAATAATAGAATGAAATTAACATTAAAAAAAAACTGTTGCACTGGTTGAGTTGTGCAGTAGGTTATTTCCCAGTCATTTCAGAGTATTTCAAAGCAAACTAGGCATATAAAACTAGGGATAATTTGTACCTAACTAACTTCTAACATATTTTTACGCAGTATCATTCTTTCATCATGTATGTACCAGGGGAGTGGGCAGGGGGAGAGTACACCTTACTCTTCTGGGGCTGTTTCTGTTGTTAAAATGGACAATACCTGAGTGGAGAGGCTGAGCCAGGAGCTGTTTGGGTTTTTGAATTGGATAATGATTGCTGAAATGCAATTTGCTGGTTGGCTACATCAGTACTGAGCATGAGCAGTAGGAAGTGTGTGGCCTCTGGGAGGATGTGCTACAGGGAATGTGCTACAGGGAAATTTGACCATGTCTGTGGCTGTTTTTCTTGAAAGTTGGGAATGACCTCCAGGGGGCACTTGTTGCTTTGGTAATGGCTAATTTGCAGGAATTCTCTGTTATGTATAGTCAGGCTCAAAAGAATCTGATGAGAGAATGTAGGTTCTGCCTGCTCGTTTGTTAGTCAGTTAATGACTTCGCTTTCTTTTGGTTTGTTTTGTAATTATGGGGGGTGGAGATTGTTGTCTCAGGTGTACTATCTGTAACTTCTTTCCCTTCCATCCTTGTACTGTCAAAAGTGAACATTATTTTAGTTGTACTGTAGTTTTATCTTTTGCCTGATGCAGCTTCTCCCTGAGGAGCAGCATTTTTTTTGTGCTTGAGTGCTAAAGTTGGTGTGCAAGCTCTGATTGCATGAACCAGTCTCTCTATGCATGGCTTTCTTAATTTAGTCACACCAACTAACTCAACGTGGTTCAGGGGTTGCTGTAGGGAGACAAAACGTGCAGAGCAATTTATTCAACACAGATAAACTTCATATGGGAAATCAAAGAGATGGGTGATTTCAGCAGTTGTTTCATTTGTGCCCCTTTAACTTAGCATGGATTATTTTAACTAATTAGGCACATTAATAACTCCCATGGAGAAAAAAAAAAAAACAACAACCATAACTAACTTAAATATTAAAATTTGGTTTCAGCAAACATTAAACTTTATAGCAGTGGTACTATATAAACAAAAATGGCAGGAGTTATAGTGAAAGAGGCTATACTCTGAATTTAACAGGAAAGTAAAAAACAACTAGACGTTTCCTGACTGTACGGAAAAATGTATTTTGAATTCATAATTTTGAAGTGTTAATTACATTTTTCAGCATATTGTTTGAGTTTGGTCAGTTTGGGGTATTAAAATTCTTGTGCTGAAAAGAAACAAGCATGAAAGTTCAAACATTTTTTTCCTCTAAAGACAGAGAGAGGTGAAATTCTGCAGTTTCTAAAAAGGTAGTATATGATAAATATATTACACAATGACACATACTTTGGAACATGATAATAAATATTCTTTCTTTAAACACAAGCCTGGAAAACTAGAATTTATAAGAAGAAAACATTGTTCCTTGTCAAAGTATCACTACCAGGTAGGTGCATTTAGCTACTGTACATTACTTTGTAGATAAACCATAAATAACTTTAGCATTTTGTGTATATTCACCAAAGTTAAACTGATAAGCCAAGGAAGTTACAGCATATTTAAATCTCTTTACAATCACTAAACACAGTGTTTAACAGGAATCTTTATGTAAAAGTGCATTATTTTAATATAATACACACAAAAGAACGCTCTGGTTCTCTGCCTTCGGTTTCCCTGAAGGCAACTAACTAAAATAATATTTTGTTTAAAAGTGGGGGGAGAGGGTAATGACATGTTAGTTTACAACATACAGTCCAAGAAAAGTTCTCTGTCTATAAAGAATCTGCAGATGTGATAAAGAATCTGCAGATGTGAACATACAGGGGAAGAGGGGAATCTTCCCATAGCTGACAGGCAGCTTTCCAATCTAGCATCTCATTTAGCATTCCCAAATTCTGGATGTTAATCCAGCAGCACTGCCTGGATTAAGCATCTAAAGCACAGGCCAAACAATTGCTGACCTGTTCAGACCACAGCAGTTTCCGTCAAGGGCACTGCAGAAGGATTCAGTGTTGTTGTAAATTCCAGTTTTCAGAAAAATGAAAGAACAAATGCTGAAGAAGAGGGAATGTGATTGGGATTTATCCACAATCTACTTTGCTTTTCTTGAATTCAGTTTGTTGTGATGATTTAGGGTCTCCTTAGTCACCTAGAAAGAAGACAGCAAACGTGTCCATTCATAGCTGAAGTATTTTGCAAATGAACATATTATTTGAATTTTGTTAGTATGATGATTTAGCAATAGCATGACAGTCCATGTCAAAAAATGTTTCAATAGCTAAGTGTAAGCAAGTGAAAAAGAAATACAATCTCCTTAAATTTACTTTATGTGAGATGGGTTTGATTATCGACACTGAACAGATTTATTCTTCATTTACAATGAGCTGTAGCTTCTCTGCTGATAGCTCAATGCTGTAGTAGCACTATCCAAATATCTGGTTAGTGTAAATGAGTGGGCAAGTTAGATGTACTGCCTTTATATAAACGGTACAGTCTTATGTTATGTTGTGCCTTTCATTGGTTATTTAAATCAAGTAAGAAGAAATTGAAGAGCTACAGAAAGGACAGTAAAAATGTTCAAACATTTCTGGCAAAAATTTTGCAGACAGAGTGACATTACCACTATAAACCTGTTTTAGCTAAAAAGGAGATCATGAATCTGACAGATTTTATTGTATGCATGGAATGTAACAAGTAACAACCAAACCTCTACTGAATACTTTTGTTTACTTTGGCCAGCAGCAAAAGAATAACAGGACAGTGATAATTAAGCACAGATAGTTGATTAAAATGCATACTGTAAAATCAATCAATATGCAACATTCTAGTTTTGTTTTATAAGTGGGCAAAGAAGGTGAGTGAAACTCCAGTCTTCACACCATTCTGATTCACTGTATCTAATGCCCTAGTAAATAACTGGAGATTTTTGTGCCTGTGCACACCAATGAGTAAGGTCTTTAGGGTTCTGTCAGTCTCCCTTGTGCCTTTCTGTGATTTAACCAAGTGCAACTTTGAAAAAAATATTCTGTAATTTATGTACTAAATTGATTCCAACTCTGAGCAATTATATCTCATACCTGAACAGACCATGCTGTAGGCACTGGTGGTTACTGTTCCATAACATCGCTGAAGGTCAAACTGCATGCAGACCGTTCGTCCTTATTCTGGGGACTGTCTGGCAGGACTTGCAGAGGTGGTGATATAAATCCCCGATACTGCTTGCTTGACTTGGTTAACTTCTTGAGTTCACTGGTAAAGGAAATGCCTTTTCTTTTGTCATCTCGTGCTGCCTGTTAAAAAAAAAAAAAAAAAAAAAAAAAGCAAACAGATGACAGAAATAGTTTAGTAGACTGTTAGCTATGAAAAACAGAATTTAACATGAAAACTTACAACATTTTTCTAAGCTGGCATCCCTTTTGAAATTCAGTGAGGCTGTGCCAATGACATTGTTCTGATTGTTCTGACTAGATTAATTGAAAATTATGTATTGTCAAAGACTAAGAATATGTTGCAAATTTGGTATAAACTTGTATAAAACCTATGCTTATGACACATTTACTTTAAAGCAGCAATTTCCATGGACAGGTGGCATATGCTGGGAAGGAGACTGCAGTTCCTTCTCCCATTATCAGTCCTTCCATTTTCCAAAGCCCAAGGTAAAGCAACAGGACAACTTTTTCATTGGGCAGGAAAAAAGGGGACTGCATTTCAGTAGTTTTTAAGTTCTGTGCCTCCTGATAGTTCTGTCTGTCTTACTGTGGTGGGAAAGAAAAAAAAAAGAATCATGTTGCTGGGTGTAACTGATACAGTTTAGCAAAGAATGAAGGAGGCAGGGAGAAAACAGGAATCTGCTTTTTTGCTGCAGTCTATTATTTGCTCTGCCGCCTCCACCCAGCCTCATTCCAGTCCTGTAAAGATATTAGGCATCTCCTGCAAGATTTTGTGTACCTCTTGATCTTAGACTTGAATAAATACTGATACAAATGTGAGGCGGGGGTACTGAGTCCCTCATACTAGCCAGTCATACAAGAGGTGGCAGTATGGCCCTGAAAGCATAGCAGCAAGAGGCTCTGCTTTGTTAAAAAAAAAACAAAAAAAAACACAACATACTATATTCAGACTTAAAACAATTGTTAAGAGTTTTTTAAAGCAGCACCTCTGAACTCTTTTTTTTTTTTTTTTGCAGCCATATGTCTTGTAGTGATGCAATTAGTTTGAGGGAAAAAAACGAACGACACCCCAAAACCTGCAAACTGTAGAACTGACAGAAGTCTAGAAACAAGCCTCAAGAAACAAAGTAAGTTAAAATCTCATTTAACAAGTCAGTGTCTCCCTCCTATGGAAGTATGTTCCCATTGAGCTGATCGTGTACCATCTAGAAAACCTACAGAAAAGTATTTGATCTTTTACCTGAACCTGTTCTTTGAGTTTAAGGATAAATTTTCCTGCTCCCTTCCACTTGCTTTGGGCCTGAAACACACACTCCTGGTCAGAGAGAATTCTCTGAGATGGTTTAGATGTTGAGGACTTTTTGTTTGCTGGCTCTTTTGTCACCTCTTCCAAGAGGACATAATCGCTTGGATTTGGATTGCTCAGAATGCTGTAGGAATATTTTGCTTTACAAAGAGTCTATTTAAAAGCAGAAAGAAAAAGAAGGAAGAGAAAAAGGAGTCATTACTTCAGATGCAGTTTACTAGACAGATTCCTCAGCTAGTGACGAGAACAAAACCCACCTCTTGCATGAAATCAGCCCACACACTACAGAACCCGTTAATGAAAGTGGTGTGCTGTTTACCTGCTGTATGACATCCTGAGCTGTGCTAAAGCGGGGAGCTTTGATGACAGTGCGTGGTTGCTCTGGGGAGACATCGTGTACCTGAACAAAGAAACTGTCATCCTCAGAGGTGATGGTTACATCTTCCTTTGCTTCTTGAAAGACATTTCTCTCATTTAAATTCTAAAGGGAAAAAAAAAAAAGATCCAAATTCAACTACTTCAAAGTGTAATTAATAACTGGTGGTCATAAAAAGTTTTCATTACGTGAAAATCAATATTGCTCATAATTAATAGCTGTGTTTCTAAAATCGGTGTCTGAAGTACTTTTCATAGTAGGCAAGTAGTGCTTAGGACCACATTATGTAAAAATGAGTTCACTGCTCTCTGCAAAAGAGCTGAAAGGTACAGCTAATGCTTTCAGGTACTAGCATCACAGGCCAAAACCACAGCATAAATTTCATCCATGCTAACATAGATTTTAACCTGGAGTTCAAGCAGTGACACATTCGTGGGTGAATATACTTAAAAAGTGTCGCAGTCAACTGAATTAAGTAAGCTACTATTTGTACAAACAAATGCCTTCTTTGTAATTTTGGTTCTAAACATTAGCAACAAAGGAAAACAAAATACTGACTTGTGTAATAGAATAGTAATTTGTCAAAATGAAGATTTAACAAAAGGTCTGTTAAAACAAGCAGAGTTGAAAACAGTTTACGTTATAAAATTTATCATATAATATAGCTGTGCATATTTTTTTTACTCTAAAAGATGCCTGAAGACTTTTCATGTAAATACTGTCTCTGTCATTTGTGTATGTAAACTCTGTGTATACAAACATATGTGCACATAATTTGTCGTGTTCAGACTAAGCAATTACATGACATGCAGAGCTGGCCAAATTAAATACCTCTGAAAACTCGAACATTAAGTCTCCTAGTTTTTGTTTCTCACAAGCCTGGGCACTAGCATATATGTGAGCTGTGGATGTTTTGCCAATAGTTTAAACTAAAGTAATCTCTCCATCTTCCTACTTCAAATTAAAAGAAATCACCTATTTCATTATTTTAGACTATCATTGAAAAACTTAATATCTATTGAGGTTTTCAGAGTTCTTTAATAGTAAAATCCTTTCTAATTTTTCTGAATAAAAAAGTTGCTGACACCTAAACTGATTGGTAAGTGTAGTCTGGAATTCTGCTATCTACGATCCTACTATTATTCTTCTTTATATTCATTTCCTATAATGTCAAAATCTTTATTTACATGAAATTAGAATTATCATCAGTCAAAACAGTAAGCTCATGGTACTGCAGTTTTGAGTCAGTGATTAAACACCATATAGCTGACATAAGAGCTTAGTGCTGCATAGGTACACTTACTTACTGACAGGTGCATGAAGTCCATTTGTGCTCCCTCAGCGTTACGTCTGTTTGTAAGTGGTGTACACAGTATTGACATTACTTGCCAAGTAGTGAAACAAACACCATGCGCTTTTGTTTCCTGGTCCTAACAGCTATTTTTAGCTACCCTTGTAAATAACAATTAATCTAAAACAGACTTACTTCCTCTCGGGTTTTAAAGATAATTCTTCCAACGTATCCTTCTTCTGGGAACCAGCTGTTCAAAAGCTGCACTAGCCCTTCTTCAGAACCAATTACTCTCTGGAATGGAGGTTTTCTGCATTCACTCTTTTCTTTAGATATAAAACTTTTCTCTTCCATCAGAAAATAGTCTGCCGCACATGATTCGGTGCCTTTTGTGGTAGCCAAGAGCTAAGACAGACCACAATAAACACACAGCAATTAGAATGCTAAATATAAACACTGTATAATCAGTACTTAAAAATGAATATGAATAAAGAAGCTTTAAGAATCATTAACTATTCTGATAATGTAGGCAAGATTTCTGATGTGCTATTTATTATTCAGATATTTTACTCGGGGGTAATGTACTGTTCTCTTTAGACTAGCCAAGCAGTTCAACTCTTCCAGACAAGGCAGTACTATTTAAGCTTACTTCTGTTCTGTTTGGCTGGCCAGACAATTTATTCATAATCCCAGGACAGTACAGTCTTTTCCCACTGCTGGAATAACAATCCCTGTTGAGTTAACTGGTTTTCCTACTCATGAACTTAGCCCTCTAACTTTTACTCTGTATTCCTAAGATGCTCAAGTTCAAAGACATGCACAGAAAAGTTTGCCCTTGTTCTGACAGCCCACTGACTCTGTCAGTCAGAAAGATTATTTTTCTCAGATGCCCAAACATTAAAATACTAATAGGGAATATGTTCTGAGTTTACAAACCGATTGTCTGAAGCCAAGATTTGGAAAAAAAAATCACAGATATTCTGAGTTTGCAATGCAATTAATCCCATAGTAATAAATTTCTAAAGCAACTTACTGTGCTGAATGAACTACAAGAATTCTTCATGTGAGACATGCAGGGAGATGCATGTTGAGAATTGAATCAGCCTGGATTCTTGCAATCAGAATGTGCAATTCAGTGGGCAGCTTACCTGCTGCAGAAGCTGTGCAGCTGTGGTCCCCGCACTTATGTTAAAAACAGTGAAAGGCTCCGGGCCTGGAATTCCGTGAATTGTCACTTTGTAAGGCACAGAGGCTTTCCTTTCACCTGTACTAAACAACTGTTCAGACAATATTCAACAGGTTACTGATTGTTTTTACACAGGCATATGATTTTTAGGTTGCATTAAGAGAAACTACACAAATTGTAAGGAATTTAACAGAGGAAAGCTATCTAGCTAATAAGTTGTTCTTACGCTACAGATCAATGAATTTAAAGGAAAAAAAGGGGGGGGCAACATAAAAACAAAACATGCCACCCTGCCTTGAAGAGAAAGAAGAAAAAGGAAGTTCTACAGTGAGAGTGCATAAACTGCCACTGAACAACAGGTACATCTCCATCACTCACTATCTGCATTGTAGGTGAACTCAGACTATTTGAATTCAAATATGAACGACTGGATGAAAACCTGTAAAGCTTTTTTCCCCAAAACCATTTCTGTTCTTCCTTTCTTCCCTACTGATGCACTGAGCTAGGTGTTTGGCACGTATTTGCAGGAAGATAACATCTGCTGCAGAACTGCTGCATGCCCAGTAGCTCAGGAGGTTTCACCTAACACTCCAGCAATAAGCAAAATGACAACATACGTGCTTAAAACCACTGCAACACAAGTGACCCAGATAAGCTAACAGTCAGGGCTTTCATAATAAAAAAATATATATATATATATATGTAACATCTGTATTTGCATATATACACATGCATTTACATATATGTATATGCATATTTGTACATACATACAGATGTGTACACACACGTATAATTATGTATTTATGCAAATACAGATTCCACCCTTTACTGTAACAGATTAGTCTCATTATGCCAAGGGAAACAGCAGTTGGTAGTTTCCATCTTTTTTAAATTTTTTTTAATTTGTCCAGAATGCATTGCTTATGATCCATTGCTTTATGATCATAAAGGAATCACCTCTGAACCTTACTGCTCAACCACACTCATTCTCCAGCACAGGTGTGGTTTTTGTGCTGTACCTAAATATACCGTAAGCCAGCCTTGGAAAAGCTTCACCCTCCCGCAGTTTCAGTGGGATAAACTTAGTTCCACTGAAGCCCAGAAGAACTAGGAATTGAGGAACTTCTGAAAAATGTGCAAGTTTAAGGGCTAATATCTTTGAACAGTCTGGTTCTAGAAGTCTCCAGACCACAGCAGTCATTAAGTTAAAAATACATGGCATTTACAAATAATAATAATAATAATTACCATGGATGCAGTATTTCCAGAGGGACTTTCTTCCATCCTCCGACTGTTTATGAATAAGCTAGAAATTTCTAATGCCTCGTTGTGCAGGTTATGGAGCTGGACATGTCTATAGCCTAAAAAGAAGAAAAAAAAGCAACACACTTTTGTAAGTACTTTGCCACATATTAGGACAGAAGTCTTGGAAATGGAAAACTCAGATTTGCTGTATTTAAAGCTAGAATTTGCTATATCTATAGCATTAAAAGCACTGAAAAAATACTGCATTACCACTCTTGTCTGCAAAACAGCATAACCCAAACGCTTTAAACTGCTGAGTGGTTCATATAGCTGTCTATCCTTATCTTGCTGTAATATTCAATATATTCATACATGAAATAGCTAAATATTAGAATACAAATGAAACAAGGACACAGTCTCACTGGGAAATTTGTTCACCTTTCTTTCACCTCTCCTACTGCCACTGCTGCCAGAAGTGCAATTTACCTCTGCCGTGATGATGACTAGATAAAGGAATTTCTTGGGCAAAAGGAAGTAGTGGAGTAGACACTCTGGTCTTCCCAAGGGAGCACCAAGTCTTGAGCTGAACACAGCCTCACCTCGGGATCAGCACAGGCCCCCCAACAGCATGCGGTCCATCTCAAATCTGGGACTTCTCACAAGTCACTGGATGTCCTCCAGCTCCTAGTGAGTATTAGACCAGCATCACACTGTGAGGGTGAAGTATGTTGCCTGATATTTGTTCCCTGAATCCTCCAGAAGGCGGCAGCCAGCTGATTAAAAATATCCTTCTGGCAGGATTCAGTCCTGGAATCTGCTGGACCATTTTGGTATAAGTTGTTACTGCAAAATGTGTTACCTCTTTTTAGAGCTTTCAGTGGAATGATTCTTTGAGCCGTTACAGCTGAGCTGTTGTTTTCAACAACTGCAAATCGAAGAAAGACCAAATCTTCAAAGTGAACCCGGAAAAGAAACTGTTCATTCCACATTGGGTTCAGAGTGTTGCGATGAATGGGCTTGGTCCGGAAATGGCAGCTATCCAGAGGCATCCCAAGCACATCGATTTCGATGCACGGACTCCCTGTGCTGTTGCTAGGGCACACATTCTGTCCAGACACGATCTGAAGCCAAGGAGTACACAGAGACACAAATTAGTGGAGTCATTCATTTCTGTCACAGTTCTGAGCTAAACTTTGCTTTTATCACATCACTAAGTAGTTTGCTACCACACTGATTTAATTACAGTGCTCCCCTACTTTCATAATTTCCAGGGCAGTAATTTCAGAAGCAGCACTGCTTAAACCTCACATGCCCTTGCTATGGTATCTTTCCTCTGAAAAAAATATACTATATATAATGAGTGTAACCGTTCAAGGCATTTGAAAGTTAATCCAGAAAGAATGTCCCAGTAACATAGTCAAAAGGGATCAAATTTTCTTCTCAGTTACTCTGGGGTAATGGCACTGACCTCTGGCTTGCTTTGATATACACAGCAGAAGACTCAGGTTTGCAATTACTGTGGCTGCAAGACTTTTGATTCTCATGAACCTCAATTTTCTGAAATATTTCCTGGAAGGGACTGGCTTCTTGGAATAGCACTTTTTGCCATAAATCCGTAAATGATATATGGGATTATATAACTTCTTTGAAAATATTTTTTTTTAATATTCAGTACAGCTTTTCGCAGTGACTTTTTGTGCCGCTTCTCAAGTGTTCACAAATGTGAAACATCCAGGCACAAGTGTACTTTTACACAGTTGCGTAGTCCCACAGAAAATGGATTTTGACAAACATTGTGAAGGAAATAGTGAAAGTAACTATGGATACAAAGCAGCCAATAAAACAAAATAAAGGTGACCATTTGCTGCTTCCCCCTTCAATTTCTTTTACATATATTGGCCTTCAGAAGTATACGCAACAATTAAAGGTTCAGTCTTTTCACACAGAAGCATGACTGTAACGTAAGACTGTAGTGAAACACTGCCTGGATGAAATTCCCTTTTAATGTACTTACTGTTAAAGAATATATAGCTGGCTCCTTATTATCAAGATCTCTTTCTAACGGACAAAACTGCTGGTACATTGAGCAATTTTTATCCCACAAAACAGGAGGTTTCAAAACATATCCACAGCCGCCATTAGCCTCAAACATTGCTGCATTAAGTTGCAGAGGAAGATCTGTGAAAGTAAGGCAGCCAAAACTGACACAGAGCAATGGTACAATAGAAAAACAGTAACAGTGAAGACAACACGTTTTAAATATATAGAGAGAGATATTTCCAATTTTAGTACTATCAATTCCTGTTTGGTTTTCAGAGAAAGCTGTAGTTTATGTACCCAATCTGTTCAATCCTTAGTTACATAAAACTGTAAGAATAGTTCATTCTCTTCTATCCCTTTCTGATGTCTTTATCCAACTGTAGGACCCACCTAAACCCAATACTCCAAGAAGTATCTAGATATTTGCTATGAACTATATAATGAAAAAGCACCATCCGTTTAGTTTGTAGGCAACTTAACAGATCCTCCTTTGAAAAGGTGTGGGAACACAACATGGGATAGAAAAAAATGTTCTGACCAACATTAAACCAGCATCCAGCACTTCTAATAAATACAGTTACTGAACTGTTACCTTCTTATACTTGAAATTATCAGAACATATATATAATACATACTTATTATACTTGAGTTACATTTTTATATTTGAAATCATCAGAAGGGGACAGTAGCCACTTACATCGGGGGAGGAAAAAAAGCGTTCAGCAATAGAATAAAAATTGAAGTTGTTGCTGGTCCTAACATTTCTGTGGTATCAGGAGATGCTTTCATTAGCATAAAGCTCCTGAATTGCTGCTCTTAAGAATTAGATTGCCGTTGTATGAAGCTGCTTGCACTGGGGAGCACAGACAGATACCTTGTGGTAGCAGGCAATGGTCAAATGCAGTTTCACACTCCAAGGACTTAATTCATATTTAAAATGTATAAAAAGTTGTGTGTTCCAGTACCCATACCGTCTGTTTGGTAGTTAAGAGCCACGAGCTGTACACCGTGGAGCCAGAAGATGAGTGGATGGGGATTGGAGGAGTCGATGCGTGTGGCAGCAGGGTATGTCCTGAGGAGCTGACACGTGGTGTGCTGGATCAGCTTCTGGGAGTACCGCCGGCACAGCCGCTTGGCAGCGTTCTCGTTCAGGGAGGAGATATGATAGCATTTGGGTGTCCTTATGATAGCACTGAGAGAAGCTGGAGAATTGTAAGGAGAGCAAGGGTCTTCCCATGTCTGCCGCATCACATCAAAAGGACCTGGAAAATAAACAACAGCCTCAAGCCACAGCTGCAGATGCAGAGACTCCAAGAATTCAATGTTTTCTAGTGAGCTTTCTGCGTATACTTTGGAAATAGTAGAAAAAGATGATCCTGGAAAATGATACCATTGAGTATAAATGTCACATTCCTTCCTGTAGAGTAAGAACAATCCATGAGAGGAAACAATGTTTAAATATCAGAACGATATTGTGATTTAATACGTAGAGCACTAAAGTCCAAACATGGGATTGTAGGGTTGGCCTCTGTAGGATTTGCATCCCTAACTATCACATACTTACCCAGCTGTAGGGTCTTCTGTGAGACACCGTGCCATTCTTCTCATTTATACATTTTACATTAGGAAGGGAGGCAAGATTGAAAGCCATCTGGTAAGTCTCCTAACAGGCAGTTTATAGAGTGCCCTAAAAGTTAGGTGACAAGTCCAGCAAAATACTTATGACTTTAAGAATTAGGCAGTAGAGTTCTTCGTTTGTAGGTACTGGTTTCTTGGAGGGAACCTAACCTGTCTGCTGCAGCTAGGCACTTGGGCTGAAAGAAATGTAATGTTCTTTGGGCCAGAAAAATGAACACAAGGAAGGGTATGGCTCTGTAACTTTCCATCTACAGCATTCAAAAGAAAGGCAGGCCATCTGGGCTCAATCCCTTCTGCAGGACCTTTTCTATACTTTCCTTTGTATTTCTTTACATCTGTTCATATGCAGAAGTACAATTCCCAAGTTCACAAATTGGAGTTCACCTGTGGAGTCTAAATATTTCTAAGGTGGAACACAGGAGTTTGCACAGTTACATGTTTGGACTTGGCTGAATTTTAGGTAACTAAGTCCTACATCAGACACTAAAAATCCTTTTTGGGATCCAGCCCAATAGTCCCGCCTTTCATTTGTACTTCAAAAATACTCATTTGTATCTCCTAAAATACAAACTTGAAGATAGAGTACTTAAAATATATGTTGGTCTTGAATCCTTTATAAATTAGGGTCTTATTTTCCTGACCAATTAATCCTGTTCTAACATTCCACTAATATACACTCAACACTTGGTCTAATAGTGTTACTGTAATAGCTGATGTGCTAACAAAAAAAAAAACAACATTCAAGAGTTCAATATCTTGCACATTATAAAGTATATGATCTTTAACAACTTGGTCTGGTACAAAGTCATTCCACGTGACTGATGAAAGAAGATGCTAACTTTACCTTTTCCAGATGCTTTGGCAAGAGTAGCTGACTCCCCAGGGCTTAGTCTGCCAGGATTGTTGCCAAAAATGGACTTCCTGCTTTTTCTTTCTTTTCCTCTGCTAGAGCCAGATGGGTTTAGAGTTGACAAGCCTGTTCCCATAAATGTAAAATAAATGAGCCAAAAAACATGACCAAGAGGGCATGACATTTTCCATCCCATTTTACATTATTTTTTGAGGCATGAATACTCCTGTTATATAGTAAGCAGGGCAAGGAGTGTATTTTCCTCCATAATTTAATTTTAACATCCTTAATACATAGATGCCTTTATATATTATATAAGCATATAACATATATATTTGTATATATAATGTTTATATAACGTATATGAAGCAATACAGATAGATATACACCTATATCTCTGTGATATAACTTCTTCATTTTACTTTTTGGTTTCAGAAAGTTGTAAGTGCCTCAAATTGCCAAATGGTCCTAACTGATACTAAAAAAAAATCTGTAATAACAGTCCCGATATATTCATCCTAAGAGTAATTTCAAAAAATATCCTTTCTACAGAA
The DNA here is from genome assembly GCF_963932015.1 of Anas acuta. NCBI lineage: Eukaryota > Metazoa > Chordata > Aves > Anseriformes > Anatidae > Anas > Anas acuta. Next base: position 21,648,469 of record NC_088985.1, read on the forward strand.
GCAGAAAATCTGTACAGTATTGAATATCACGGTATTCATCTAGGATACAGTAGCTACACAATTAAATAAATGCAAAAATATCATTTAAAGACATACTGCAATGCAAAACCCCAAAAGCCTGCTGGTTAAACAGTTTAACTTCAAGGTGTTTTGAGAGTTATCTTAATAATTATTTGTATTTCACTGATGAGAAATATGGTAGGTGTGTGAAATCCATTAAGCATGTAGTGGCCAATACATACTAGAAGTGGAGCTGGAAAGCTCTACTATAGCTATTATTCAAGTATACACATTCCAACAAAATAATCATTAAAATCATGATCTAAATTGCTGTGAAATAAACAGACTTCATTCCCTTCAAGGTCAGTTTATTTCTGTTGACTCTGAGAGAGCTTGTGGCAGACCAAAGTTAAATTTCAAGTCAAAATGTGTGATACTCATTCTAACACAGCAAAGAGGTGAGGGATGCTCTTAGAGACCCATGATGTACTTTAATATAAAATATAACAAAGTACACTGTAATTTGTCTAACTGTGACTCAGAAAATGATCCTCACGTACTCCCATCAATTCACACCTGCCTAAAGACTGTCTGGCTTTATACCTATATTTTGTCTACAAATATAAATCACAAAGAGGATACACTGATCTCTGTTCTATTGAAGTCAAGCCCACAGCTGTAAATTTTCAGGTCTCAATCTTTATGGCACGTCTACATGTACTTCATAAAACTATGCTGATAGCTTCAATGGAACTGCTTTGGGTTAGTAAAATTTAGTATGTGCATAAATGTTTTCAGTGCTGGAGACTTACTGTCTCTTTGGGCCAAAGCATACACATAAACAATAGAAGATGGTAGAAGCTGAGATCAAGGAATATGAAGGGACTAGAAGAAAGAGGAGTTATGCACTATGTCCTTCCAGAATAATTTAATCCCAGTTTTCAATGGATCAAACGGATTTGGCACGCAAGATCCAGGTTTCAAAATCCTGTTGTGGAGACTATCACTGGGGAAACAGACTAATCTCATAAATCACCAGAGACTGCAATGCAAAACATCAAGGTTAAATGAACTGTATGTGATGGCCACAGGGTAAGCTGCAGCTGGGAGTTTTCTTTCAGTCTTTCCCATGGGCATGCTTTGCAAGTGACAGGTCTCCTCCGAGACGTAAGCTCCATTCTTCATTCCAATTTAAAGTGGGCTCCCAAGTATAGCATCACCTATTCATAGAATCATAAATTCAGAGCATAATGGAGGTTGGAAAGGACCTGGAAATCATCTGGTTCAACCCCCTGGTCAAAGCAGGACTGACTTAGATCTCATCATACTACCACAATAACAGAGCAAATGTTTCGTATCTCCCTACAACCCCTATATCCTTCAGGTTACAGAATTTAGTGCCAGCCTCTCTTGTTAGACATAAGCATATTACGCTACTGCTTTTAGAATTTTAATTCAGAAGACGGCAAACTCCCTTGCCCTTCTTATTCTAACCATGCCAAATAACAGGTCAAACTGTAATTGTCACTATCTCGCCACGTTTCCAATGAGCAGCCAGTTAGTCTGCAGGTTTGCAGACCCTGAAAATAATTTACAGTACTTTACAGTGCAGTGCCATTTTTTATGTTCACCTTAATTTCTTCAAAATTGATACCATACTGGCAGATAGTCTCATACAGTGGAGATGGTATCTGAATTTTATGATGGTTACCTTACGTGACTCTCTGCACATTGCACTTGGTCATGTGGATCCTGTTTTTACATACTTAGCTTTCTCTACACATTGTATAGGAATCCTCAGCACCAAGCCAACAAGCCACGTGCAGATGAATTATAGCAATACTGTGCTCAGGTATACTTCACTGCCCTCATTTTGGGTGACCCCAAAAGATGTTAAGAACATTATCTAGTTTTCTTAGATAATGGCATGTTGATACACAGCAGACTGAAATTGAAGTTAAATAAGGACCATAAAGGTCAAATACCTCTGAAACACCAAGAGCAGTGGTGGGTTCCTCCTTACCAGAATACCAGAGATGCTCTTAGAGACCCACGATGTACTTTTATATAAAATATAACAAAGTACACTGTAATTTGTCTAACTGTGACTCAGAAAATGATCCTCACGTACTCCCATCAATTCACACCTGCCTAAAGACTGTCTGGCTTTATACCTATATTTTGTCTACAAATATAAATCACAAAGAGGATACACTGATCTCTGTTCTATTGAAGTCAAGCCCACAGCTGTAAATTTTCAGGTCTCAATCTTTATGGCACGTCTACATGTACTTCATAAAACTATGCCGATAGCTTCAATGGAACTGTATAAACAAGAAATGTTTTTTCTCTACATGATGAATTCTGTTTCAACCAGGGAGCACTTTGGGAAGTCCATGTTACTCAGTAGGCTCAGCTTAGTGAACATAATGGTCCTTGTCTCATTTTATAGTCACAAATAACGCTCAGAGACATAGACAACCATAAACACAGAATAGAAGTATATGGTGACAGGACAAATAAAGTATTCACACTGTTGGTCAGCCACTGAGACAATGATCCTGCCCTCTCTTTCTCCAAAAGTCCTGCATTTTGTGAGCTGGGGAAGGAAACTCATCAATAGACCTACATAATCATGGATACACCCACCTTGTTGTCATTCTTAATGGACAATATTGAGGTAGGGGAGTGAAGAGAGTTATTCACTGTGTCTGTGACCTCCAGCTGAGCAGAGGAATCAAATCAGTAGCATGGTGGTCTTTGATTATCTACATGTGTTGCAGAGAAGGTGGTATTTGTTTCAAAGGGGGAAACATACACGAGTTTGTTGGAAAACTAATTCCTGTAGCTTCATGTGTTCATCTGTGAACAGAACTAATTTTCTTCTCAACTCCATTTTTTTCTCTATTCATGTGCCCTTTAAAGCCAGAAGAAATCTGATATAGAGAGCAAATATTTCTGTTTCTAACTGAACTTATGTTAAAAACTCAATATATTTTAAAGTTATCACAGATCATGATAACTTCTTTGTGTGTCAAAATACTTGGAACAACGTAAATTATCTCTGTTTAATCTTGAATATCATTCTTTAAAAGAAAATATTTTATTTGAAAGATATCTCATTGTAGACTTCATTAAAGAGTATCAAATTTGAATTTTTAGAAGTCATTATTGTTACAAGTAACACCTACAATTCTTAAAGTTATAAAAGATAATAAAAGAATGTCTCTCCATTTTTCAGCATGTTTATCTTGCCTATTTGACACTATTTTATGTTTGGCTAGCTTCTCTAATCTGATTATAGTTCTATTTGTATAAGATCATGATTTGGCAGAATTGCTAACTTTTCCACAGAGAATCATTCCATTAAAATGTAGATTTTTCATTCAAAACATTAAACACTTCAATAAACAATAAAATCTCAATTTAAAAGTATTTATGTACAAAGTATGAGCCAAAACACACTCAACCTCATGTTTCAGTACTGTATAAGTAACTATCAGGAATCTCTTCAGTTACTCCCTCTCCTTTTGCTTTGCAAACATTATTTTTCCTACCCTATAAAATAAGACACTCTTATTTCCTTAACCCTTTCCACACAGTGTGTGTATGTTTGGGGGTATGTGTGTGAGTGCACAGTCAGCTGCTCTTGCCCACCCCATGAAAAGGCTGCTTTGTCTTCTGTCTTCCTGGAGCTATCCCCACTGGCTTCTTCAGCCCAGTGGTCAGAAAATCTAAGGAACTTCAAAAGGTTTGAGCTTTCTGCAATACCTCAACAAATGGCTCCCTTCCTATCCACTTAGGAAAGGACAGAAAATACAGATTGTAGGTAAAAGTGAATGAGATCTCACTAAATGAGATCACTTAAAGAATGTGATGAGCTCTTCATGCAAGGTTTTAAGAATATTTTCCTTCCTAATTTAGTACCTCTTTACATGGAAATTCAGAGCTCTTACAATAACGCTTTCTTTCATCTGTCATGCCGTAATGAAGCAGTTGTCTAAGTTGTGAAGACTGGGAAATTTCCATTTGGTAAACATTTTAATACAGCAAGCATTATATCTTCCCATGATAGATTTAAGTATATAACTTCTCAGCTAGAAGCTATTATTTTGTAGATTACCAAATCATCAAGAAAAAAAAGATCCTCAACTACTTACATTTAAAAAAGCTTGTGCTAAGCAATTCAAAACATAAACATAGTATCTCAAAGAGTTAGGAAGTTTAATACAGTAAAACAGAGAAGTACTTACCTGGGAACTTTACAGCTTGACAGTAAATGACGAGATCTGATAGCTCTGGGGCTATCTGTCTGCTTTCCTTCTTATTTTGTGGAAGGTAGAATTCTTCACCCAGTTCCATATCGTAAACCTAGGTGACAAATCCAATAACATACAAAAATAAAATTACTGCATATGGAAGTACTCTGGCATATCTTACTTATGTCCTTCTTCCTATATACTTTGCTGTCTTCACCTAAAAGATCTCTGGTTTATGCATCAATTCCTGTCACTGACACTGGGACAGCGTGCAGAAGCCTCAGTGAGAGTCATATCTGCACATTTAGGAAAAAACAAAACAAAACTGTTTTTAGCAGAAGCTACAACTACAGCAACACAGTGGTTTGGCTAATAAATAGTAATGTGGCTATTTGGTATCATAGTAGAACATTTTATATTATTTAGAAACACAAAGACACTAAATATTCAGATGAAATTTTCAGTTCTGTCAGTGTCAATAGAACACAGATATCTCAATAACCTTCAGAATTTAGTGTCAATTGAGTTCTTTATTGACTGTTATTGATAGCACCAACAACTAAATTTTCAGCCAAATGTCCTATACATCCAATAACCTTTACTTGAATGGTATGTTGAATGTTTATTCTATCTAATTTATTTTCTCTGCTGTGTTTCCATGCCTTCTACTATTTGTCTTCATTAAAGTGCATTTATCATCTGATATCTCAGTTATCTAAGCTGTGCAAATCCCGTTAAAGTTGATTATAACACAAAGTGGGAAGGGGGAAAAAAGCAGAACTACCTTTCCTTTATTACTGTAAGTAGCACAATCAGCCTTCTTTATTCTTTTGGCAGTCTCTTCATTATACTCAAACTGCAGCTTGTCACCTGATAATTTATTCTCAGGTCGGTCTTCAAGAATGTTATCTAAAAATTAATGGAATTTTAATAAACATAAAGCCAAACAATTTCAACTGGAAATTTAAGTTGATTTAACAGTATCTGTGGATAGTGCCATGAATTTTATCTCAATAATCAGATGCTAGAATAATGCATTTACTGGTCAAAGCATTCTCTTTTAGTAGTAACTTTCTACTTAAAAATTTTAATGCTTAGCTTTGGTTAATATGTTGCGCTTTTTAAAAGCCCATCCTTTTGTGCTCAGAAGATGCTTAAAAAATAATTTAATGAATTAAAATTTCTTCTTCAAGCTTGCTTTCTGAAAACAACTCCTATCCTCAAACAACAAAGAATTGCTGGTCCAAAAAAGTAACCACATCAAATATGTATATGTCTTTGCACGACATGTTTTGGCTTTCTCCTCCTTACATTCACCATGCAAAAATATTTTTTTACATCTATAGGAATTCATCTTCATAGCTGCATATTTATCAGAGAATAATACATCAACTAATTAGTCTTTCTGGATCAAGATATTGTAACTGTCACAAAAGGAATGGTTTTATTTTATTCCTGATATTGCTGATGCTTTGACCATATTCTTTCTTTGCATAACCAGTGTCACACATGCAGCCTTCTAACAGTTCCTGACCAGTTAACAATGCAATATAAAAGTATCTGATTACATTTTTAATATAAAGTAGAAGCCATATTTTCACATGGTCATTTTTAACAGGCTGGAGATGCAGTGCTGATTTCATGCAGTTAAAATGCTCAACCAAATGGCCTTTACCTTCCTGGCTGTTAGGAGCAGGAGAAGCATTAAGGACATCAGCTACAGGGAAACGGAGTCAGAGAGGGAATAAGAGTAAAGGAAGTTAAGATTTACAGCCAGAGAAATGAAAATTAAGTGTCAGTTGTAAAACTACTAGCCTTACACAAATCTAATGGATCAGTGAGAAATATAAAACTGAAAATCTTTTAGAAGGTTTACAGACTATTAGATTAGTTTTGTCAAAATATCAACATAAAGATCCCAAAGAATAATAATTCTAATAAGGCAGTAGACCATGCCTCAGATTCCTTCATGTTTTGCACGCTGTGAATGTTTCTTGCTAGATTCAGATATTTCAAATCTTCTCTTACCTAGAACATTGCTCAAACATTACCTACTGTGGTTGGCTTGCAATATTTTCCTTGCAAACATGTTAACATCCAAGTTTTTCATGGCAATTTTCATCTATGCTTTCTCCACCCTGCCCCACACAAGAATACTCAGATAGGCAGCTAGGCCTACTTTCTAGTAAAACATAACTGCAGGTAGCACCAGAATTAAACTGTAATTTTTCTATTAGCATGAATAATTCTGGTATCCCTTAAACAGCAAGGATCAGATCTTGTGTTCATTAATTTTTGATAATTTTTTAAAATCATTAACACAGAAGTAAGAGACCAACTGTGCTGCAAGGTATGCTCAAGCCTCACAACTTTGAACATGACATCTGTAAGTTAAATAGGTATGTATAAGACTTCATGGTTCAATAAGTGAACCTAGGAGCTAGGAGAACACGCTCAATTTCATCACACCAACAGCTTGATATTCTGTTTCAGACAGTAGAAACAGAAGATGCTGTTTAAAGAGAGCACCATGTATGGTCTATTTGCCTTGGACCACCCCAACATCCACAACTGCTGAATATTAGGGATTTTGGACTGTACATTTCTACTTATAACTTTTACTTATAATCCTGTCCATAAATTTGTCCAATAAATTTGGGCCTGCTGATACTTTCTTTAACCCCTTTTAGAGTGATCTACTTGTTTTACTGAGAGCCTGCTAGACCTCATGAGTAACAGTGCTGTACTCCCTTTTATCCACTGCTCTGTCATTCATAAATATTCTCCAAATCAACCCTCAGTTCTCTTCTCTATCACCTGAAGAATTCCAGCCTTTTCAGACTCCTGCAAGACCACTGTCCCATTCTCTTTATTTTCTTGGTTGCCATTCGCTCCTACTTACTCCAAAATAACCTTCTCAGTATTTGTAGGCAAGAACTGGGCACAGAACTCAAATTGTGGCAAACCAAGGTTTTATACAGAAGCAAAAAGATGTTTTGTTTTCAGTACACTTCCTGATGATCAGCAACATTTTATTGGCTATTATGGCTGCCACCATACACCAAGCTGAGGACTTCAGGGAACTTTCAGTCACTCCAAGATCTCCCAAATAGTTGTGGCCAGTGTAGAATTTTGAATAATGTAGCAAGCTTTTGTTTTTCTTTCCCACTTATATTTATATATTACTTTATGTATTACCTTATATTTGTCTACATTGAAGCACATCTATAAATTTTTGTCCATTTGGTCAGTTTTGTGACTCGTATCTGGAATTATTTAACAATGTTGCAGCATTTAATATCCCAAAGAGAATGATATTACTTGCGGCATCACTATTGTATCATCAAGGCCCCACCTGAGTACTGCATACAGGTTTGGGGACCCCAGCACAAGAAGGACCTGTTAGAGCAGGTCCAGAGGAGGGCCAGAAGGATGATCAGAGGGCTGGAGCACCTCTCCTATGAAGACTGGTTGAGAGAGCTGGGGATGTTTAACCGTAAGAAGAGAAGGCTCCAGGGAGACCTCACTGCAGCCTTTCAGTACTTAGAGGGGGCTTAGAAAAAGATGGAGAGTAACTTTTTACACAGGCAGATAGTGACAGGAAAAGGGAGAATAGTTTTAAACTAAAAGAGGGGATATTTATGTTAGATGTTAGGAGGACATTCTTTACTCAGAGGGTGATGATGCACTGGGCACAGGTGCCCCATCCCTGGAAGTATTTAAGGCCAGGCTGGATGGGTCTTTGAGTAACCTGGTCCCTAAAGCCACAGAGCTGTCCCTCTGTGTCCATGGCAAGGGAGTTGTAATTAAATGATCTTCAAGGTCCCTTCCAACCTAAACCATTCTGTGATTCTATGATTGTTCAAATGCACTGATCTACATTAATATATTATCTGAAAATTACCAACAAAAAAATAACAAATACTCATATAAACTGTTATTCCCTGTTCACTTGAACAAGCCCAGATACAGTAAGTAAGCTTCTCTACCTTTATGCATGAAGCAAACAGCTGAAAACAGAACTAAAAGAGGTATTTCAGGGGTCTCTGTGATTGGAAAGCAACAACAGAGGGTTTTGAAGAATCTGTGTCTTAGATTAATGGCAGTCAGGCAGATGCAAGGACTAAGCCTGTTGCGAACCTTGAACTTTCAAGTGTCTCAACTCCTTCAAAAAGACAGTACAGCTAAATGTAGATAAAGTACACTATGAAGATAATATTTTTTGCATAATTTATAATGAACATAAAAATAATCCATAAAGACTAAAATTCAGTATACATTGCACAGTTAAAGCATCAGATGGTTGGAATTAAATTCACATTCACGTTTTGTATATATTCAAATTATTTTCACTATTGCACCACAGTGCCACTTAGGACATTTAGTACATATCACAAAGTAAGATCAACTTACCTATATTGTTCCTGAACTAGAATGATATTCGCATGTCTTATTGCTATAGTTCTCTAACAAAAGTACTGTAATCAATAAATATTATTGTTACCGTCAGAGAGAGATTCATAGTCATAGTCATATTCATCCTCTTCATCTTCTTCCTCTTCATTAGTAGTTGTAGGGTTGCTAGCACCATTGCTAGCCTGTGCTTGCATATGTGCCAGCTGGTGAGCCTAACAAAACAGAAACACTTATTAAATTACTGGAAAGTATTTTTAAAAAGCTAAAGTCTTTTCTTCAGTATTTGAATCTTATTTTGTTTATATGAAAGTACTGAATACATATAGTGAGAAATAAGTAAGATTATCAAGATCAAACCAACATGCCATTCTAAGGGCTTCAAAACCAAGAAATTGTGTATTGGTCGAAAAACGCAGATATATGAATCCTAATTAATTTGGGGAAATGTCCATTTTACACATTATTCAGAACAAGACTGCCTTTTCCCAGTCTGAGGTATACTGTTTTAGAATCAGTTTTAAGCTTTTTTTTAAGGATGAAGAATGTCCATATACTGGTACAATCAGTGTGATTTAGTTATTCTGATACAAGCATGCCAATATAAATGGGGAAGATTTTCTGTGAGGAAAAGCCCTAAAATTCAAGAAAAAAAAAAAAAACTATTTTTGCCTCCTGAGATTTGTTATTTTAAAATGTATTTACGTTTGGGGTAAAAGCAATTAGTTTGCAATGAGTCTATCTGAACAACAGCATCCCCCACCAAAAGGGAAGAAAAAAAGGAAATATCTGCCTGGCTTGAATACAAAAAAAAGAAATAAAGCCAAATTATATCAAAAATTACAACATTATTTACACATATACATTTATATACATGTATATGAGTATACTTGAGTATTCTATATATATACACACATGATGCATCTCACTATTTCTCAGCAAGCATGAACAGTATGTTATATATAGCCTCAGACTGAAACTTCATTTATTTTCACCACACAGAACATGTGGTGCTAATCATAGTATCATGAAGTTTTATAAAAATAAAATACACTAAAATTTTGTGATGCTGTCTACTTATTTGCAAGTGTTGTAATCTGCTCTGAGTCTTCCAAGCATGAGAATCCATTAGGTGATTCTGCAGTACAAACTTAAAATACAAATGAATTACTTCTAGCTATAGTTATGTCTCACTGCTTCCTAGTAAGAAAGAACTGTACCTTTTGCTTCAATATATCCACTGGTGTTTGATGGGCTTTGAGCTTCTTGTTTTTAAGCAGGATTTTTCTTTTCAGTTGGCCAGGTGAAGGAAGCATGGGGTCATCAGAAAAGTCGCTCTCAAATAAAAATTTTGTTACCAGCTTATCTCCAAATACATTCTGAAACATCAAGAATGTAATATATTATGAAAGAGTACCAAGGCTTGTGCTTAGAATAATTTACCACAATTTACAGTCTACCTTGAAAATTTCAGCCATCTTGCGCTGCTGAGGTAATGAACAGTGGTTTTCTATGGATATGATAATTGGCATGTCAGAGGTGATAAATGCGTTCCGATCAATAGCTTCAACTACTTCCTATGAGAATGAAAGGTCATTGAAAGAACGTGATTAGTTTCCAGCATTCAGTCAACTTACTTCAGTTAAAAGGGGAGAAAGGGGAGCATTTGTTTTCCCCTCTAAGAAGAAAGAATCCACTATATGCTTTCATAAGATCCTCCAGATCAACCTAGCATCTTGTTACAACAGAACTGATAACAGCTACTTATAGTTACACTGATACAAAAAAACAAAAACAAAAACAAAAAACATACAGAAAATTACAGTACATTTGCTACAAAAACTAATTTGAAAACCATAATGTTTACAATTAAGGAGTTCGTATCTGATGTAGTACAGAGTTTATATCCTATTAGGATTTAGCCTATTAGGATTTGTATTTCCTGTAGACATTTTTTTTTTAAATCTCATTAGAGAAAAAAGTACAGATTTTTGTTTTGTTTTTATACGCAATTACTAGCATACCTTAAAAGAGATCTTAGTAGTTAAAGTGTGCCCATGATAAATGATAGGCATCCCATCATCGCCATCCCAGCAGTCTAATTCTACACTTCTACAGCCTTGTAAGAGAACCTACAATGCAATTGAACAGTGTGAGCATATAGAAACCATAGACTCATATCATCAAAGCATTGATAAGCATTGCAGAGCTAATGAAAGCCCAGTGATCCAGAAAAAGAGCTGGAATGAGCAATCTCTAAAGTGTAAACACAGTCCACAGAAGCTAGTCTCTGGCTAACTGCATTTATGCAGAAAGTGAAGAAAGTGAAAGAAAATGAAGAAAGCATTTAAGTTCATAGGAGAAGTACCACAAAGCTTGGAAATTCACAGTATTTTATGGAACATATGGTATCTGCAGGAAGGGGTTATTAAGGTATAGCATAATGTCCAGAGGGAGACAAAAATTTCCATATTTCTACCTGCAAAGGCAGTTGGAAAGTAACATGGCAATTTATTCTAGGTTGTTAATACGACAGCTTAAGGGCACAGCATCTGCAGCTTCTTTGCTGTTTTTGCTTTGGGATGGTTTGTTGTTATTGTTTGGGTTTTTATTTGTTCGTTTGTTATTGTTGTTAGTTTTTAAGTAGAAGAAGGTCTGAAAATAATTTCTAGTGAACACCTTCCATGAGGATTGTTTGAATGCAAATGCACCAGGCCACCTTGTTTAGTGATATTAGGCTAATTTACTTACTTACTTAAGGAAGCTCTACTTTCTAGAAAACCACTGAAGAAAGCAAAAAAGGAAGGAGGGAAAGATAAGCTAACCTATCTATTGTCAGCCCTGTGCTTTTTACTGCTATTGTTATATTGAATGCCCATCACTAAAAAAAAAAAAAAAGTTAACTGTATTGCAATTAAATATTCTACTGAAAACTAAGATCTCTACAAGCAAAATCATTTTCAGCAAATACATTCATGAACAACAACAAAAAAATACTTCTCCTATTCAAAATGCAAATAATTGTGTTTCAGGCAGTTATGTTTCAGGCTGGCACACCATCAGTTCTGCGAGAGCTAGACACACTGAGCCAGAACAGACTGCCCCCTCTCCTCTGGGGACAACTGTCTGGGGGACAGGAAGAGGCTTTTCTGCATCATGCATATATTAGAGCCAGCTGAGCTCTATCTCACTTCCAATCTACTCCCAATAAAATACTCACATCACTCTGTGCAGTGCTGTTATGGAAACCTCCTTTACAACTACTTTATTCAACACAATCATGTTATTCGGGCTTTCCTAACACAGCAAAGCAGTACATGGGATGCCAGATGAGCCCTTCTCAGTGGTAAGTCACTAACATTTAGAATAATGAAAACACTACTCACAGGGAAGCTGATGCGTTCTCTAGCATTTGGTAAATATACAAACACACAAATACATATACATGCATGCAAACAAACACAGAACCAAATGCCCTAGGGAGAAATCATTCTTTTCCTGTTCACAACCAAAGAGGCATGAAGTCTAAAAATCTCTAGAATATTCCTAGAAGTAATGTTTTTAGAAGTTGTAGTTCCATTTGATATTTCTCTTTGCAATGCAGTGTACAATATTTGAATAGTGTTTTTGACATCTGAATGAACTAAAATATTAGATCAGTCTTTCCTGTGGGAAAGTCTAATTTTAGTAGGTTGGGTCAGACCGACTGGTGTCTAGATGCTATGAATTTCAAACTAAGCCCTTTTTTTTTTTTGCCTTAGAAAAGACATTTGAGCACAACTGTGCTTATGGGCAGCTTTCCCACACATCATGTTTTCCAATGTTTTACAAGTGGGGTCTTAGAACATCCAGATTTACAAAGCAAAAAGGTCATGTTTCTGTGACTTGACAGTCAAACAATTCCATGCTGAAAACTAGGCAATGATCTAAACCTGTATACCTGGCTGTAGAGCTCCACTGAGGATTCCCCTTTAAGCTGATGGCCAGTCAGGTAAGTATTGTGTGAAGATTCAATGTAGTAATAAGACAGTGGAAACTGCAAGTCCTCAGCATTCTCTTGTGACTCATCATTTTTGGAGGCAAAGTTGTCTTTATCCATCAAAAACCTAAAAGTGAGATTTCCAAAAATTTTATGCTATGCTGAGTATTTGTGAATGTCATGCAAACCTTAATATATTGGTATCATCATATATATATATATATATATATATATATATAAATTATCACTTAATTAATTACCTGGCAAATCCTTCAAAAGATAGCAGCCCCTGCTGGCACATATTCACACTAGGTTCAAATTTCTACAAGGAGGAAGAAATGGAAGAGATATATAATAATTATTTTTAGAAATACTGCTTTTTCTTATTTTCATAGTGTAGTTTTTGCACTGAGCTAACTAATTAGTATATTTTAAATCATTCTTTTTGTGGATACAGTAGTAGCGGTGTCTGCAGAACGCTCATGCTTGCTTTAAAAATCACTAAACAAGCAATCTAAACTATTAATTGCAGCATCATGGAATCATTCAAGTTAGAAGGCATATTGCAGGGTCATCTGATCTAACCTCCTGTTCAAAGCAGAGTCAGTTCTTAAGCTGAAATTAAAAAGGATCTATAATCATGCACCCTTTTCTTATCAATTGTGTTCAAATACAACACACTTACAGACTTGTGGTGTGCTACTCTGACATTCCTTTAGAATTTATGTCTTTTGAACTTTGCAAATTTATGTTACATATTGATAGTTGAAATATCCAGTTTCTAACCTTAGTTAACTGCTAAGTGGGTACTTGGTTTTGGATTGTACTAATTACACATTTGGAGGTATTCAAATATTGGCTAAATACTTTCTAGCCACTTCAGCCATTGTATGTAATGAAATAAGATGTTCACATTTGCTCCTGGAAAAAACTCTGAGAGGATTAATGTTTTATTAAGGTCTGTTTCTTTCTTTCTTTCTTTCTTTCTTTCTTTCGTTCGTTCGTTTAAACAATAAAAGAAAAATATGTGGAAATTTTTTAAGTTAGGGTTAATCTCTACCAAAAGTGATCACAAACAAGAAGAAAACAATGCACTGCCATGAATACTTCTCCCAAGTGTTAATGTCCCTTCCCAGGTAAAGCATATATAGCTAAAAAATATGTTTATTTGCACTATTTTTTTTCTTGTTATGGGTGCATGCACACCTTTATAGCCTGCAATAAAGATACAATTACATGTTAAGTTCACCAAATGGAAACAAGGACTACAAAGTAAACTGCTTCGTGACCTGAAACAATACTGTTGGGCACACTTACAGAATAATCTGTAGTGAAAACATTAGCCTGAAAGGAGATGACACAGATACACTATTCTGAGTTTGAGGAAGACAAGCAGGGAAAACAGAAATAAACAAGACACCCAATAAAAAGACTTGCAAGATGTTTGTATTACTAACCTGGATAATACTGAGGATTTCATCATAGGTGCAGTGTTCTCCTTGGCAATTCACTAGGAAGTCATTTAGTTGCTGGATGCCCACACCAAATATCCCCAGTGACGTGCTTTCAACTCCAGTGCCATTAGTTACGATACTGGCAGCAGCAATAGCATCAGATATTTGCCTCTGGTTATCTGACAGCTGCTGCCTACTCTTAATGAACAAACCAAGGTCTGAAACATTCCTAGTCAACAAGTCTTTAAAAAGAAATAATAATAAAAATAGAATATAAATATCAGATACATAATTAAGGTGTATTATATACATTATATAGAATTTGACTTAATAGAATATTTAATTATAAATTACTTGAATATCTTATTGAATGTCTTAGCATTAACAGTAAATCTGAATAGAACTAACTTGTTTCTATCCACTAATAGGAGAAAGATTGTTAAATGTCTACATAAAGCAGTGGGAGTGGACTGCCATAAGTGTTCAATTATTATAAACAAAATCCTAGAATTTTTAACATGGATCCACAATCTCGCATGGTGTCACCCAGGATCCTCCTGTTACCTCTCACAACCACGTACAGTCTTGAAGCCTCTCCTCTGCTGTGTGCAATCCCAGAGCCTGCCTACGTGATCAGACCTTATCTTCTTCCAGTCCCATACACCAGTGGTACTGTACCCTCCCCACACGCTGTTTGGCATAAAGACTGCTTTCTTTAACAGTGAAGAAAGCTCCAGACTTAGATTATGGTAACTGGGGAATGTAAAGAGGGACAGAGGTTTCCTTCCCCCTTGTCCCACATAAAGCAGATCTACTAGGAAAACAGATAGGAAAAAATCAACCAGACGAGACACAGTGCACACAGCCTTTTCATTTCTGCTCCCTATGTTTGCTCTTTGTTTTATTCCTACAGCAGATTCCAGAGCTCCTGCAACCAGATACTCCCTGTGTTGGGCCCAGCCTATCTGCAAAAAGCTTTTTGCCTCTGCTATACCAGTTACAGATATATCTGGTTAATATGAAGAAGAGGAAAAGTATTCCTGCTTTATTTCTAAACAGAGAGCCTGTCTTACATCCAGCTAACCAAGTCTTACTGGAGGTACAGCAACAGTCCTGTACTTGAACTTATAACTGATTGCCATTTATGAGATTGACTGGGACACTTTTACTTGAGGCCAACAAATAAAGCTGTTCAGTATTCCAATGGCTGTGTTTTCCCCTTATACTAACCTAAATCAGGTTGGAATCCAATGTTATTTTCATCAATCTTCAAATGAGTATAAAGTGGAGTAGGTTCTAAACCAGATCGATTGCAAGGCACTGCATAGACATCAAAGAGGTCTTTAAGATCCTTGCGGCTACGGACACTGCAAAAAGAGTTGAAAATTTCACCTTTTTCTCTTTTATAAACTTGGGTGAATGAAATCAATACAGAATAAAGATTTATTTTACCTGAAAGATTTGAAGAGTTCCACAAATTCCACAA
This sequence comes from Anas acuta, assembly GCF_963932015.1. Taxonomy (NCBI): domain Eukaryota; kingdom Metazoa; phylum Chordata; class Aves; order Anseriformes; family Anatidae; genus Anas; species Anas acuta. Next base: position 21,664,060 of record NC_088985.1, read on the forward strand.
AAGTCATGTTGCTATCAGAAACCATGAAGTTCTGAAACCCTTTCATTCCTCCTTTAACACGGCCATGCCAGCTACTGCTGCTCCATGCGCTAGATCAGAAAGAGACTGCTGTAATTTGGTTACATTAAATTTCCACTTCTTGAAATATTATGCATTGCTGTATTAATAGTTTATTTGTATTCTCTTTAATGTATTTGCTAGCAATATTTGGAAGAAGCAAATAGAGTTGCATCTTATAAGATCTACCATGACTGTTTGTACTTTCTTGTTTTATAATGGCTATTAATTTCCCTCAAGACAACTGCTAATTTTGCCAGAACAATTAATGTATATGCATACAATTTAAAGCTCTTCCATGTGCAAAAGGGCCCAATGCAAATGGCACAACTGAAAGCATTCTCATTTTTTCTTCAAAGAAATCAATGCCAGTGTTCTTGTACCACAAGCTTTAAAAAAACATGTCCTGGCGTACATGAAGTTTACTAAAGATTTGCTAAGGGAGAAATAAAAGGGATGTAGAATTCCTTAGAGCTCTGCACTGTCAAAAGAAGGAGAAAAGACATATTACAACTGGATACACAATAAAACAAATATTTTCCTGTGCAGGTATGGGGTTTTTGTTTGTTTGTTTGTTTTCATATCTTGGAGAATTAAAGGTATAGATTTAAGAAGTACAATGCATCCCCTGGCACTCAACCCTCCTCATTTCCCATCCACATGGACTTCTCACATACTTTCCCAAAACAGTCTGGATTATCATCGGATAAGACAAGTCAAGCTACAGTCCTCTTCTTCATTTAGGCTTGGACAGTAGCCTCTGGAGGCCATTTCCTTCCAGAAATGAGGTTCTAATGATTTCCTCCTTTCAGCTTCTTGGGCTGAAGGAAGGAAACTGGAATTTCTTGAGAGCAAAGGGAGAAAATGATCACAAAAATAACTAGCTGTTTCATGCTCATTATTTTGGTTGACAATAAATTCTTTATAACTGTAATTGTTAACCTGAATTATGAAACTGAACAAAGCTTTTGAAACAAAACAATGAATTTCCAAAAGCTGCATCCCAAAGTTCTCAGGCTATTACAGGACTTAGACTAGTACTTAGTTCCCACCTTGAACTATTCCTTGAGCTGTATGAACAAGTTCTTACTAAATTCCAAGTACTAATTTGTAAGGGTATCGGTCAGATGGGTCAAGATCCCATGTTCTTTCCAGGGCATAAACAACAATGACCACACATGCATGACTGGGATTTACTAGCACCAGCATCCTGTGAAGGGAGATACCTAAACAGCCAGTACAAGAATCGTTTAGCTGAAACCATAACGAACTCCAGAAGTTACAGTTTTTGTTTCAAAGTACAAGACTAGGTGACCATGTGTCAGACTTTATTTCTCCCTAATGTACAAATCTACGAATCCATTAGTCTAGGAATTCTGCCATCAGGTTCAGTACAAACAGTTCCAACAGCTGTGATGGAAAAACAGGACCAGCTTGTTGTCCACTGTCCCTAAAGACATTTGCAGTCCCTGGAAATTTGTGTTAGAAGCAGACTTCTTTTCACATAAATATACTAGATCAGATTCCTCAATTCACTCCTGGCCTGGGGTGCATGCATGCAATTGAAAACAGCATGTGATTTAAAGTATTAAAAAATACCATCTACTTTGGTTGATAGTGTTCAATATTTTTGACATCACTATGGCAAGCACTGACATACTGCGTATAACTTTTTGGCTAAAATCATTCCTAACATTTTTATCAGACAACAAAAATAAACCACCACGAGGAAAGTCTCTTGACTCCCGAAAACAGACTGGAACTGTAGAGTACTGAAAAGAAAATGAGCAGCAGATGAGAAAGCTCACCATATCTCCAGAATTGATCACTAGAGATTATACTCTACAGTAATTCCACGGGTAATAAATACAAGATTGTTTTTAAAAAAAAAAAAAAAAGCCAAACAAACAAGAAAACTCCACTACCACCATCAAAACTGTTTAATTAGGAGTGGCCTAGATCACCACTATAGAGATAATGAGAGAGAAAGTTCACATTTTCTTCACAGATAAGCCCCTATATATATAAGTATTCATGTTCTGCTATATATTTATGAGTGGTGTTACTACCCTGTACCCTGTTTCCACCTTAGAGGCAGCACTAGATTTCTAAAGAACTTGGGAATTTACTGCATGAACATCCACTTGGAAGGAATGACAGAAGACAGCTGCAGGCTACCTGTGTGTGGAAATCGTATGTACATCTGGATTGCATAAGGATTTATTTTCAGTGTAAGCTGTTTTAAGGAGGTAAGGAATATCAAGGGCATGAGCCCTTGATAAGTAAAAATACAGTTCTTCAGTTCTTCATTCTCTAACTGCAAGAAGTACAATTTTTTAAAATGTACAACAAAAACATCTCTTTCTTATTTTAAATTGCTATTTTTTTTTTCACTTTAAAAAATTTTGATTTATTCAGAGCTTCTCACATACTGTAGACATGGATATAGGTAATTGTTTAGGGAAAGTTATTTTTAATGTATATATTATACGGAAAAAGAAAAAGAACCAGAAATCTTTCTAGCTGCTACACGGAGACTTTAATCATTTGTTACCAGTTAATATTCCTGTGCTGCAAAGACTTTTGCAGAGCCCAGTGGCACCTTCTCCTCCCTGCTCTGCTAAGTCATGGGTTCTGCGTGGGACCATACAGGCACCTACAGCTGCACAACCTTAAGTCCAACAGTGGTTCCAACTATTAAGCCTCTTCTGGGTTTGGGTCTACATCCGGGTGCAGCAAAGCGGATACTAACCTGATTAATTAGCTCTGTTGGATCTGATTTGTACAGAGCCAGATACACATCTACAATTCAGTCCCAGTGGATCATGTATTTCCTAGATTACTTCATAATCTAGGTTATTTCAGCTTTTTTTTTTCTTTTCTTTTCTTTTTCCCCCCTCAGTAAATGGATTGCTCATTTTATCTTAATTTGCGATACTACTGACAGAATTGGTTGGGTAAAATTAAGAATATAAATTGATTGTTATGATTATGCTAGCAATTGAGGAACTAAAGGTAGTCATTTCATTTAGAACATGTGAAGCGTCCATACACGTGAAACCCTGCAAGAACGATTTGGAGTTGGGGATGAAAATACCAAGACTCAGGCTTTCTCTAGTGCTCCAAGTCTGAGGAAGATTTCCTCAGAACAGATGAAAGCATCCATATAGTTGCATTCAGAGGAGCCTTCTTCAAATTCTAGCATGATGGGTCCTATCAAGTAGGGGAGAGCTCTACCAGGCAACACTGCGGAGTCTTCAAACAACTTTGCCAGCGAAAACCTGACATAACTCTGGGAGGCCTATAGTGCTAAGCTGTGCAGGAATCTGTAGAGAAACCCAGGACAGAATGAAAGGATTTAAAGAAACGTTAGCTGCCCTTTCCCCTGGGAATGTGAGTTCTCAGTTGAGCCTTTTAATCTCATTTAGAGAACAACAACTCTTTTGGGATAAAAACCAAAAAGCAGATTTGCAAAACAGAGAAACATTCTCCAGAGGTATTAATGCAGTGTAAAAGAAAATTGCTCAGATCCTTGAAAATAAACAAACAAACAAAATAACCATAAATGTCTTAAAGAGATAATTCCTAGTCTGGTATGTTCATCCCATCGTTGTATATGACAGCAAGGAACAAAAAGCAAAGAACATAATAAGTCTCAGAAAGCAGAGTTAAAAGGAGAAGCACCCAGCCACAGATGCCCACAGTTGGCTCTACTGCTCACTTCCACTACTAAACCTAATCATGTTTAGTGTAAAAAATCCCAATGAAATAGGCAATATAAACCAGTACATAAGATATGTCTCTTCAAAAATACTGTTCTGCCTGAAGCATTGATCTCTTCCATTGCTTACCACCGCTTTCCAGGGAACCCCAAGATTCACACTCATGCCCACACCACAGCTTTCATTCCGTTAAAAGGCACTGGAAAGTCTCCATTGAGACTGCCTTCTTGTATGTCATCAAGTACCATCCACAACCCTGATATATTACTCTTGTTATATTATTATTACTATTAGTACTACTACCGTTATTACTATTTATAGAATTAATACATTACTGCATTATGTCAATGCACAGCAACAGCATGACCTGTTGAACTGTGTAAGTGTAAGAAAAATTATGAATATTAAAGAAGAGAGGGGCCTGTAAGAGAAGAAAGATCTCAAAACTGTTCATCCAATTGGCTGAGAAAGTACTGCAATCATCACCAGGAATGTCAGCAAAAGCTAATACTCCCCGATGTAGAAATGACTTGTGCTGAGAAACCTCAGCACTTCAGTTCACACATCTACATTTCTGTTGAGTTTATATAGAGAACGTCTATAACTACGTTTTGGAGACAATCCGGAGAAAGAATTAAACTTGTGGAGTTTTGGGATGAATTCCAATGTGCTTCTGTAATAGACTTACTAACTGAAGCATGCTGCTAAGGGACTGTCTACAAAGCTGTCCTCTGATTCATGGTCTTTCAGATTAAATGCCCTATGTTGTGCTACAACATGTTTCAGATGTCTGTCAAAAGGCTAATTGCATTTCTGGAATTGTTTTTGTCAGATTTTGTCAGTTGGTCAAGAAAAACACATTTGATCATAATTAAATAACAGTAACTTTTTTCTTTTAAAATCGAAGCACTGATTTTATCCTTACCTAGACTGACTCTTGCTTGAAGACATTACAGGAGAGGAGACTGGTCTGGCTGGTGAGGATGTGACAGCTCCTAAATTAGGAGATCCAGATGCTGTCAGAGAGTGTGTTCTTCTTGATGACAAGGTGTTAGATGGAGAAGCATTAATAATAATACTTTGATCTATGGAGAAAACAAAAGTTTGCAGCACTATTACAGCTTCAGGCCCAAGAAAAATGCTTTCATTGATGTTCATAATTCATTAATGTTCAGTAAAACACTAACGGGATTCTGGGATTCTAGATTTGTCCCACGACAGTCAAAAAGATATGATCTCAGTAATGCTTATACGTGCATTTAGTCTGACAAGAAAGGAAGTGCTACTAAAACTAAATGAAAGAAAAATCATGAACAAAAAAAAAAAAAGAAACAATTTTTAAAATTTTATAGCTTTTCAAGTTTTGACTGTATAAGTAGTTTCCTATCATAAACATATCTTTAGCACCATAAAAAATATCTGTATAAAAAGATTTTAAGCAAAACCCTGAAGGACTCTTAGGTACCAAAACTATGTATCTACCTGATTCTTCTTGCTCATCAATATCTTGAGGATCCGAACCACTTCTATTACGATATTCCTTACAGCTTTTTGCCTTCCGAGTGGCCATTTCATCATCAGTGGCCTCTCCACTTTCACCCTAGAAATGAAGTGAGCACCATAATAAACATCCTCAATACACTATTTTTTCATTAGTTATCAGTGCAATCTGTAATTTGACCATCAGATGAATCAGCCATTCCTTATGAAATTACTTCTTTAAGGCCAGTAACTATGCTGTCAGTAAAACCATCTAAGTAGAAAAGAGAGAACTTAATCATGATGAAGGATACATAATGACTGCAGGAACGTCACGTTCTACCTCAGTTTGACATCTCACAGAGGACTACAGTGATCATGCCTCTCTAAACTGGTCCAAATGGTTTAAACTTTTCTACTGGTGTATGGGTGCCCTAAAGAGGATGAATCTTGTCATCTGGATCTCCCCTACCTGCACACTAGACAAAGTGGATAGTGTTGAGCTGCTAGACCCTGCATTTTTCTGTTTCCTGGCTGGAAGTGGAAGTGGTTGAATCCAGAAAAATAAAATGGAAACTGCCAAAGTTCAGTTGGCTTACATGGCTGCAAGCTATGTAAGATAAAACTGTATGCAATTGTAAGGCAGAAGAACTGAGGTGATGTTTTCAGCAATGTGAAAACAAAAAGGAGCAAAGAAACTGACTACAGCCTCCAAACACTACTTTGCAGGTTACAATTTTTGTTACTAAAAATATTTTACCATTATACTGAGGTAGCAGCTAAAGTTCTTAATACATTTCTATCCCTCATCTGCTAGCCCCAGTGCCAATGTTTCCTGAGAATGCTTCAGGCATGACAAAAGAAACACAAAATAATGGAAAACTACAAGCCAAAAAAAAACACAAACCAAACCAACCAACCAACCAACAAAAAAAAAAAAAAAAAAAAAAACAAACACAACATGGTGCAATAAGCAGTTTTAAAATTATCATCTAACTTTGCCCTGGTTCAGAATATAGCTAGCTAGCTACACAGTAGCTGTAGGAAGGAAAACTATCAGCCAGACAAACAACAAGATACAATAATAACAAAATATTCTACCCTCATAAGTACTTTCTTCTTTTTCTTAGCTGCATTTATTCCCAGAGTGTTGTTTCTCTGAACACTAGGTTTCTCAGTGCTTTTGGTAAGAGTTCCTGTGCTTGTGTTTCTTGCACTCCATCGTCTGCCTCCAAAAAGTTCAACAGCCTGAGCCAAGGTTGGGCCTTCAAACCTTCCATCCTCCTACAAAAATTCTCAGCATTAACAAAACAAGAAGGATAACTGCCAAAGAACAAACACATCTTAAGCAATAATACAGACATCTCTAAGGAACCAATGAAAGACTAAACAACAAGAGCAGGCAATTGTTAATTATTGCATGAATGCAATAGGGTTATTTTGTTTGCTTTTTTTTTTTTTTTTTTGGCCTTAACTCTCAGTACTCAATATTTCTGCATCCTTTTCATGCAGTCATTGCTTTCTCTTTAGTAAAATACTTATTCCAAAGGTCCAAATATACAAAGAACTTCATAATAATAATCATAATAATAAAGATTTAACTTGAGTGTATCAAAAACATGCACTGTTAGATGAAACATTATGTGGAGAACCAGATCTTGTTCACTCAAACCATGTTTCAAAGTTGGAGATTTGGCATTCAAGTTTAGTCTTAGTTTACTTGTAATAGAAACTAATTGCATGACATTACACTGTTGTTATCTTTGAACTTGTTTTATATAAAATCACATCATCTTTTACCTGGTAAAGGCTGACATACTGTTTCCGTAGCCACTGTAGTCTTTGATCAGGGAATCTCCTCATTTTTCTTACAGCTTTAGTCAATTCCAGCAATCCATCATATAGCATTCTGGCAGTATATTTTGGAGCAACAAAGTGCAGCAATTTATTATCAGTAGTCTGAAGTCCATAAAGTAGTGTTATACCATTTTCTTCAAGGGACATGTTACAAAGTTTATTCTGAACACACACAGTGTGCATATCAATGCCAGAGTGTCCCATATACACAGCCTTGGCTGAAAATAAATCCAGAAAACCTTCCACAAGTCCATTTAATCCAGTATTGCCAAGAAACTGGCAATACTTACCAAGCTCAGCAGTATTACCCAGCACACTCAGTTTTGCCTTAGCATTTGCAGGGCAAACTGTCGTGGGTTTTGTCCAAGTCAAAGTACTATTGTCAGGCTGAAGCTGAAGAAAGCAACGTGCTGAAAGATGCGTTTCCTGGTCATAATGAATGACAGTCACCCCTTGCAGCATGAACTGGTGGACATCAGCTCTGATAGATAACACGTACCAGGGAATGAGTTCTATGCCATGGCAGAAAGCCTTTTGTTGTTCTTCTGTTGAGTTTGTGTCCCATTCCTTCAACTGCTCAAATATATCACTTTCAGAATCTGAAAGATCTCCAATTATAAATCTGTGTGTGAACAAAGATTTATGTGAACAAAGACTTATATTTAGTTTCATAAACCCACTTCCTACCTAGTGAAGCACATGATTAATATGTAGATGTATGCTATGACTGATTAATACTTTTTCTCTTGCAGTTTAAATTAAAAAGAATACATGGACTTACAGGAACATCTGTAGATTTTACGATATTAAAATTTATGCTACTAGAATTTTGTATTAAAAGATGTTGCTACTCCTTATAACTCCTATAAAAATATAAATATGTTTTCTTAGAATTTTCCAAAGGTTACATTAATAATAAATAACTTCAGTTTGGATCTTAAAGTCAAGCGATTCCACTTTCTAAATCAATAGCACAAGATCACTTCAGTGGAAATATCAATAAGTATTGTATGTGGAAGCTGGTAACAAGATCTAGTGGAAGGAAGATAAGATTTTTATCCTTTAATATGCAGATTTAATGTGCAGACCTTTCTCTTATTAACACTCGTGAAATTAAAATATATGCCTTCCTCAAAAGAATGAAGCACAAATGTTATCAGATACTTCCCATTAGAAAAATTAAATTTTATGTAAATAAAATTTAACAAGAAACATTTATTATTTTTTTGAAATATTTTATGACAAGAAACAGTGGATACAGAACAACAATATCTGCATTAATAAATGAAGTACTTTAAATATAAATTCTTCCCTACAGAAGCTTCCAGCATGTATGAATGAATGAACGTTCAAAAATTCAATACTGCTTTAAATTGAACATAAAAAGAGTAAACTCCATGTACAGCAGAAATAATAAAGCACATTTTCCTGAAGATATCCAAATCATCTTGCTTTGCATATTCTTTGAGGCATCTTGTCCTAATACCCTCAATACCCTTCATATCACCACAGTACTCTCAGCTCCTGCCCATGTCCTACCAGCTGAGCAAAAGGCAGTTCACATTATGACTTGTTCCAAGCCACATACACCATCTCACTGAGCGAAACACCACACATAACCTTTAGGTCTTCCTTAAACTTTTCTCTCCCCAGAGTACTAATTCACTTGAATTTTCCCTTATTCCAGATATCAATGATTTCTCAGCCAATAGGCCGAGGGATTTTTCGTGATGTTGAGGAGACTGACAAAAAAAGGATAGAAAAACTGTAACAGCCTCAACTGTAGCTGTACTTCCTTAAAAAATCTTCCTAAATATAAAGGTCATATCATATATCTAAGCAGGTATAAACTGGTGTTAAATTTGCTGAGTTTTACCACATTATATACATTATTTACCTGGGTTATGCAATATTCAAATTTTCAAATGAAACTAACAACCAAAAGTGTTTCACTCCCCCAGGACCCCAAAATAATCAAACTAGTCTCTGCAAAAAATCTAGAAAATGTATTCTGAGACTAAATGTGCATGGCCAGAGAAATTTTGCATATAGGAGGCCAAAATGGCAGAGCTTCGTTCCTGCCTTATTTCACATTTGATAGCACTGGCATGCAGCAGATTAAAATGCACAGGAAATAGGTAAACCAAGCGCATGCAAGCAATTGTATGCAGAAACAAAACCTCTGACATTAGCTAGCAAAAGCGACATAGCTGTGAATTACTGAGAACAAACTTACAGAACTTGGTTTGAATCAGAAGCTTTCTTTACACGTGTCGCACTAAGATGCAAGGAAATGAGAAGAAAGGATACAGGAATCATTAAAACAGACTGCAGTTTTAAAGGGGGAAATTACATGGGATATGAAAAGGAAAAAACTTGAGTTTTTCCCTTTTATTGTAAAGGATACTTACTATAACTAAGAAAGCTTAAAAAGGCAGATGAGAGCAGGCCAACAAAGTGATGTGACAAAGTTTAGAGCATCTTACTAGGACATTTGATTAACATTTCTACAAAAATGGCATTTCAAACTTTTTTTTTCCTATCTGCCTTTATTTCTTTGAGAATTGTTAAGAAAGACTTCTAATAGAAATTAAATTTTGATATTTACCTATCATATAAGGTAACTCAGGGTGATTAGACAGGTCACTGATTATAGAGTGACACTGAGTTTATTTGCAAGCACAACTGGGAAAATAATGGTTATACCCAGTACCTACTGATTTTATTAGATGCCTTTCATTTTTTTCAAACGAAACTAACCAACTTTTCTGGGTTCATGTTCCACAATATTAATCTGAATCAGCAAAAAGCTGAAAATTTTCCTTGTAATATTTTTAAAAAATAGTATTATATAATAAGGTGTGTTTTTCAGCTTTTATAACCACAATAATACAATTATCAGGTAACAAATATTTGTTATAAAATTTGGATTATATAATACTTTATAGAAAATATAGCTTAGGTCTTAAAATAAAGGCTTTCAGTTGTTCATAGTATTGAAAATTAAATATTACAGCCTCCACAGAACAAGGACAAGAGTTCAAAGCCCTTCTGCCTCTCTACAGGAATTTGTTTCTGTTTCACTCAGCTCTCAATGCCCATGAAAGAAATGGCAATAGAATAAGGAATTGAAGTAAACTAACACTTTCACACAGATAATTTTTCTACAAGTCATTATGATGTTGAAATCAGCACTTACTGCACCAGAACTACAGCCACTAATAATCTGTATAGCCAATGGCTTGAATCAGGAAGCTGCACTTCTGTTTATTTCAATTTGAAACTTTAATTTCAATATCATATTAATCTTATTTAGTTATTTATTTATTTTACATTTAATTCCTACTTTAGTTAGCATAAATAACAAATTTAACAAGAACTGATTTCATAAACATGTAACAAAGAGAACTTTATTTTCCCCATATTTTTATTTTATATTCAAATTCTGCTTTGTGTATCTAAGTGAAAGGCTGATTTCCCTAGCTCATTCTTTATTTGAACTGAAAGTTAAAAGCAGATTTCAAAGTATTTTAATTAAGAAAAATAATTTCTGGAAGTGTTTAAACTGCAGTAGGTCAAGAGACAACATACATGGACAAAGTGGAACCGTCTTGGCATAATGTACTGTGCCACTGTCCAGAAGGAACCAAAGCCAGATGTGAATAATTCTATTAGAAATCATTCTTTCAGGAAATAATTATTATTTATTTGAAATGAGGTTTACAACTGCATGTTAATGAAATAAATGCATTTAAAACAGGAAGAGGGTAGTTCCTTCTCAGGCAGTCACTTATTAGATTTTTTGTGTAAGTAGCTGAAATAGGCTGGATACTTCTGAACATGCGGATGTTTTACATTGCTTCACCTGTGAACAGTATGGCTCTGATACTCAGTTTGAAGTTATTTTAACAGTTACCTGGTTTAAAGCTGACCTATCTATGTCTATATGGGCTGCAATTTCACTAAAGCAATACTCAATCAAGTGACATCATAAACTTTGCATTTAGCATTCTTGTTGGTGAATAGCACGGAATATTGGGTCTTCAAAGTGAAAATCTGGGGTTTTTGAACACTGAGCTCTTTAATGGAGCACAATCAAGTAAACACCTAGGCAAAATAGTAGGACTAAACCAAAATGAAATTTCAAAATGTGGAATTACTTACAAACATCTTCTGGTCATAATGTTAAAGCCTCAAATGAACACAACCTTAAAAGAAGTGGTCCTATGAACAATAATAAATAACCCTTATTTTGGAAAGGACATGACGCTGCCCTAGTGTGCAGAATATAATGTTCTGAGCTCTGATAACAGATATGTCCCGGTGCTATTCCTGGCACCACAGATCAAAATTGTAATCGTAACTGTGGATTTTTAAAGCTCTATGTGTAAGATGAAAGGGATTTACCCTTATCACTAGAGGAAGTAATTACATCATGAGGGAAAATATAACTATACAGAGAGTTCCCAAGCATTTGAGTAGCAGATACTTAGCATAATTCCAGGCGGAAAAGGTTTTGACTTGTAAGACGATAAATAAAAGAGAAGAGGTTAAAGTCGCCTATGTTTCTATAACGAGCACTGATAAAAAAAGAAATTAAACATGAAAAATGTGAAATATACAGACTGAGATAGAAAATGAGACCTACTGGTACCGGTTTCTGTCCTTCAAGGAGTTTTTTCTTGAATTGCTTCCTTCACTAAAATTATCTTCACCCTCTTCAGATTCCAAACTGCGATTACAGCTCCGAATAGTTTGGAATATATTGTTTGCTGTTGATTCTTTTTCTGGATTATTTAATCCATCTTGGCCTACTCGTTGCAAGAAATTATCTTGTCCACTGTAATCTGAAACAAACTAAAGATGTCTAAAAGGTTAGTATTGTAACAATAGAAACACTAGAACGCTGTCATCTACACTGGAGGATTTTTACTTACAAGACTTAATAATATTTAGTATTTATTTCCCAGTAGCTTCTAATCCCAAACAGACCAAATCACTGCATAAATCAAGTTTCAAAAATTTAGTTTATTTTTTAATTTTTTTAAGTTTCAATAATTCTCCATAGACTTTTTAAAAGCCTAGGCTTTAATCTTTTTATGTAACAGGGACTTGTTTTTTTTAAAAAACAGAGAAAAAACTCAAAGGAATTGCTGTGTTTCATAAAGGAAAAACTGAATCCACTGAGCTTCTGAATTCTGTTTTCAAGGAACTGAAAACCTTCCAATTCCCAATAAGCTATGCAAAGTTCAGGACATTTAACAGAAAATAGATGCACCTTTAAGTATTTACATACTTATTTTACCTTAGTATAAACATTACCCTTTGGTACAGATAGTATTTTCTCAGTACACCTATATCAAACAATATATAACCAAATATATATTGCTACAGTTACTATGAGAATGAAATAGGTCCATGTAACTGAACTATTGGTAAAAGTGGTTTAGGGAACTGTAATTAGATGATGATCTCATATAAAATAATAAAAAAAAAATCAAATAATGCACTGGATGGCTATGAACATAACCTCTTAGAATATCAATCTGACTTACCTCTAACGTTTCTTCCTGGGAATTGTACCGTGGACAAAGTCTGATGAGGCTTGATGCTCCATCCAAAATTTCACAAAGCTCTTTTAAAAATACACCACAGAAAGGAACTACTTTGCAGCCTGGAATATTGAGCGCCCGGTTGATCACTTTCTTGTACTCTGACGACGACTCATGTTGTGCCATAGCATCTTTCAGGCTTCGCATAGTTTCAATATCAGACTGGTCCATAAATTGCCACATTTTTAAAACTTTTCTGGATCTATTGCAAAAAGAGATCACAACTACTATTAAAAAAAATACACTGAAGTTCAACTCTTGCAGCATACATATAATAGTGGAAATTATTATCATTACTCAGAAATCACTTAATCATACTAATCTCGTTATTTTTAATGAAAATTCTGGTTAGTATGCTGCTTCTATCCTTTGAATTATCAAACACCAGAACTACCAAGGAGAAACAAGCAGTCTGATCTACATAAGACTGGCGTAATGTTTGGGATTTTAATAAAAGCTCAGGTACACAAGAGGAAGACAAGCAGGCTTTCTAACCTTTACATTTTGTCATTGCCTTAAAGTTACATGGGCCTAGGATGAAATAAGAAAAGATTAAAGAAATGGCATGAAGACAAACCAGATGGTTTATTACAAATTCCTTTAGCTGCATTATGAGTGAACAATCCATAAAGTAAACAAAAGTAAATATATATATTTAAAATATTTTATATTGACTTATTTCCATTTCACTCAAAATCTGCCATGGAAATAAATGTCAAGATCATTTTCCAACTCTCAGGCACCAATGCAGTGCTGCAGACGAATTTTTGATTTCAAACAGAAATGGCTCCTGGTGCCCCCTGAGTAGTAGAGTCCCTGCCCCCAGACTTTCTACAAAGGTTTGTAGAAACACTAACAGCTGAACGTCCTTAACCCTGCTTTATGTCCTAATCCTGGAAACACTTCAAATCGTGCACCAGCCTTGCTCTTTGGTTTCCCTTTTGCTGTGCAGATGCATTACAGATAAAATTAAGCCCTTAGTTTGTTTTGCATTTTCCCTCACAACTTACATGGCTAGGAGACTGTGGATGCATTCTGCTGAAGACTCCCTGCCTCTATGAGTTTTTCAAATGTGTTTTATATACCAAGAATGTAAATAAATAGCTCAACAGAATCCTTAGTAAACCACAAAGACCGACAATACAAACACATTAAAGCTTTGTTACACAAACATGAAATACAAGGAGGGTCAGAGCTAAGAGATGGGAAATCTGATCTTAACTCTTCAGTCTAATTTGCTGCTGAGTGAACTGCACACCCGAGCAAAGGCAGCGCCTTTCAGCCCACCTGGCCCCATACAAGCCCACAGCTCTGTGGGAAGGCTACCGACATGTCTTTAACCCCATACTCTGTCTTTCTCCTGGAGACACGGCAGGTCTGCCTATTTAGAAACATTGCAGCATGAGACCCCAGCATCAGTCAGTGTAAATAAACTTGGAGAGTTTAAAAAAAAAAAAAAAACAAACACAAAAAAACATAACTTTTAGCTGTTTTGGGGGGTATTTTGGTAGTTTAATTTTTATTTATTTATTATTTGTTTTGTTTTACAATTTAAGACTGACTGTTCTAGAACATTATCATGATTATCTTTGACTTGTGTTCTGGAAACTCCAACCCCAAGTTACATTCATTTTAGTCAATGTTAGGCAAACCATAACTTTTTTCCCCATCTTCCTTCTACATTAAAAAAACATCTGTTTAAAAAAAAAATGTATGCTTTTAAACATATCATATTTAACATTTACCAGAAAAAACTGATGGTATCTCCAAAACATTTTGAAAAGAATGCCTTTTAGCATTTTTTTTAAAAGGGATTATTAATAAAGTCACAGGGTGAGATGATGTAATTTACCAACAGATTTCTGTTTAGTTCATTGTTCTTCAGAGACATCTGCTTAACAGAAGTTGCAGTGTAATCTATCACTGAAAAGCCATTTTAAAAAAAGAGTTGCCAGTACCTTAGCCCTGCCAAAAACTCCATTACAGCATTGTAGTTGCCCATATTCCAGCAGCATTTTGCCACATGTACTAAATATGAGAAGACTTCTCGTTTCTCCTCCATAGAACCTGCAGTCAGGATCAGCCAGGTAACCCATGAGCTCACCTTGTAAAATAAAACGGACAGTACAGTCAGCCAGAGCAATGTTACTTGGAACATTTGTGCACATCTGACAGATAACATCTTTTTTTCTTGTTTTCCCTTCTGCAAGCACGGTATCCAAGAAAAGATTATGCATGCACTTATGGTCATATCTCACATGCATTACAAACACACCTGACACACAGACAAACTGTTCCACAGTTACATCATTAATTATTCTGATAATAGTTGTTAAAACAAACAAACAAACAAACAAAAAACACAAACTACTATATAGTAATATCAGATATTCTGAATACGCATTCAGGTCACCAAAGAAAATGGACAGCTTAAGCTAGTGATGATTTCTAAAGCTGTCAGAGAGATCTATAATGTAAATTGCTATTAACACAGCTTACAAATCTCAGCCTCACCCTTGTTCTTACAACACGAAGAGTGAAGGTTGATATACTGTGGTTTTTATTTTTATGCACTGAATGCTTAAAATAATTAATGCTACCTCTTTGTAAAATTATAAATTAACTTTCCTAAGTGTGACCATTCTACTAGCTTCTGTTTGATGATTAACTAAATTAAGAATTAATTTAGTACAAGATTCTGTTTGTATTAAGAAAAAAAAGTTAAACTTTCCTTTTACCAGTGTGCAGATTTTCTTTCCAGTTTATGTTCCCACAACATCCATAAAAAGTAGCTATATTTCACATGGCAACCTAATTCAAATCATCTATTCCTTTTTACAATATAATTCCCCAGGGCTTCATTTTTGTCATTGTGTAAACACTTAAAAAGCAATAAATGTGATTTGTTTACTGACATTGAGTTCCAGTCTTTGGTCCTGAAGGACTCAAGTGTTTACAGGCAATAGTAGTGTGAGGAGAGGCTTATAAAAACTGGAAAATGCTAGCTTACCCCTCACGGGGCATAGGCTGTTTTATTAAAAAAAAAAAAAAAAAAAAAAAGTGAAAAAAGTGTAAGAAGTAAAATGAAAATGCATTTATAAGAAAACAGAACCACTGAAAATATATAGATAGGACTTCCATTTATGCAAGTCTATACAGACACAGAGTTTGAGTCTTACTCCTGTGGGAGAACAGCCAAAGAATATGAAAAATACAAGTTGCTAGTTAATCTTCGTGACACCCAAACCAATTGAGAACAACAAATGAGGAATGTGCAAATGAGAAAAAAAAAGCCCCAGCTCCAATATATGCAATGTATACGGCTATAAAAAGGAATCAAATTGAATTCCTAAAGAAATGAGGTTATAAAATCCTTCTGTCTCACCCCGAGGAGTGTGTACCATATGGATAGGGACCCTCTAACGGGACATGAGGATCAGGGGACAATGGACCTGTTCAGTAATAGTGTTCTACCTGTTCTAATCCTCACCAAACGAAGTGGTTATGGAAGGTAGGAGCTGGGAAAAACATGCTTTTTGTCTAGCAATAATCAAACAATAAGAGGTTAGCTCTCTTTTCAGTAATTACTCTATGTTTTTATAATTAACATCTGACAATAGAAAAGACTTAGTAGAAGCAGATACCCAGTACAGAACTTTCAACAAAGGTGGAACAAACACCAGAGATGGATGTTGTACAAGTATGCTCAAGGAGCTTTCCTAATCACAGCCTTTATGCAGACTGTCGCTATAGAGGCCACAACACAAAAAATAAAAATACAGCTATGAATATTGGCTGCCCTATACAAGATAAATTAAATCACTGCACGGGGTCTGAATGAGAACTTGAATTTGGCTGATTTTTTTTCTGAAGTGCTCTACTGGTTATTCCTAAAATGTAAAACTAAATCAGCTAAGTACATACCTGAAGAGGATCAGGGTATGAAAAAATACAAAAAAACAGAACTGTATGACACAAGGGTCAGACAAGGGCACATACAGAATAAACTGATACTAAGTAAATGCATTAAAAAATCAGAAATTGTGAAACAAACCAGTTAAATCTGTGATTCAAGGTTGTCATAGATTTGTTTGTGTATGCTGGAACAAAATTACATATTGGTTTTGGATATTATTCTCGCTTTCCAGAAATGGCTCTGTTAGAGAATACAAATGCTAAACATGCAACAGAAAACACACAGAAAAAACAATAACATTTGTTTGATATGAAATACCAAGTGTGGTAATGACAGTTTGATTAATCTGTGTTTAATTATTTTAAATAATAATATATTTTTAATCAGATCTGTTTTAATCTAAGGTAATAAAGATGCAATGGTCAGGGGAGAACGGTATCAAAACTGGTAAAGAATGTCTGAAAAGGCTTTTGAATATAGACTCCTCACTAAGAAGCAACATTGAATCTAGGACAGTTACTTGTTGAAATTTTATTTAATAGGGAGTTTAGGGCTGCTATACACAGTTATGATGATCTCTTACAAACACTCTCTAAAACAAACACAAAATGATAAAGGTCAGCACGAGCAAGCCTTTGCAGCCTCAAGATGGCATATGTATACTTAGGAGCAAACTATGGGTGCAAAAGGCAGTAGTCTCCCATGAAGTTTATGCTCTCTCTTTCTGCAGGACAAGAATAGACTTACAGGAAGAGCAGAAAACATTTAGAAAATCTTTCACTAAACAAGAAGGAAAAACAAAGTGTCTGAATATCTAAACTACAAAACATAATGGGTAAAGGAAGATATAAAGCTCTGGGCAGATTCAAGAGACGGAACTAAGTGTCTAAAGACACCACACCACCGACAAACACTGAACATGCCTGCTTTAGAACCTGCAGCATTTCCAGATTTTCTGGAGATGATGAGCAGACTGTGAGGTTTCAGTCAGAGGCAGATAAGAGAAAATTTTATTCATATTGTTTTATATGTTGCTGAATTTAGAAATGAAATAAAATTGTCCCTCTATATACGCTACAGGCTTCTTTTAATTTTTATATGGCTTTTATGTCATATTTACTAGTAGCCAGGAGTATAAATTGAATTTTCTGGTAGTTCTGAATAGCATCGTCTCTCCATAAAATTTTTCATCAAATTATTCAGAGTCTTTTAGTTGATTAATCTCAATGCAACATATAACACCCGCAAAGGGTGTTTTTTTCTCAAAAAGCTCAATAGCCTAGTACTCCAAAATGGATTTCTTGGGAGGTTTCATCACTGAGATGAGAACAGAGACCACTAAAAGGCAACAGCACTGTCACAGAGGAGGCAGCAGAGGAAAGGAACTGTGAACAAAGGCCATTTCATTTAATTCAGCGATGATTTTGCTGATCGCTGTGGCTAGTATCTGCAACAGCTTTCCTACTCTGTGCTTTTCAAGTTGAGGACAGCTGGAAAAGGAAGAGAGTTCAGTCAGGTAACAGAGCTGAGGAAGTATTACTCCCAAATTAAATGTTGCCTTGGAGCCCATCTAGGAAGCAAGCACAGAATCAACAAGCAGAACTATCAGTTATCCATTTAAAATGCCACAGGGGACATTTATCATAGAAATTTTGAAGGTGGGAAATCTGCTTGAATCAGAAGGCTTTAAAGGGGCCGAAAACTGAAGCTGAACTTTAGCTGACTGAGGTCACTTCCCAGCTCTGAATGCCCTGAAGATTCTATTCTGCCCAGGCAGATTGAACTGATGGATCCAAAAACTTTATCCTGAAGATCAATATTCTGAAGCTCTTAAATAAATGCATACTGAAATAACTTACGTTTGGCGTTAACTTGAGGTGATTATTCCTAATGGCCATAGCTAAAATGAACCACATGCAATCAACACTGGAATGCAGGTAAGTTGAAAGAACTGTGATCTTCAGGAAACCTTATGCATGACAGCTGAGAAGAAACTAAAGTGTATTAACTAAAACATACACACACTAAACAATACTCAGTAGATATACTCTTGAATTTGTTATTTACTGATAAATCTGTGAGCTGTCCAGAGAACGTGTTCAAAGGTATGCCTCCATAGGAATCACTGACATTGTCAAACAGCTGTATGCTGCCACTGGATCCTCAAAGTACCATAATTATATGCATATAATGCATTTTTGCTGCCTTGGATGCATAAAGCTTCCTCTCCATGGATGATATTCAAGAACTTTTTACAAAGGCGTGGAGTGGTAGGACAATGAGTATGACTTTAAACTGAAAGAGGGGATATCAGACATAAGGAAGAAATTCTTCACAATGAGGGTGGTGAGCCACTGGAACATGCTGCTCAGAGAAGCTGTGGGTGCCCCATCCTTGAAAGTGTTCAAAGCTAGGCTGGATGGGGCATTGAGCAACCTGGTCTAGTGGGAGGTGTCCATGGCCACAGCAGGCAGGGTGGAACTAGGTAGCCTTTAAGGTCCCTTCCAACCCAAACCATTCTGTGCTTCTACAATTCTATGAACTAACAAGCTCTTCAAGATCTTCATTCAAATTAAGGTTCAGAAGTGTCATTCCTCAGATGCTGCCTATGTTCACCTGAACTAACTGCATCTCACATAACAGAAGAGCAGAGAACAGCCCTGTATGGAAATTAACTGAAAGCTGTAATGAAAACCCTGTTTTTCCACTTCGGCACAGACTGTGTTTTGCAGTGGACTTCTTCTCTATCACTAAAGCCAAGTGTGATCTCTGCTTCCAAGAGAGGGTTTCCAGCATGAGGAACTGAACAATAGGAAGCTTCTTTCTGGCCAGAAGCAGACACTGACTTTTGGACACTTCAGCTAGCTGGATACAGAACTGGCATCTCTTCTTCTAGCAGTTCCTTCCTGGGTGGCTTTCAGAGCCACCAGCTGCATCACACATGAGGAGCACCTCACCCAAGGATGAAATCCCATCAGGCAGCCAGCTAGTTATCAGGCTGCAGCTACAGCAGCACTAACACTTTGCAGCTGCTGTGATGCCTGAACAGACTGTCTCTGGGACCAGAGGCAGCATGCCCCAGGCAAAAGAGCATTCAGTAGCAGCCTTGCCAAAAAATCAAAATACATTGCAAGTATTCCTCAGAATCAGCAGTAACACTTTTTGGACCAAGTTTTTGTGTTAGATATCCCATTAACATCAGATCACAATCTACATATCGATATTTTTAAGATGATTTCCTTAGTTTATTTTTTTCACACTCTACTTATATAGTTCTGTTTACGTAGCTCATTTTAAACTCCCCTTAGAACAGAAATCGTCACAGCAAGCCTATAATTAGATTTCCGCTGCACTGCTGATGAGTCTGAAAAGTATGAGAAAATGTATCCTGGCTTCATTACTATAATCCACATGATAGCAAGACACAAGAAAAGTCATAAATTGAAACACGATCCACTCAAGTTGATAATAACATCCGTCTTCCCATTCAGATAGATAAAAACAAGTGTCTTTCAGGGTTACTGCAATATTAATAGTAAAAAAAAAATAATAAAAATTGTATCAAATAGATACTTAGTGAAGATTTAAGTATTTTCTAGTCATCTAATGCAGATAAGCACTCAAACATTATGCCAAATTTCAATTTTTAAAGAAGCTTCATTAGGAAATTTTCAGAAGTACAAAAGCCTCTTTTAAATTTGAGTCTGAGCACAACAGTATCTGCACCAGACAACTGGGCAATGCAAACTGAATCTGATGAATTATCTCAGGCACAGTAACATGTATCGATCTATACAATTCCAGGTGTTTTTTGTTTTGTTTGTTTTTAATTACACTACCCCAGCTGTTACGTTTCCAAAGCTTTTTCAGCAATTCCCATGCTACATACTTCAGAGGGTAATGCTACATGGAAGAAATGATGTCTTCTATTTTTATATTACATTTTTAGAAACTTCATAATACTTGGGAGATGCAACTTTCATAGGTGAACTTAGCTAATGCAGCTGTATACCTGAAGTTTAACATTTATCACTGGTATCAAGTTAAAAAAGATTACAGTACATACCTCCTCTAGCACCAAACGTGTTAAAATAAGCCATGAACTTCTACCTAGAATAAATTTTCAACTACTACCTACCAAAGCAAGAAAGATAGCAATTTTAATAGTGACTAACTGAGGAGTTTCATGAGGGACTTCTCTGTATGGAAGTCTCCGAATACAAAACAAGGAGTTGATTTTTCAGTTATCCAAAAGGTAAGCACGACAATCTGTAACCCATTTAGCCAAGCTATGCTATTTGTAATGATTTTGTTTGACAAACCATGAAATACAAGTAAAATCTGAAGAACATGAAAAATCCATGTAAAACAATAACCCTCATCAAATATTAAGCAGTATTTATGGTAAGATGAAGAAACATACGTTATCTTGTTTAATAGTATAATTCTTATTATATCAGTGTACCCTGATTTCTTCCTCTTAAAAACAAAACAAAACAACACAAACATAATTCACCTCTCACAATATTAAAAAAAATTCTTTCCAGAAACTAAAATTATTGTTAAGGGAAGTTATTCTTAAAACTATATGTAGCAGATTCATGTTTATGAGGCTTTTAAAAACTCTCTCAGTATGCAGCGTTAGCACTGATCAGCTGGCACCCATGACTTCCTTTGTACTGCAAAATGCACAAACCCATCGGTGCATGCTGATGATTGTAAGGGTCCAAGAATTGAACACAACATTGTCTTATGTTAAACAAGCTTCACTAAAGCTTCTTTATCAAGTTTTTGGGCTTTCAGTATAATATGCAACATAACTTTCAGATGCACTTTTAAAATCTGGGTATTTTAAATTGCACATCTTATGAACAGATGGTTCACTTTACATGCTTGAGTGAAATTATATAACCTTACAAAGAACATTTACCACTTTAAATCTGATTAAACACTATTCCAAACAAGGACTGGAAACAGTTTGATATTCGTACAAACACAATCTTTTAAAAAGTATTATGCAAACCCATTTAGGCAGTGCAAAAAAATGCTGAACTAAGAGACAGAGCGCAATATTTATTTACATTCCATAATTTCAGTAAAAAGACATGTCTCTGTTTTGCGAGTAGGGGGGTTAAATTTTGTCTTGAATGACAATGAAGAAAACTTACAAATTTAACCCATTAAAATAAAACTACAGTTATAATTTATTGTGCTAAATAGCCAAAGTTGTTGACTTTACTGAATCCAGGAACAGCTTAGTAAATGCTGAAATCACATCCATAGCAGTGCTGCTCTGGAGTAGTTCAGACATTTTAACTTTCTTCCTTGGCATCTTAATCTTTCAAAAAATCACCTTATATATTGAACTTCTTATTTTGTATTCTCAGTGAACTTCTTATTTTGTATTCTATATATTTGTATAGCTAGACTAAGCTCTGAATGATCTTTCAATCTGGTACAACTTTCGGCCTAAAATGTCATGATTGCTTCATACGATTATCTCAGCATGGAATATTAAATGCTTCATTCTAATTTTTTATTGCTTTCTTTTTCCTGAAGCTGTGGCCAGAAAAGGTCAAGTTAACAAAACAGCCTCTTTCCATGTTTGTATAAAGCAATTCTTGAAATTATTTAAAATGTTAGCAAACATATACTTTCAACACATAAATTGAAATTGTTTGCTTTGGTAGAGAGAGACAGGCTGGGAGTAAAAACCATAAATGTGCAAGGGACTGGGAGGGCAAGGATATGGAAAAAATAAAAATATAAAAGGAGGTGCCCAGGAAGAGTGTGGAATATGATAAAGGTAATATACCTTTATCATATTCCACATATAAATATGTGGAATACGTATAAAATACACAACAGAGAATACATGGTAGTGCACAGGAATCAAAAAAAAGAGATGGAAGAAAAAAGTATGTTGTTACAATTTTCAGGGTCCTAAAAGCTACTTAGCTATCATTCTCCTAATCTTTTCCTAGCTACCAAGGCTCTGCTAACTCTATAGAATCTCATTGATAGTTTTGTCCCATAGTTTATATATATATATATATATTATATATATATATATATACACATACACAATAAAACTAAACTTTTGGTAATCATTAAAAAAATAAATAAATAGATAAATCGCTAAGTATCAACTCATATTATAACATCTTTTAAAAAAACCAACATTATTCCTTGAAAGCTCCCTGAAAGATCTAGAGATGAACAATTGATGCACCCAGATCCATAGTCTTTCTCCCTCACATAATTTTTCAGCCATTTTCATATCCATTCAGCCACTCAGAATGGCACCCTCCTTTTCTTCTTATAGTCTGGAATAGTCTCTTCAGTCATCTCTAATTCTTTTTAAAAAGCATATTTATGTTTACTGAAATAACCCGCTTTTTAATGCAAGGCACAGATAAATGAGAACATGACTCTCTATCAAAGCAGAAAAGTATATGACTATTATTGTTACATGTACAGTCTTAGAAAATCAAAAAGCCTCAAAATACCATAGTTTTGTAAAGCTAGACTACTGTATTTCAGTCTCCTCCTTCCACGATAGCTGCTAATTCACAATCAGCTCTTAATTATGCTTAATGACAGAAAAGACTATGTCTTTAGCTTGATCTACTGCCTTGCTTTTACAAAACTCTATAATCAATTCCATATTACTAGAAACCAATGAAATATCTGCTGTGCCCAGCTGATGAGTACACATTATGCCCAAGTCTCCATTATCACATACTTACAGTTTTAATGAAACTTTTTAAGAGTATGAGCTTTATTTAGTTGGTGATACTACATATAATATATAGCCACAAATTTTCATGAAAATAAAATAATAAATAGCAAAATACCTTCTTAATTATCTGTGTATACATGGCACAAGCTATAATTCAGCTTTAAATTCTGCTAGTATGGTAAAAATAATAAAAAAAATAATCCCAGAAACTAAATCTTTTCACAATATTTGAAGTATCTACAGGTAGATTTGCCTCTTCTACTCTTCTAAATCTGAAATAAATACTGAATTAAAGTTATGTGCTATAAACTGGTACTAGTAACAGACTCAAATTTTTTTCTCATATACATCTGGTTTAGCAATATATTTATTATTACTTATATAAGGATACTATGCATCCTTAGAATACACAGAAAAAAATTCCTCTACCAGAAAAAGGTTAGGGAAGTGTTAATCCCCTATTGCAACACTTCCAAGTTTGGAGCTATATACTTTTTAAAAACACAGGACAAGTCCATCATTTCAAAGAAGGCTTCCCTTACTGCCTTGTGGTAATAAAAACAGAATTGGAAGAAATTTAGAATATTCTACCAAGCTTATTTTGTAAACTCTTGTTAAGTAGCCATTGTTGAAAATTTGAACTGAATGCATTCACTGTATCTGAAGCAGTGTTTCTTCAAATGGTTATAAAGAAGTAATAGAAGTACTGATATTAACAAAAGAAGTACTGATACTAACAGGTGGGGAAGCAGATAATCCATAGGAATAGTAG
The DNA here is from genome assembly GCF_963932015.1 of Anas acuta. Lineage (NCBI taxonomy): Eukaryota > Metazoa > Chordata > Aves > Anseriformes > Anatidae > Anas > Anas acuta. Next base: position 21,688,217 of record NC_088985.1, read on the forward strand.
GTATAACTTTCTCTCATGGTATAGTAGGTATAATTTTCTCTCATGTTTTCCTAAATCCAACAAAATTTCTTCCTTGTTATTCAGTGTTTGATGCCACATTATTGTATTACCCCAACAAAGCAACTGATTGGATCTGTTCTTCACATGTGTATTAGCACCTTGTTAATTAAGAACACCAGGATGCTTTTCTTCCTAAGCAGAAAAAACTATTTATTTGCTCTGTTAACTCTGAAATATGCTTATTGCAGATGCATTAGGAGCATGGTCTCATTTCCCTTAGTTCTTTTCTGCCCCTCATTAAATAACTCATAATTATTTTAAAGTAATCTGGATTCATTCTGCAATGTAGCATGTAATCATAGTGATTCCATAATAGTTTTCATTGTCATCTCTTATCCTTCTGTGGTTATCCATCTTTTTTTTTTTTTTTTTTCCAAGTCTAGTGCATCTATTCCACATGTTGAAAAGTTCTCTCATTCTTTCATTATTTTTTAATTTCACTTTTTCAACTATTTCTTAAACAATAGTAACCAGCTTTTCTATAGCAGCATCAAAGAAATCATTTAAACTTCAGAAGCAATCTCCACCATGACTACCATCTTCCTATGCCACCTCTAGGGAAGTCTATGTAACTACACGTCTATATACCTAAAGACTGGAATTTTTTAGTGACAGGACTGGATGTTATATAAACTTCAATTTGTATGAAAGCTCCATCAGAGACAGTAAATCCTGCAGACAAACTACAACTTTAACAGATTACAAGAATTTTATTTCCTTGAGAATATTTTATTTCCCTCTGAATTTCTGTACAAACTTGAGAGCTGGAACAGCCCCAAAATTTTAGAATACAGATGAAATGTATTCAGAGAATATATTTGCCTTTGAAAGTGATTCCATTTTGAGTTTACTTCACAGAGCATTCACAACTGACCTTTCACCCAACATATTTTTGAAACAAGTCATTGAGTGTTCAAGCTCCTTGTGGCAGCTACCTCGATTAACACATAGGAAATAAACTGATGCTTGAAAACCCACGACAAGATAAAACAGGAGGAAATATATTACGTCTGAATACTGTCCAGTAACTGCGCCAGATCTAAGCCATAACCATGCTCTCTTAAACAAAGGCAGTTTCTGTTTTCTGGACTCAAAAGTACAGGATTTGCCAGTTGCACGTTTGTGCTACTATTCATGTAGTGTTTGACAGTAGCTTTAATCTGTGCTATCCATCTTCAGTATCTCTACACTACTTACTGCTACATTTTTTTTTCCTATCATTCTTGATAGCAAACATCTTCTCCTGTATAAGTCCTTTTTCCATGCCTTTTAGACTCGATTGAAGTCTAAATACTGTAATCAGTGTTAAAAAACAAACCAAATCAACCAACCAACCAACCAAACAAAAAAGAGCCAGGAATACAATAAGAATAAAGAATAAAGAATAAAGAATACATTACATCTAGAAAACAGTTTTGTGACAGCAAAACTATTTAAAGTAGAAGGGAACCATGTGATGTTTCCCAGCACCTACAGCTTGACCACACACTCTAGTCAATGGCAGTTTTCAACTTCACTGAAGAGCAGGGTTTATGATGTTACTGGAATTTGAGTAGCAAATAGTAAAATTTACATTTCTAAGACCAGAATTTTTCCCTACTTTTCACCAAAGCTCACTTTTTTAATGATATTTCAATAATTTTAAATTAATATTCATTATTTTAATTAATAATTTATTTTATAACAGTACTCCAGTGCTCATTCAAAGCTTCCATAAAAATGTCAGCATTTATTCTATTAAATAAAAGTGAAGTTCCTCTGTATCACAAAACAGCAATTATTGATTGTTGTTTTGAACAAGTGTTACAAACAAGTGTTCCTCATTAACATATATCAGAAAAATGACTAAAAAGCATATTGCTATATGAAAAATCCTCTGTATACTAGAATTGCTCATTTAGAAGAACAATGCCATGAAATTACTTTTTCCCATTATGTATCAGAAGCCTGTCATGTTAAAATCCATCCTGGCTCCCACATTATAAATACACCACAGCATTTCTACAGGCGATGCCAAAAAAATCAGCAGGCACTCGCTGACTTTTGCCAACAAAAGCATGACTCTTTGCACAGGAATTTTCTTGCCATTTATAAACAAAGACATTTTGGAAGTTCATGCCTGTGATTCGCTGTGGCAACTGATACACTCCACCATAAGATAAAGTAAATTGCAAAAATAATCCACTGCACTGAACATTATATGATCTATGCACCAGATATTCAGGAATCAATTAAAATTATATGAAAAATTATCCTGTAGCATTAATAGACAAAAAATGCAAGACTACAAAATTGCAAAGTCACAAACCTCTAACACTAAAAGATAATGTAGAATATTTTACCAAGTAACAACTTTGAAGTTAAACTTCACTTTGACATGGAATAATCTCAGTCAATTCTGACAAGACTTCTTCACCACTTATTTGCCCTTCCATCTTGTTGACTGTTTCAGTGGCAGAACACATGAAGGTCAGTCTCATCTGTACAGAAGAGTTCCAACCAACTACTCTGGCACCATGCCTCACCACGGCACACAGAAGCTTGAGCACTTCACCTTTTTCCCACTGCCCTCCCTACAGTGATTGCCGTGAGTGAAATACCACAAGGACCTGAGCTGGATCAGAAGCTTGATTTCCTCTCCAGCTATGCACCAGACACGGTATTTTCTAAAATACAGTAACTAGAGCTAACTTTTCTAGGCTCTGTCTAAAGACTGAATATTGCAGTTGCAATTTTTATTTATGTTCCTATAATAGAATTATGTGAGAGAAGCCAACATATTTACAGTATTTTAGTTCCTGTATCTCAGTATCACGCAAGAAGCATGAACACTTTGAAGTATGCTATATATTCAGTCTCTGATTCTTATTTGCCCAAGAAGCAGGAAGTTCACTGGGGGTTAATACATACTCTGCTCCATCTACTTAATTTTGTTCTGTCTTCTTGATGCTTGCACAATTTTCATCTTTTATTAAAGCATAAGAATGCACTGGATGACAAACTAAAAAAGCAGAAGTCAAGACTATCTTTATTTCATTCCACTTCTGTGATTTTTAAAACTGTCAATATTGCATGTGGTTCACACGCACACAAACAAAAGAAACTGTTCCATTTTTCTGTAGCTGAAACCTGAGGTTTTATTCATCAGGCTTTTTTCTGTTGTTGTTGTTTGGTTTGGGTTTGTTTTATTTTGTTTGTTTGTTTTTCTACTAAACTCATCAGGAGACCACCTTATGAAGAATAATTAAAAATTTTAGTAAACAGTTCAGGATTTGGCTCATGGAAATCTGTCATGCCAAACAACAATTCTTGTATAATAACATTCAAGACACATACAGTGGTAACATAAATAAATAAATAGTGCAGGTTAGTGTAGTTATATTATATAGAACACAGAAACTTCTAGTTTATAATACTTCTGTGCTGACTCCTATGATCATGCTTAGTCTACAAAAGCCAAAAACAAATAAATGAAACTCCAGCTCCTGAACAAAATAATAAACTGACTGAAAGTATACCCAACACTGTCAGTATAAATACAAAGAAATACAAGGATGTATTTTTTTTCTTCCTCTTTACTTTGCAACATGCAAGAAAAACTTAGATTGCAGTTTTCCAAATTAACTGAGCGAATCAGTCACATAACTCCTATCAAACTCAGTGGAAGTTATTTGGCTAAGCTCCCTGGTCATCTTCATTTACATTTTAAAAAACTGTCTTTACAGATGAACTCTTCTCTGAGGGATATAAAAAAATAACCAACCCACAGGTAACAACCTCTATGAAAAGTAATTCAAAAATTTGGTCTTACCTCATTAAATCTTGTCACAAGATCTTCTACAGCATTATGTTCACCATTTGGGGAAGAAAGTATAGTAGCAGATATGGAAGCTTTAATACATGGAAGCTTGCTTTGACATTCAGCATTACCCAAATCCCTGGTTAAAAAGCAGAGGTAGTCAATGGGTAAGACTTTTCGGTAGAGCTCCTGTTCCTGCTCAGTCAGAATGCTGGCAACCTCCTCCGGGAACTGAATGAGGTGCTGCAGGTCCACCAGCTCTTTGCTGATACCAGCCACGTTGGAAGGAAGGACGTTGGAGCCGGCCATAGATGTACACGTTTGGCGTTCTAAAACAAAACAAATAAAAATTTTATTATGTTTCTCTTCCTTTAACTTGGACTGTGCTGTGCAAATTAAGACATCTTGTTCCTTTTGTTCTTGTAAACCATTCATTCCTTTACTCAGCCATACAGTAATTTATAATTACTTTATATTTAAAGAACCTAACACATTCTTTTAATTGGGGTATTTCCATATACATCTATAAAACTACACCTGGTATTAGCTAGACAGCTGGCAACTGGGGCTTCTGAGATTGTCAAGCTACCTGCCAAAATGTGCTTGCTTCTTGACTTATCCAAACACCTGATTCCATCATCTGCAGTCTTGCCAAAACTCCAAATAAAAGGATTGTCTTGGCAGGGTATGGCTCTCTTTCAACTCCATATTAGAGTCATCAGTACAGAGGAATTTGAGGGGCAGCAGGACTCTCTTGGCACAATAAATAATATTAATGTATAATAATATAGCACAACCCATGTTGTTACTGCGTTGCTTCATACTCCTCTTGCTGTAAGACACAACTCATCTGAACTCACTGCACTGCAAAACTAAATGTCTGAAGTTACAAAACATTTTTCATTCCTTTGGGAAAATGCATATATTTCAGAGTATGCACGTTTTATCCAATATTCCAAACGATTCATGGAAGTTTTTAATATCCTAGCAGCAATGTCCCTTGAAAAATAAAACTTTTCCTAAGAAGGAAGAAGCCAAGCTTTTTAAGACCATGTAGAAAGCCTGAAATATCAACACAATGATTCTGAAATATGAGTCTTCCGACTAGGTAAGTTTAGAATGGGTACTCTGAACAATAATTATTCAAGAGTTACTTAAATATATAAACAGTCATAGTAGTATATTCTGTACTCATCTTCCTTCCCAGGAAAAGCAGTTTATTTTTCTGTGTTGCTTCATAAAATAGCTTTATAAGTTTTGTTTTGTTTTGCACACATAATGGATTATACACTCCAGAACTACTTTTTTTTACCTTGTTCTTTTATATATCAATAAACTCTCATTTTATACAGGGTGCAAATCTCCTTTCTGTTCTCTAAACAAAAAAGTTCATAATGACTGATTACAATTCATTCTCTTACAACAAACAAAATATGCTACAAGATGTTTCCCTTGTTACATCCATTTTATACAAACTCTATTATGAACCAGTGGGAAGTTAAAAAGAAAGAAAATTGACTTTTCTTAAAATAGTCCACTAAAAGTCAAAAGATAAATTATAGCAGACCTAAATAAAGCCTTCGGGCTAACAAAACCAGTTGAGAAACTTTCAAGTACTGAAAAGCTTCTGAAAGAGCCAAGGAGTTGTCGTTTTTGTGACTAGACCGGCAAGGAAAAAAGTCATGGACTTCATTTGCATAAGCAATATTGTGGTCAAATAGCGGGGAACAGGTGCAACTTCATTTCTTTCATCCATAATTCACATCCTAGCATGTTTTGATTGTTGATACACATAACTCTCCTGAGTCTGATATTTTGCCTGTCCCTGTTCCATTTTTCTGCACTGTCACAGAAAATCCAGGATTCTCATTCAGCTTCACCACTACCCCGTCCATAACTTACACCCTACACAAGAGTCTCCTCCTACTTTTTCTTGCTCTCCCTCTATTTGCCTGTACTAATCTAGCCATTTTTTCTGGACTACTACTTTGTCTCTTTCTCCCATCTATGACTTTTATCATTTTTCATGCCAGCAACTGATCTGCATTGCTGTCTGCTAGTTTCTGCTGTGAAACTCCCTATCCAGTCCCATTCACGAGTCCTCAAGCTTTGTGTTGGCATTTTATATTCTCCAGTAAACAATCTTGTGGTGCTTCAAAGACGAGGTTCTTGGATTAAGTCACAGAATAGAACCGCTTTCAGGCCAAAATCACTCTGTTAGACTTAAGGCAGGATACAATCCTCAATAAAATTCGCTGCTGTAGCAGCAAGTTGTATTATTCTTTGTGCACTGCCACATCACTGCTACAGCTAGCAGAAGAAAATGGGAAGGACCCTGAGTGTTCATTTGCAAGTTGTCTAATGCTGCAATTGATAGCTTTGTTTATCCTTTTTATAAACAACCGAAGCACATAATCTTTTAAATAGCAAGCACTGCTGTCGTTAATCAAAACAAGATAACCTAGCATTAAAAAAGGGCTCGTGGGTTGACTTAATAAGGTGGGGAGAAGTGCCTCATATTCTCTATGAAAAGAATAAATTATTTAAGAATGGGGGAAAAAATGCAGAATGTCTGCTTGAGGTATTATTCAGCATAGGTACATCACAAACTCTTGAAAAAACACTGTCTCAAGTACCGTTCTTTTTTTTATTATAAGAATCTTTTAATAAGATTTTAATAAGGAGTTCTATCAACAAATTAGCTTCAGACTAAGTCAACTTTTATTATTATGAAACCTAGAATTTCCATACATCCTGTATGTGTACAGGCTCTATAAAAGCTACGGTTAATAAACAGATTTCGAGATGCAAATATGTAAAAAAAAACGTGTGTACATAAAACTTTTTGTATGCAAAAATTTCAAGAGTCTTGAAGACTTGATTTTTGCTGGCATTTTCTCTTTATTGAACTCTATTATGTTTGTGTTTGATATATTAGCAAGAGACTGATTTGGGATTTTTTTTAAATATGAAAAGCTGGGAGTTCATTTTGACAAAAAAAAAATGTACAGAAACTTTCATAAATAAAACGTAAAAAGTTGTGCTAGAAGGTTAGTGTTAATTATCTGCAATCCTTCCAATTATTTTTCCACATATGTATGTTCTACTAAACACGACAGTTATGTGACATATGTGACACTACCTAACAGTAAAAGCAAAATTATCTATTTACCATATTATTTGTAAAGTTAAAATTAAAAAGTGCTTGTTTGTTAAATTTTATTTCATCATGCACCCAGATGATTTATTAATACACAACATGTTATAAATGTTGGGCTGCTGCCATAAGTTTTCCCTAAGCAGAAATTCAGTACTGGCTTTGAGCAAATAAGTGAATTTTCAGAAATACAGAAGGAAAATAAATACAGCACTGACTGTGATCACACCAAAGTCAAAAGTGCTGATCCTGCTCAAAATTACAGTTGTCAACCCTGCAGTTTGTACTTTGATAAAATCACACCATTTTCCATGCGAGTTCTGACCATGTAAGGACAGTGGTAAAGAATTGCTTTCATCCAAACTTGAACACCACAGCTCTTAAATCTGATACTTCTAGGATTGCATTATGCATCACTACAGTGAGAGTATACCTGGGGAAAAGACATATTAAAAGGTAATGTGTACTACAGTGGTAAACATCAACATCATAAAAATATATATTTGTATTGTATCAGTATTATGCAATATGCGTCTCTTAATTGAAGCCTTTTTAACTAACAATGCTACAGAAATCACCCAAACTGTTCCTGTGCTTTATGAGAACATGCAGTATGTTTATGATGAAAAAATAAAAGCAGACCACAGAAAAACTGAAGAGCCAAAGGTGAATGACTGTCAATACAGATAATATTGAAACATTCTGTTCAAAACAGAGCAAAAATACAATTAAAAACTCTCCCAAAGCAGAATACCCTTAAATATGTAGCACATGACAGCTTAATTGAACTTTAGATACAGATAAGTAAGCTTCAGATACAGATCAGGGTAACCGGGACAGTGTTACTTTGGTGTCCCTCTGCTGCAATGTATCACAGTACCATAACAACCAAACCAACAAGCTTTTATTAATTTCCTGTTCTTCTTCTGTATAATTAAAAACATATCTCTATCTTTTAATGAACATGAATTCCCCGTTATCAAAATCGAATGCAAACAACCCACTCCGATATCAAAGAGCCCGATATTAAACTCAGTGGGAAGCTTGCCACAGAACAGGATCAAGTGTAAATTTAATTTCACTGTAGAAGTAACTGAAATCAATAGATCCCATTTCTTCAAATTTACATATGAGTCATGTAATCAAAGAATTGAAAACCTACATGCTCTATCTCCATATCCCTAAATCTAGCAATATGAGTTACCTCTTAAAACTGCACATCATCATGCAATTTAAATCATTAGCAGGGGAGCTCTGTAACTACAGGACACTCATGTTAAATAAAATCGTTGTTCAGTATGACCTGAGCATCAGTAAACAGAAGATAATACTCTGAGCAAAGGGAGACTCCCAGATGACTATTTGAAGAAGATAAATGAATTTAGCTAGGGTCAGCAGAGAAAATAATCTTTTATTAGGACAAGTAATATCACAGACATACTCCGGATGCACAAGATCTTTTTCAGGTTTGGAACAGTAAGAACAAACTTCATAGCTAGTTTGACAATACCTACTCTGAGTTTAATTTTATCATGGTAATAACAAGATAATTGGAAAAGGTGATTTCCAGTGCAGCAGTGGTAAGGTCACAACAGGCTAGGTGACAAGAACATTAGTTTCCACCAAAAAAAAAAAAAAGGGGGAAAAAGAAAAAGATGGATATCAGCTATAGACAATATTTTCCTAGAAGTTTTTGAAAACCAGACTGAACTGTGCTCTCTTCCTAAATCTTTTGCAGTTGCAGCATCAAACAAAAACCCCAGAAAAAAAATTAGGAGTATTGGTAGAGATATAATCTGCCTGTATCAATTCTGACTGAAAACGCATTTAAGTTGACTAAACAAATGGCTTATAAGCACAGGTGAGACATGTATAGGCCTGGGAAAGAATAACTTTTTTTTCCCACAAAAGGTATGCATAAATACTCTCACAGGGCAAACAAAACCCATGCACAGAGAAACATTAATTCAAATTTTAAAGTTGATTACAGAAAATCAATATGAAGACTTTATTGATATATTAACTCTAAATTAACAGGTACATAGCAATTCTTACACTTTTCAAAAGTTTCTACTGACAAGCATGAACTTGAAAATCCATTTAAACTGCGTTTGTGGTTGGATTCAGAAGATCTTGGCTTTAACCTATATATATATATGTATATGCACAGCAATTCAATATATAGAAGGAATTTAAAGTGAAGTATCCCAATGAGCTCATTTCACCTGAGCCTGCCATGCCTGCCTCCAACATCCAAAGCGGACAGCAATAAGGCGCCTTGTGTAATTATATCTACACTGCTGCTCAGGTATTTGGCAGTGTATCCCAGAGATTTTACCACTCCACAAGCTTGAGTCATTGACAGAAATACTTTGCATTGTACCAAAGAAGAATTTGGCTGTTTGTCTCTGAATTTCCATATTCTGTCAACACATTTAACCAACCATTTCCAGGTCCATATGGCTGGTACTGGTTACAGCTGATAGAAACAATCCCAGGCCTATCCATAACAAATGGATGAGTTGGTATTTGCTTCAGGCTGTATTTGCACTGGAGGGAGGAAAAAAAAAAGGGGGGGGGGGTGACATAGGTAACGGCATTTTAACAGTATTTTTGACTCTGCAAAAGCAGTAGCAGTTCCCAGAGCAGAAGTCCTGTTTTGTTCTGATTTCCTAATTCCTTCCCAGTTTAAGGCAACTAGTGAAACGCTGGGACTGCATCTTCCAGCAGACACATAGGGATGACTAGCAATGCCTCCAAAATATCTACATAAGAATCAGTGTGATACTGTGGTTTAACCCAGACAGCAAACATTTCTACTGTGCCTGAAATAACGGGCTCTGAAGGCAGTGCCTTAAAAAATGAACCCAGGTCTACCACTGAGGTAAATGGATACCTCAGCTACAAAGGGCATTTGGTCTTATGCAAGGTTTGGCTGAACACAAAGGCTTGTTCACAGACGTTAAGGAGAGATGAATCAGCACAGTGTGTATTGCCAGAAGTCTGAGGAGACCCACCATCTACATGTTCAGTCAAAAAGCAGCCTTACTGCTCTACATGTTTGGCAATGGGCCACCCAAGCCCTGCTATTTTAGGGGACCTTTACCTCTTGCTGTAGCTCATGAAACTATATCCTGATTTCAAAACACCTGCCAGAAGAAGGTTTGATTACAATTTTGGTAGATAGGCAGTGAGTGTGTGTTCAGCTAGTTGAAAATTCAATCCAAAAAGCTGTTTGACAGAACACGGCACACTGTACCTCACACTGCAACAGCAGACTCAAGGTTTTATTGTTTCAGAGGCAACTACAATCATGAAGTCTGGATTAATTCATAAAGGTATTTTTGAGTCCTGCTCTCTCCCTTATTCTCATCTCAGATATACCACTGTATTCTAAATTCTTTCTTTCTTTCTTTCTTTGGCCTTAGTCTCCTGATACTCATTTCTTCTTTGGCAGTCCAGGTATTCATACCACACACAACCAAGACTGCCATCCACTGCACAGAACAGGTCACGCTCAAGCACACCATTGGTACTCTTGAGTGACTTGCTCAGTCCAGCTATGATATAACATCCTATAAAAAAACAGAGCACACTATACTGCTTTTTGCCCACAGAAATCAATCAATAAAATCCCCTTTTAAAATTCTGTGCCATGACAGTGTACAGGTCAATGCACATTTATTTCATTTCAACTTAAAAACAACTTCTAGCCACCTTGCCAGATGACATCCCTAAAGTAGCAAAGATTTCAGATTTCTCTACTTTGAAATAACATTAAATCAACATTTTTAGAGGTGTTTTAAGGACCAGAGGAAGGATAAGAGAATTCAGTTTCCTCATCAGATTAAGAGTAGAATTTTAACTTTATTTCAGGCTAGTGAACCCAGCATTAGACGTGTCCAACTTAAACAAAATTTTTCAAGCCACTTGTGGAATTACATCTGTTTATAAAAGGAGCTTACATCTTGACAGCATGTCAGGCAATGGGAACGGACAGGAAGCCTCACAAACAACTGATTGAAGTCTGAATTCTTACTCTATGAAAAATTCTCAAAGACAGAAGACGAACAAGACACTCAACAAGATGGTCAGCTAAGGGGCAGGGCCTTGCCAACAGGTTCAGCTGGTGCTTAACTTTCTCATTGCTCCATCACAGTATTAACAGAAAAGAGCAGGAAGTCAAATATTCCTGTTTCAAAGAGGTATTTTTCTTCAATACATTAATTGGAATTCAGAAGCCACGCTGTCTGGGGCATTATTTGAGTGCTAGTAACAACATAAATCTATATCAATCTCAGCGTCATGGGTTACAAGAACAAGCAGTGTATACAAATACAAAGTTCATATTTAGCTGAACATTAATGTCAATAAATAAAACCCTGCAAATTTCACTTGATACAATAAAAATGAAATACGATATCTATGTTGAAGGATGTTATGCACACAAAAATCTGAAATCTAGTTTGGATGAACAATTGTGGACAGACAGTTGTGGGATGGAAGAGGAACTTGTGGAGGTTTTTTTGGTTGGTTGGTTGGTTGGTTGGTTTTAGCTTCCACAAGATATTAGAGCTAAAGGCATTTCTTTGCACTGACTATTCCTAACAAAATAATTTTATTGGGCATAATATCTGAGTTCTTTCTAATTATACTGATATTTCATCCACCATAACAACAGTAAAGATGAACATATATACCTACTTAACTACGTCTGTGACAATGGCTTTATTGTCACTTTCTCTCCAGGCTACTTAGAAGAACCATCTCTACTTCCAGTGCTAACCTCACCTCCTATGTCTTTGAATTTTAAGATCTCATTGTGAATCAGAAATGGTGGATGGGTTGAAGCAATTGTGCCCATTCAGTTGAACTCTTTCTACAGGTTAGATTTCTAGATTTCTACAGAAATATAATCTTCTGATAAACTGAGATAAGACTGCAGTGTCAGATTTGCACAACAATAAATATCTGTCCCACTGTTCAATTTTGCTGCCTCAAATCATGTAGTAATAGCTGTTACTTTGAAGACTCTCTCCAGCAAATTAGGGTGCTCCATGCTCAGATTATGGCTGCTCTGAGTGGAAAGAAATCATAGGTACACTGCCAGACTTCTTGTTGAACTATTTCAGGTTTTTCATTATTTCCTGCAGTGAAATCTCATTTAATGAATCCTCTCCTCTGCCAATCCCCTGGAGATCTTTTCAGTGATATTCTGCGTTCACATGTATTTCACAAAACTTTCTGCTAAAAGCTGGCACATTAGTAGTCCATCAGAATCTTGACTTGGGCTTCTGGCAATCTAGCAACACACTAGCAGAACAGTTGTGTATGCAGCATCTGTATTCATGTTTTCAAGAGCTTTAAAAGTACTGGATATAAATACATTGTACCACATGGAATGTTAAGTACAAATGCTAAATAAACGTATATATAAATTACTAGATAAGTTCCAGCATCTACCAAAGAAACAGTCAGAAAGGACGATTTATGAGTTGACTTTGGAAGAAAAGTGTTCTAGAAAAAGAACTGTACAATTCTCATTGCAAAATGAACAAGTTTATGCCTGAGTTAAAGCAGAACCCATGCTTTAACATTAGTCCACAAAAACTGATACCAAATACTTCCAAAATCAAATAAGAGTTTCTGTGCACTGACAGAAGAAAATTAAAATAAAACACACACAGCTCTGAGTTAACCCTGCAACGGAGAAATACCGAGTTGTTAAAGGCAGCACCAGAACTTCAGATCAGGTTTCATATTCATATACTTTGTTCAAGAAGGATGAAAATTAAATTTATTTTATTTTTTTTTCCCACAAATATTTTTTCAGTTTTAAGAATCAAACAAATCTGTTATGAATCAGTGAGAACAGGGGAAAAATTAAATAAAAATATAATTTCACAGTACATGTATACCTGTGGAAAACAAGGACATAAACATAGCATGTATATAAACTCAGATACCCATTAAAGCTGAGGCTCATCATCTCAAATTTTCATATTTTCCTTTTTAAAGTATTATGGACTATATGAAGTGTAGTTGCAGTAAGCCATAGCACCCACAACCTAAATGTCTGTAAAACCACAATATTTCACGTTTGAAACATTTTCAGTTGAAACATTTTCAGTGTTTCAAAGCCGCAGCCTTGAAACATTCCTCTCTAGCCTGAGGGCACTGGCCTTCCACACTGCCTATCTCTGTATTTAGTTAATGAGCTGCTGCAGTTTGCTCCTCAGCTGTACAACTTTTATCAATTGTCACAAACATGACCCCAATTTGTGTTCTTGCCTCAGAAATATATTTCAGAACAAGCATCCCCCTCCTTACTTTGGTCTCACCCTGAATGCCAAGCTATGCGTGACAACAGACACTTTAAAGACACGGGGGAAAGACAGGCATCTTTTCCCACCTCGTCCAGCTATCCAAATACTGCAGAAAATAAGAAATCCTAAATTCAATGAACTATTTCAGTGAAAATTGTTTCACTGTCGATAATTAAAATCATGATTAAAACCAACTCTAAATACAGTCCTTTAAGGTAAGAATGATAAAGACGCTCGCTACAGCTTCAGTGTCATACTGAGCGAAGCAAACAACAAAACTGCAGTGATGTTTCTACATCAGTGTATTTACAAGTGCATTTACAAGATGAAGGCTTAGATGTCAAATGGAGAAATTGATTTTAATGATAATTATGTCAAGGAATAACATGAGAATTAAGTAAAATCCAATACATGTAGTCTTAATGATTAATTAATCTTTCCTCTTGAAACATCATATAAAAGATAATCCAGTGAGTGAAAGATGCTACCAAAGTTTCCACACAAACCAAAAGAGGCAAATCTGCTGTATGAGATATTTTGCTTGCTATTATTTCTGATTATTGGAATAAAATGAAACCAAGTCACATCCAGTAAAAACAACACTAGATTAAACATTCCAGATTTAAACCCTGAAGCTTAGCAATGAAAGAATTTTAAAGGAATGTAAAGGCGCTTGAAAAATGTTTGATCAATTCAGAGGTTTCATCATTCTGGCTGGCTCTCAGAAGTTACTGAAACTGAATCTGATTATAACACTAGGTCAAGTTCTGTCCTCTACATAATTATTTCACAGAGAAGGGACGAAGAATAGAACCCCTAACAGAAAATACTGTTGACACTGTGTTCAAAGTATCTTTGTGTGACTTGCTAAGAAATCATGTTCACTCTTTTACATTGCATTTTATCTGACACAAATTCAACTTTTTATCCTTGCAGCTGTAGCAGAAAGCTCCGACATACACCTTCAACACTTAGTTTTGGGAAGAATTCTCCTACTAATTTACTGTGTGATCTGAACATTCCACGAGCAGAATACATATGAATATGAGAGTTAATGCATGAGCTGTAATTTAATTTGAAGTCCAAGACTTTTACGTTGCAAATGAAAATAAAATCCAGGAAATCTTTTCTGTATTAAAATAATAATAATAATGATCAACTTACAGAATAAATGTCCTAAGACATTAAACATGCCTAACAGTTAAGGTAGTGTAATATACTAAGGTATAAGTAAAAAAATGTATTAGAATATTTCTCAGCTATTGTGATAATAATTTTGTACTACTAGTCAGCAGTGGGCAGCAGGAAAAAACTACTTTCAAATTGCTGTTGTAAAAAGTACCAGGATTTAGAAAGATTCCTTAAAAAAAAAAAAAAAAAAAAAAAAAAAGAGTTGATAATAATAGTGAGTTCTGTATTGCTATACAGATGTATTTATTACCATGCAGTAATTCCACTCATTATTTCAAAATTCACTATATAAAGGAAAATTTAAAAGGACTCTCATCCATGACTAAACGAATAAACCAAGGATACATACTTTTAAACAAGATACCAAAAAGTGAAGAAGGATGACAAACTGGAAATAAATTGGTGGGTTTCACGCAGTATGAAGAACAGATACTACTCTTAAACAACATTAATTTAGCACTTGCACTTCATTATTAAAGAAATAACATACAGGTACTTTGAAATTTTAAGAGTATTCACTAGAATTGGTCAAAAAGAGAGGGCAGGGCATTGGTTTAGATGTGAAAATGAATACACAATTAGCAGACAGAAAAACCCATAGAAACTTCAGTCGTTAGTGACCCAGTCAATAACATGGCTGCAGCCACAATATTCCCTGGGAATGCTGTGTAGTAGGGGGATGACTCTTCTTACACATTCTGCTGTGTACTGGAAAGATGGTCAGCTACCTCTACGTCCACACACAGAGCTGTGCTACACTCAAAACAATATTGTACCTATTTAGAGTGTGCAAAAACACAGAAGAAAAATAAGAGCCCATGTCATTTCTGTAATCCTTCCATAAATGCATAGATACATACAAATACAACATTTTATATTTGGATTAAAAGAAATTAAGGCAAGCTATATTCCATTTACTTTTTTTTTTTTCTTGGAGTTAAGTATGGATTATCTTCAAAGCTAATATTAATACAGCACATCAGCAAACTACTGTAAAAGCAGTTTTGGAATATACAGGCAGAGTCTCATTGAGTTAAGCACACGTGTTTTAAAGGAATATACTTGGAGGCAGTATAAAAGGTACTTTGGCTTAAAAATGATTTTAACAACTGATAAATGTCTTCAACATTTATTCGCTGGGAAGGAGAGGCATAATAAAAAACAATAAAAAAGGATATAAAATGAAGACATGGTATTATAAACAGGTTTCACTCTTTCCCTGAGAAATATGATATCACAGGCTAAGTTCTACGAGTGCTCTCAGGTCAAAAAGTTTGTTACTTTACAAGTGTCTTAAAAGAAACATTTAAAAATACGATGGTCATGTAACACATTCCTTCCATGTACATTCTGTACTATCAAAGATCCAAGCAGTTTGAAACATACACTAGCTGAAAGCTCTGGGAGCTTGACGAGTCTCTGCCAACCCAGGTAGCCAGAGAGACATGGGAGAGTATCTCACATATAAAACTCCCAACACACGCAAAGGGATCAGTACAGAAAAAGAATAGGTAGTTTTCCTAACACGTTTATTGTTTACTTTGGGTGAATCAGTGTATGTTCGTTCGTTCGTTCGTTCTTTCTTCCCTCAGACAGTCTTTTCTCCAAGCTCACTGGCAAATATGTAGTATCTATTAAAATTAGATTATTGTACATTTATGAAGAATGCCAAATTATTTTTTATTATTATTATTATTTGTTTTATTCTGTTTTCCCACGTAGGGTTAAACTGTAACCCAGGAATCCAGCCGGTGAAAAGGAGAGTGTGTAGCTACACATGAATAAAATCTAATTTTTGCCATGCTGTTGTTTCAGAAAGGAAGTAATTCAGCTCTTTTGCTTGTGCAGATTACTTTCCCATCTAACCTAGGAAAAGCAAAACCAATCTCTCTGACTAGAATAGCAGCAATTCTCTTAGTTATCCCCGTCTCACGTTTCTTCCTGAACTGCACTTTGAATGCATGTTTCCAGCGTAGAACAGTTACTACTTGGTAAAGAATGTAGCTCCCGTAACTAATACTAAGAACAAGATTGCATAATATGTTTACACAAATGATAGAAGCTATTATATAATTTCTTCCTTTTAGAATACAGCTTTGAAATTTTAAAAGGGAATTTTAGAAAGTATCTTTTAATGCAAAAAATCAAATCAAACCCATTACCAGAAAACTTTCAAACAAGTTGTAACAGCAGGCATCCTTGGCAAGTTCATTTTCCCATACGAGGAAGATGATGGGAAGCTAAGGGAAATTAATATACTATTTTTATAAAAGAATAACATGATTTTACAACTTCCCACCACGGTATGTCATATTTGTGATGTTATATCATGCTAGTATTTCTTTTAAGAAAGTATTGCTACTAGCAAGCTTTTCTTAGCAAGCTTTCTGGAATCACCAGGGCTGTGCCAGGAGCCCAGTTTACGGGATGCTGGGAGGCATTTTAAAAGAAAAGAGAGAAAAACAGCAAAACCTGTGTTCTGGTCAGATCAATATGATCAGAGGCCTTCCACTGACATACAGAACACAAGAAATTCAAGGTCACTTCGTTTCAGTGGTTATACCAGTGACTGAAGGACCTTGCCACTCCAGCAGGAACCATGACTGCAATACAGTTCAGACACAGACAGGTGAGCCACCCAGCTACTCATGATTTTTACCAAAGACAAACCAGAATTTAGTGTAAATTGTAAAATTATACATAAGAAGCAGTCTACCTGGGTTAACAAGTAATTCTCTGAGCCAGTTACTTGCTGGATCAAAGGCAGCTAGTCTGACATGAGCTCAGTAAGTATACACTATACAAATGTTACTGTAAAATGACCATAATACAAATCTGACAGATATTAGTCATGAAACAAATGACAAAGAGGAGTCATAGAAATCAAATAATACTATAAGGTAATTTAATTTAGCCTAGATGAACTTTTGTCAAGGACGGCTACATGTAATGAAATCAATCCTGAGATGACATAGAGGGAGGGAATCATTCTTAAAATTGTATTAACTCAAATATAAAAATATACTGCATGAATTCCTGACTCCACTGATGTCATTGGCAATTTTGCCACCAACTGACAGGGCTGATAGCACCTTGTGAGGTGCTATCTTTTGTGCTATCTTTTCATTTTCCTCATGAAAACCTATATTGCAGAAACTCCTCTAATTCTTGTTATTTGCCTACATGTTTTAGCAACAGATTCTCATGTTCAACAAGTCCATCTATGACAGAAAGATTATTAATCAAACAAAATAATTTTCTTGACAGTACAGCCAATAGGTGTGGAAATGGAAAGACAGTAAACATTAAGAAAATGCATTATTATTTATGAATATATAACTAGTCAAAAATATTTCTTTATTTGTGAAATTATTACTTGCATTCTGTATAAAGATAAATCTCTTAGTCTACATTTAAAATACTTTTTTTAGAGGGGAGAAGTAATTAGTATTCCAAACACAGTAAGCAAAAAAAAAATGTTTTGCCTAATCAAAAATTAGATTCTATAAAATTCTATTTATTTTAATTCAGAATTGCATTTGAACATCCACATGTCATATGTAATGCCATATCCTACACTCTTTAAATATTTCTGTACATCTTTCTTGATGAACTAGTAAAATGTCAAAAGCAAATCACCTGCAAATCCATCAGCAAATGTGAGGGCTTCTTTTAAACTCCATAGAATACAGTGTTGCGGCCATGTATGACTTAGTGATATGGTTTAGTGGAGGACAGGTTAGTGTTAGGCCAGAGGTTGGACTAGGTGATCTTGGAGGTCTCTTCCAACCTAGACAATTCTGTGATTCTGTGACCTAAAATTAAACTTGCTAGAAAACTTCAAAACTTTTGGTACTGCTATATTAACAGATAAATCTCACGAAGTGAGAAGTCCAGCTGTATGAACAAACTAGAACATTTTAAAATCCATAAAGGTACCAGAGAGCAAAGAACTTAGTGACAGAATAAATAAACCACAACTGTGTACCGATTTACAAATTTCCACTTAACAAAATGCTCAAATTCATGAAGATTATAGCAATGAACAACGTATGCAAAAGATTCTCAGCTGTTCTACATATATGTAAGTAGATGTATTCACTCACATAATGCACTCACAATGGAGAGCAGACCATGAACCACCAATTAAGTATTTTAGATACTGTTTCTGTAATTACTTAACATTCAGATCCAGTAATTTAAGCAATTTCTTTAGGTTAATTATTTATAGATCTATGTATCAGTACATAAAAGTTGATCTGCAAATTTATTAGGAGAATCAGCAACAACATGCCTTAAGCTGAATTTTTGGTTGATTTACAGTACATGGCATGGGCCCAGATCTGAGGGAATGTTGCAGATTTCCTGAAAAACTACAGCAAATATTTAATCTCTCAATTTGTTATTTTATTTTTTTAAGAACAAATTTCTTAATAGCATCTAGCAGTTAGACACATTGAAATTTTTATTTTATTTTTTATTTTTTACCATTTGTTAATAGCCTATTTGGCTTATGAAATTTCCATTCAGTTCTTACTAGCTCTCTCAACTCAGTTTATTCCAAGTCATGATTTAACTAGGCTAACAGCCACAGAAAAACTATTGTCTGATGAAATTCACTGAGGCCCTCAGAAGCTATTAGTTCTAAAGTATGCTTTCATCTCAATGGAAATGCCAGTGTGCTTAACAAACTGCCAAGTCCAGAGAAGAATCTATAGTCCTGAGACAGCGAAAATATGACGTAGCTTAATGAAAAACACTCAACAAAATCACAAGAACTGATGAGATTTCAGAGCTGAAAAGCTTTTCTTTATTTCTTTTGGATGTATGTAAATTACAGAGTGGATGAGCCTATGTGATTTAACCTTGGAACTGAAATCTGTTTGATGGCTCAGAAGTTTAAGCCATGGAAGGATTAGTGAAATTCAGCAAACTGCAGAGCGCTGGCACATGTCTGGAAGCTGAGAGTGAAAACAACAGACTACATAAAGCATTAAACAAACCTTTACTTTGTAACAGAAGTTTCAACACGTACAGCTTTGCCTCAGTATCACTTATTTCATACTACCTCAAATATAAAAGCTTCAAATACTATTTATCTAAGACTTTTTACAGCCTCAGTAGTTATCTCTATTTCTGCTAGGCTATAACTACTTATTTTCTTTATCTTTTTTTCTCGTTGTTTGGTGCATGTCTCTGGGGAGTCAGGGTAAGCTGAATTGGGAAGGATATGGTTATAAAAGATTGCATTCAAGGAAATGGACCTTGACTATATATATTCTACTGTTGACAATTGTTGTAAAAAGGGAAGTATTTATTCCATTTTTTGTCTCCCCGGGATTAATATGCTTACTACACAAAAGCTCTTCTAAACAGTCACAAGATTTAACTAATGAATTGTGTCTTTGTCACTAGCTTTTAGCAGATTATACTGGAAAACGTGCTTGACATCCTTTTCTAACATGAAAACATAAACAAATAATTATTTTGATATCTGAAAACTTAATTTTAAGTGAAACTAGTTCATTCTCTAGAAGTACCTAATAAAAATTAACATTTGGCCTTTTTTGTCTTCCTTGTGGCGTCACCGCTATCTGTGGCATGGTTAAAGTTTAAAGTAGAGCTAGGGCCAAGTTTGACAACCGTATTGTTCACATAGTAGGAAAACAAAACACCTCAGCCTTGCTTTAAGCTGAGGGTTGGACTAAATAGGTTGGACTAGATAACCCGCACAGTCCTTTCCAGCCTGAATGACTCCATGACACTAAAAACAAATTTATTTTATTTTATTTTTTTTTTAAGGAGGAAGAGATGGCAAAAAAAAAGGAGATGGCAAAAAGAGATCCTTCTGCATTAAGTAAACTGCATTAATTAAACATTAATTAAACTGAGGACACCAATAACACAGCATTTTTTCTGCTTTTAAAGATGTCAACGAGCCACAGAGCATGCAGAAAAGAGATATAAAATTATTCTAGGGTCGAATTGTAAGAGTTGGAGGGAAAGATTTAGATCAGAAATACATAGCTTTAATTCACCAAATGAGAACTGAGAGGTGGTTTGATTGTAGAATTCATGTAAGCATTTTCAGCAGGGAAAATATATCAGTTTTAAAATACTTTAATCCAGCAGAATAAAAGCCTAACAAGAATAAACAGTTGGTACTTGATGACAGATAACTTTAAACCAGAAACAAGTCACACCCCTTTGACTCTGAGCACTACTGACCATGGGAAAAAGCTATGCACATGGGTGGTGGTTCGGAGGCTTCCTCCAAAGGCTTTACATGAACACTGTTGCAACCACTGAGCTTAAAATAGAGACTATTGTGGTAAAGTAAATGACATCTTATAAAGGATGTTAGACTATAAGTCTCTATTGACAATAGGCTTTACAATTTATAAACTGCCTTATTTTGCCTAACATCAGGTAAAATAATATTACCTATAGCCCTTCTATCTTGAAATTGGCTGTACCATCATCCATTCAATCACTTAACTTTTTTTTTTTTTTTTTTGCCTCTCAAGACTTTTCTCTCATGTAAGATCTTTCTAAAATCAGTCTCTCCGTATTCAGCTACATGCACCTTGCTGTTTTTGTCTTGCTAGTTTTGCCAGCCAACACTGCCTATGTCCATTTTTTTTCCAGTTTTTATTCTTTGATAATATTTTCTGTATATTTGCCCTCTTTCAGCTCTGATTTGCACTCTCTCCAATTGCTCCGTATCATCTGGTTACAAACTGTACAGTCATCTGTGACAAGACTAAGAGGACTACTGTGTGGCTTTTACTTATAATTCCTTTTTCTTTTCTTTTTCCTTTTTTTTTCTTTATTTCTTTTTGTTTCTCTCAGTCAAGCAGCGAACACATTACCACAACATGCCATACTTAACCAACAGACAGCTTGTGATGCACTGTAACTACCAAGTTCTTTTTTTGCCAACTGTTTCCCACCAGCCCCTCCAGTCTGACAAAGAATAAGATAATTTTCCTTACAACAGAAGCAGAAAACTCTTACTTACATGATTCCATGAATTATTTTGTCATTACAGCTATAAATGAGAAATAAAATACTATAATACTGACCACATTTTAACATCATTAAGTGGTAGCAACTTCCATTCTTTGTGGCATCTAAAAGTAATGGAACGAGCAATTTTGTTTCCGTTTGAAAAAATGTGATTTTCTAAAAATTTTCTAAAAAACAAATACTGTTTTTTTTTTTTTTTTTCTTTTTTCTTTTTTTAATGGAAACGGAATGTGAAGACATAATTTTGTATTAATCAGCACATGTCATCCACCATGCCTGTATTTCTCTAACTTACGGTCATATGAAAGAGAGGTCAAATATGCAGGAATGCAGTCCACAAGAGTCTGCTGTAAGTCAAATAAAATGTGAAAGTAAAACTACCATTTTCAGGTTTATGGAAAATGCATAGAGAATGATGATCTTTTTCAAAGATATAATATTTTACCTGTAAGAAGAAATATATTTTAGAGATGCATTTTTGCAGAAGTGCAAAATGTAACATATTAAACACCAAATCGGTGCACAAAATTTTAGGATAAAATTATTTCAATTGAAAATTTCATACTGGAGTGACTAAAATGTTTATGAATTTTTATTGAATTCATCCAAATGTTCTGGCCAATGAGTAGACAGCTTTTGCAAAAATCATGTTTTCAAGATAAAGCGTATCAACTTTTCATTCTGAAACTGTATCTGTATTTGTTCTTTCTAAATTATATTATTCTACAAATATAAAACACAACTTTTTTCATTTTGGTGTTCAAAAGTAGTTTTGCTTTTTGGGGGGTTGGCTGTTTCTTTTATACATAAAAAAAATAAATCTAGTATTTTTTAGTTCTGGTAGCAAATAAAAATCTAAGTTATAGACACAGTTCTAATTGTATCTCTGCATACAATAACTTTAATTGCATTTTAGTTTTCCTTTGTTATCTTTTTGAAAGCAGCTCACTCTATATATCATCATAGAAAAATCCCAAAGCCTTTTACACCTGAACATCATGCTTATATGCAAAATCCTACTTCTGATACCACATTCAAGATGACCAACTCACTAAGGTCATCCCTTCTTCCCTTTTTAGATTCTGTGCATATATTTGGATGGTTTGTTGACAGTTTTTAGGAGGTTTTATATTCACAAATCTTTTACATATGATGCAGAAGAGAACTGTATGATTTAATTTGATCTTTTCTACTTTGTGGCAGTTAGAGAACAGCATATTATGACAATCTGAAACTCAGAATAAAAATTTACTTTTAATGCTTATTTTCTCTCTTGAAACATTATTAAACTTAAATAATAACAAAATCATTCCATGGTGCTTTAATGCATGACACCACAAGTTTATAAAAGTACCTACACTGACACAAAAACTTGAATAATTATTGTAAAACAACTCTTCTTGGCAAATACAGCAAAATCATTCTTTTCTGACTACTCTAACCATTTTTTGATCCCTTAAACTTCAAATTAATTATTTTTCTTGTTTCTTAGTTGGAATTGTTCATGCCATAATTACCTATTGTGTTTTTTGTTAACATTGTTTTTGTTTAATTTATTCAGTGATAAAAAATGGCTTCTCAAGGATCTCTAAAAAGATCAGTCAAGTCTTTAACCTACAAATTTTATGAACTTGGATGACTAGGTATGTAAAAAATAAGGTTGGATGTTTGGCACATCCATGTTGCCTTCTGAGATTTGTAGAAGTTTCTGTGTACTTCCAGTGGCTGCAGTTCCTTGCCTGAAGATAGTAGGAAATTATACTAATACTTACAAATATTCTACAAAACCAAGTGTAGGAAAACAAACAAACAAACCTACATAGCTAATGGCTGTAGGCATTGCTGTTTTTCAGGATTAGGGTCCAAAGACAATGACACCAATTCAAATTCTTCAATTTCTGAAAACCCAATAGAAGAGCAAGTTCTTAAAACAAAAAAAAAAATCTCAAAAGAATTTATAGAAAAGGTTGTACACATTTATGCTCTACTCTACTTTTATAAGGAAATCTTTGCTAAAGAAATCTTTTTTCAAGTTCTTTGTTGAGCTTTGCAATTTAATTCTGAACAAGCAAATACAGGTGAACAACTTCCGATCGAATCTTCTCTAAATCTAACAGTAACTTATTAAAAGGTATTCAAAGATTCACTTTTTTTCCTGACTGAGACTTCCTCTCTTCCCCAATGAACAATGGTTTTAGAGGACACAACTTCTCTCTGTAGCAACATGGTTAAGTCAGAAGACATGTACCTGTGCTTTACTCCAGAGAAAAGGGAAATTGAATGCAGAAACTAATGCAGCAGCATCAGACCTATCCCCTTTCTGGAAGATCTGAACACTTGATTCCATAAAGAAACCTGAAGATGTGCACGAAATCTGTTGTACCCAGTCCAAGGGAATATAAGGATAAAAACATTTAACTGCCGTACAATTGTGCAAAGCTCTTAAAGTATTCACAAGAAATATTTAAAAGTTCTTTTAGCTTCGAGTTGTACTTCCAGTTCTTTTATTACTGTTTTGATGTCTTGTAAGCAAAGTATTTTCAATTTGTGCTTGATAAATCTAACTCGTAATTTACTTATTTCAGAATTATTAAAATGTGCAGTAATGCATTTTTATACATAAATATTTCCAAAGAAAATACTTAAACATTAGAAAACTATGTCAATATGAAGTTCCTTAAACAAAACAAAAAAACAACAACAAAAAACCTATGCACTGAGAAAAACTCTCATATTAGTTTATTGTCTAGAAAATGCATGCAGAATTCTACCTCAAAACAAAAATAAAAACATCAAAAATCGGCCTATCAAAACCGATGTCTCAGATGAGTTAATAATGTTAATACTGCTGAGATTACCTAACACAATTTCCCCTAAATTTCTTTTAATCCAGTTAGGTATCTTACATTGTCTATCACTGACTGAATAAAAGGGATCAAAAATCCCACTACTTTGCAAGAAATATGGATACAGTTGATAGCAGGCTTTCTTTCTTTCTTTCCTTTTTTTTTTTTTTTTTTTTCCCCCCTGTGCTCTCTTAATCACTGAAATGAAAATAAAGGTGTTGACAACCAATACAATCTCTCTATTGCAATGAGATACCACCTCTTTGAATGGTGAACGTTTTTCATAGCTGTTATCTAACAGGCAGTTTAGGGAAACAGGAGGGTTAGCACATAAAAGACATTCCTAACACAGAGGAAAATACTAACATTCATTCAAGTTACACATGAGAGTTCAACATATGCAAATATTCATGTTTCTTTATGGCCAATTAGTAACAAAACATTTTTTTTACATGGTGCTATGCATTCATGTCATTCAGAAAGGAAAAAAAATTGCTGCCTTGAGCATCTACAAAACACAAGCTGGCTACAAGTGTACTGAGATAACACATACACTCAGGATACATATATACTTGTATACTGAAGATCCAAGAACACAAGTTTGCAAAAGGGAAAGGAAAAACAGAAGTGGATATACATTCAAAAATATGTTACTAAATTTTAACATATAAATCATTTATAAACTAAACTAAAATAAAATAAAATACCTGTGTCTAGTGCTCTTAAAAATCTTGTTATATCTGACATTCCTATTTAGTTCAGCATTTTTTTTTAAGTCACCTATTTTTGTAGAACAAGAAACAAAGGAATGCCCTACTACATAACTTGATGTCAAAATAATTACAATATGAACAAAATCCATACAAAATTCATTTTCCACTTAGCAACAGGTCTAAGTGTCCTTAAAGGACTGGTATTAAATGCAGACATTATAGATACAACGTTAGATTAGAACACACCCACTCAATCTACTAACACTGGAAATAAAGCTTTCACTTTAACTACCTAAATATAATCAGAGAGTTGTATTACAGACCACAGAAATGTAAATCTTACCAGCAAATGCGTCCTCCATTGAATCTCAAATTCCTCCTAAAATGCCAGGAGAGCAGGTACTTCCAACACCACAGAAAGTCTGCACACTGCACTTGTCCAAACTAACAGTCAGGCAACAGCTGCTCAGTTTAAAGCTACAAACTGTGGCAAAATGCATAACTGACGTGCCTTGTGTAAGCCATGAAGAAGACATGCATTTGGCTCACTCACTAAAAGGTCAGGTTACCCACCTCCTCAGATAAAAGTTTTAACTCTGAGATTCAAATGGAAGGAAGTTTAGAAATTAAGGACTAGCATACATCCTGCTAAGACTAAAGGCATTTGATTTTGACAGCAGAGTTATAAACAAGAACCATTTTAATTCTGCTGGATTTTTGTCTTCAAATATATTAAGAAATAAGTTAGCCTACACCCAAGCTTTTGCACAAGTTATATTTATATCAGTGTTGTTTAAACAGGCCAAAAGTAATAAACTGAGTTAGTTTTGTTTTAGGAAACTTCAGCTCAAGCATTACAAAAACTGCAGCATGGGTTTCCTTATTAGCCCTACCTTCACAGCTATGATGAGCTCTGCACTAGAGTCTCTAATAAAATGCAATAGCACCGGCTTTAGTGGGACAAAGGCATATGACTTAGCACAAACCAAAAAGAGTTTATTTGAGAAGAAAAGAAGAAGAAAACCTCCCTGAGGCTTCCAGAAGTGTGTTTAACTGTAAAGAATTTACAGAGTGAGGAACTTAAAAAGACAGCACAGTTTTCCAGGCTGCCTGTATGTTGGTAAACTACATAGGAACCAAAATGATGCCTTGACCCAAGCAGCTGTCAATATCTGGCTCTGGCATTTTTATCGCTTTTCTTCATTCTGACCTTAGCCTTGGCTACACACAGTTTACATCACTTTCACAAACAGCAGGACTACATCAGTGAAATTTTAGTTATGAAATTTGCTAGAGTACACAAGGTTGGAAAACAATACACAGCCACAAGAAACCTTTCTCCATTTCCCCAGGAAGTCTGAGGACTGATTTGCTCAGAACTGGAATGCAAGTAGTACACTTTGAGTCACTTTGTTTATACGGTGACTCTGTCTTGTCTGAAAAACTTCTACTGGAGGAGCTACCATGGAACACAGCCAGTGCACCGCTATTTTTTCATTGACAACACCAACATATTCTTTCTTAATTGGAGGAACAGCAATTTAGTATTGTTTACAAGGTCTGGTTGAAAACTAGTACATTTAGGCTTCCGAAGAATTTGTATTAAATGTGATACTATAAGGACCATTATGGGGATACAGTACAAAACTTTGAAAATAATTTTATTCATAAATATCAATTTAATTAATGCTATCTCTCTATAAAAATACAAAATAAACCATTAGATTAAATATTTCTCATCATTATAGGGTCAATATTAAAGAATTTTCCACTGATTATAAAAGTTACTACCTGAAAATATAAAGAAAAAAATCAGAAGGATTTTGGTTCTAAGGAGAAAACTATGAAGTGTACCTTAGAATTTAAACAATAAATAAATAAATAAATATGTCTGGTTATAAATAGAACAGGATTATTCTATAATTGTTGATTTTCTTCTAATTTGTTTCCTAGAAACAAAACTTCAAGGGAATCTTTGGAGATGACTCGAGTCATCTTGAGGCTTGAGGTCCATGTTTTTTTCTTGTTTTTTTTTTTTTTTTTTTGTTTTTGTTTGTTTTATTTTGTTTTGTTTTTTTTTTTTGCTTCTGAGTGACATGCTAACATAAACATACCAAAAAGTTCAATTCTACACTTCAAAAGTTCCCATGGACATTACTTTTACAAGGCCCATTCAAACAAATGTTCAGACTTTTAAAACAATAAACAATAATAAGTAGTTTAGGGATTAACTATCTGCACTTAGAATCCCATTTCAGTGTTTCTGAAGACTAATTACTCTTAAAAAAAAAATATATATATATATATATAATCATTGCACTAACTACTGATCTCTCAGCCTCCATCCACACACACATTAGTACATACATCATTCCCTTCTCCACAACAAAGCTCTCACAGCAGGGGCTGACTCACTGAATGAATTTAAACTCTGTCTTTTGGTGGGAACAGCAGCCATAGGCCACCAACTGACTTCTGAGGAAGCAGACTCACCTACACAAGTTAAAGGACCAAATATTATTATTGGAACTAAAATCTATACAAAACTATCCTAAATTCAGTTGTTTCTTAACTGCTTAGCTCTATACTTTAGTTCCATTATTTTCATTGGTATAACCATTTACCTTCCTGCACCCATGTTACCTGTTCTGTCAAAAGTACCAATTTTTATATTTATATATATATATTTTTCTTAGATTACATTAGTTAACTTCTTCAATCTACTACCCAGCTCAATTATTTATCTTTCCATCTTGCAGTAAACACATTGCTGCACCCAGAGAGATGGCTGTAAGGACGAGATGAGCTATGCTGGCAGAACCTAATTCTTTGTGCTTACAATGTATGAAACAAGCAGGACAAAAGGAAGCTTCTGTTAAATTAATGTTGGTAAGGGTTCTCCTTAAGTCCCACTCCTCTTGCCCTTGCTATGCCAGTTTGCCTGCGACTGGACCTCACCAGGCAATGATGGATCTGGGAGGCTGACTGTGGTGACCTGTCCCCTTCTGCCAGTTCATGGAGACCACCCCCACAGGCAGCTCCAGACTGTCCCAGGTGTCCTGTGGCTACAAATGTCCTCCCAAATCTTTCTTCTTCAGCCTGTGCTTCCTGCCATGTCAGCCCAAATTCTAACCCTGGACCAGTTGACCTGAACTTGCCCTTGTCTTCCTGGCTGGTGCCAAGCAGGCAGCATGAAATCCTTGTTTTCCTGGCCCACACCCTTGCTTCAGGCGACATTATCTACTAACTGTCTGATATATTTCCTGGATTTCTCAGCTTGCAATGTGTTGCCTGACTCATCTTCATGCCTTAGATTCTAAGCCTGAGATATATCCCATCTTTTCAGGTGTGAACCTCTGCTCATTCTGACAAAATTTTGGCTTTATCCCTCACTCTAGCTGGCCTTAAACTTTGGGCACAAACACACACATATACAAGCTAAATTATCTTGGCCTTCTCAAGTCTGCGTACATAAAGCTGATATTGCCCATGACACTGACATACAATTGCCTCAGCTTTAGAGATTGTGGAATTTCCCCGTTACTGTAAAAACATGACTTGTTCAAAGGGTACAAGAAACTGTAGTGGGAAAAGCCATAGAGACTTGTTTGCTAACCAATCTTTGCTGATGTCAAAGTCTGATTACAGAAAAAGAGTTTTCCCTGAACACTGGGGGATGTATGAAGTAGGTATGAAGAAGATGTGGTTGTTTATTTCTTACCCTTCTTTCCCAGCTGCTGTTGTGTAGCAGGTTTTTTCCCCCATTTCTTCAATCTGCTCTCCCAGGGGCCCAACCATCATCACTCCCTGGCTCGGCTCTGTCCAGCGGCAGGTCTTTTTGGAGCCAGCTGAAGCTGGCTCTGATCTGACATGGGGTATCTGCTAGGCTCTGCTCACAGAGGCAACACCTGCAGGCCTCCACTACCAAAACCTTGCCATGTAAACCCTCCTAAGGTTAAGGTTGATATACCCTGCCTGCATGTAAATGACAAATTACTTTTCTTCTGTTCTTGGTCAAAAATTGTTGTTGTCTATTCAGCAAGTTCTGAGTGACCTTGCTCTGGAATCTGAACAACAGTGGTCAGGGATGTAGTCTAATATATATCAACTAAGAAAGCACCATAAGATGGAAGCAAATTTAAAAGATGCTAAAGTGAAAAGAATATTGACAAAACATTTGCCACATGCTTCATCCTCAGACACTTCTTTTCAATTCCATTTTGTTTTTCTTTGATTTACAAAGCTACAAAGTTGTCCTCGTAATGGTGAGGGGGGAGAGAGAGAGGAGAAGGGTATAATTTTTTCATTTTACAATGACTTTGGATGCTGGGTATAGGTTTTAAATAAAAAGCAAAAACATTTTCACATACCCTAGTTCCTTCTTTATGATAAAAAGAAGGAAAACAACAACAAAAAAAGACCCCACCACTTCTTCTATTTTATGTTTAAAAAGGTGAACAACACACGAACTGCAACAATGACTCTACCCTCAAATGTGATTCTAGTGAAAATTCTGGCTCATTAACAACTATGAACAAACTTCTAAAACAACTAATTTGTAAGAAACAGAACAGGCTGAAAAGCAGGATTTCCTTTCCAGGGGAAGCAATCTGGTTTCAATCCAAATCATATTGAAAGACAATCTCAAAATGTCTTATTAACCATAAATTCTGAATTACATACAGACACTAAGACAGTGCAGCTGAAATGTCTTCAGTATTTGTAAGTGAAAAACATGTTCTTTGCATTAACAAAGATGCCAACAAGTTTGTGAATTCACTGACTAGCTGTGTGAATTCCAGGCATCTGTTGTTCCCAAGAGTCCACTCTCAGATTGTCCCTGGACTACCAGAACCCAAGCTGCAGCTCCTCAGCAGGGAGCCATCTGAGAGCAGGGCTTCCAGGCTCCATACTGTAGACCCAAGAAGTGAGTTCCCTATAAAGTAGACCCTACACAGGTTTTTAAAGTCTTGTTCCCAAATTCATTTGACTTGGACTTCTGTTTTGGAGCTTTGAGGTCTATCTGTGAATTAGGAACTCCGTATTTAGAGGCTCCCCATTTCTGGTACAAATATCACATAAAATGCTTAACTACAGAACATATAAATGTTTTGAGAAATCTTCCTTTTAAATCATGAAAGGACACTCCAATTAAAGTAACAGGTTCCTTTTTAAACAGCATGCTGAACTTCACCTCCAGGGATTCTACACATTTTGCAATAAAAGTAATGAAGGATACCTGGTCTAGAGACTGAATGATACAGATAGGTTTTAAACACACTTCTACTTTTGGAGCTTTTTTTTTTTTTTTTTGCTTTTTTTTTTAGGAACTGCTCTAGAGTGGAAAACCATGCCTAAATTATGTCTGCAGCTTCAGATCTGTACTGAAACTTAATCTGTGGCTGAGGTAATAGTTTTACCTGGCACACATCTACTTGACATGAACCTTGGTACCATGTCTTTGGCATAAGGCTGGATGTACTGCAGTGTAATCTGTACGTGGTGGCTCCTTAGAGCAGTTCAGAAATTATGACATGTGGAAATCAGTTGTCACCCTACATCCCATGTGCATCAGCTTCCTATTGTTTTCACAGTGAACTGAAGTCTGAGCTGTAACTTTCTAAATGGTTTGTGACTTACCAGAAAACCTTCCTTCACCCTCATATTGGTGTACTAGTGATCAGCATAGGTGCATGCACAAGCAATAATTGTTTTATTGTAAAGAGAAAAGGAAAAGTTTAGAGGGCCTCTCACCTTTGAAAAAAACATCTATTCCCAGCTAAACTGTGAGGGCTTAAACTGTGAGGGCTTCTGTGACTAGATGAAATGGTAGAAGAGTTCTGATGGCTGTTTTAAACATTTTGTTAAGGTATGGCAGTAAGTCATAGTGCTCTAGACAAAAAGGAATGAGTATGTTTTTGTATATTTTCACAATTTCAGAAAAAGTAAAAAGGTTGTGTCAGTAAAGTACTTCAGCACATTTCTGCGTACCACTGAGTTTAAAAAAAAAAAAAAGGCACTGAGAAGGTAGTACCCACAAAATCAAAAGGCATGAGGTGAAGCCAACAGGTTCTACACCTAGTGCGTAGCCAAATGCCCACTAAGTGACACTCTACTACACTTTACAATGATGCAGTTAAATATATGACTACACTGAACCTATAAATGAATTCCATAAACAAACAAACAAAACCCATTAGCACTAAAACATTAGCTAACTTGTTTGTGATAACTATTTTTACAAGTAGAATAAAAATCCTACCTTTTAGGTTCAGATGGAAACTTTTTCTCAACAGAGAGCTGTCACTCTCAATGAAAAAAATTACATAGGTTGATTACTCAACTTTTCCTTTCAGTAGAGTCATACATTTGTTACTTTCTGCTTCCTCCAGCATGTCATGTTTCCCTGACAGCAAAAGAAATTAACTTAGAACACAGTCAGTAGACAATATTCCCCAGCCCTGAATAAAGGGTTTGCCTAACCTGCTTCCTAGTTCAGAACAGAAAGAACTAAACTTAATTTTAAAAGCAAGAAGATTTTTAGAAAACCAATAAATTGAAGCCTACGATATGTTTGCTCACAAGATAGCTCTTTTAAACCAAATCTTATTTCATATACATTATTAAAACACATTTTTATTCAAAATCATTTGTCACAGGTAATTTTAGAGTAAGATTCAACCTCCTACTTCCAAGCGCTTTACAAAATAAGATTAGAATTACCCAGATAATCCATACTCTTCCATCAAATATAAATATAATTCTCTTCCACTTAAGAATATATTTGGACAATGTCTGCACGGAGGTAATAATATGTTTAAATAAAATGCATGAGTATGTATACAGGCATTGAAAACTAAAAGAGTAATCACAGCATGCTTTTAACACAGTAGAATTTTGCCTATGTTACAAATAAACATTTTGATGAAGTCCTATTGAACAAAGTGCACAAGATGTATGCAAATACCTAAGGCAATTTAGAGATCTCAAACTCAGAATATGATTTGACAAAATGAAGCACTCAGTAGCAATATTAGTACAAGGTGAGTTTTCCCCTATTGTTCCCCTCATTTACAGGATTTTTCTAAAGTGAAATCAGTTTCTAGGAACAAGAACCCAGAAGGAAGAGAGGGGTGATGAAAGTTGACACTGGAATTGCACTTAAAATGGCAGCAAAGAGCCTCACATTAGTAAACTTTTACTTACACAACACCATTTGTCATTGTTGAATTCTGGAAGTAAAGTACAATGTGGCAAGTCTTCAATAGCACCTTTATGTACTTAATTTTCCTAAGGTAAAATAGCTATCAAACCAGATTCACCAGAAAATTATAATCACTTCATAATAATTCATCATTTCTTTCAACATTTATTTGGCTTGTCTTTAGATCTAATCAGTGTTTATAAAAGAAAGGAACTTTGAGTTCAAATTCCAGAGTGGCAGAATAGTAACTAGACAGTCCACCAACTTTTATATATACCTATGTAACATCTCAAATTACTTTGGAAGATACTAAAATATATGTATATAATCCTTTGCTTTCATAAGATATCCTACCTCCACCCATGTCAGTGCTGTTGTTGTTGTTTAAATTTTCATTTGCTAGTGGTCCCTTTTTTTTAGTTCAAGTAATTAATATATTGGTGCTTTTGGGCATGCCTACTTCCATACAATGAAGTATGGTGCCATAATGCTCAAACTACCACCATCTCAACTGCTGCCATCACCGGAAAGGATCATATTTTGAAGGACTGTTAGCTGCAGCTGCCTATATTGTTTTCAAACCAATCACTGTAGGGGATTTCCCTGCATCATGAGAGTACTCCAGGTTGGGTCTGAATGAGTCAGCAACAGGTCAAGTGTCTCTATACTGCACTATGCTGCACAAACCAGACATGTCTGTCATTTCTTTCTGAAATAAAAAAATCAGTGCTCTCCTATACTTCTAACAGGATCTTTATGCTCAGGCCTTCAACCATATTATGACATCTTCCTAAACTGTAAATCCCTTCTCAAACACTGTTTTAAAGGAAGAACTGTAAGACATATATTCTAACACAACACTTGAAAAATCTGTCCTTTCATGTCACAGCTTGTTGCAATTTAGCAACAAGAAAGATTTTGCTATTCCTGATCAAAATAGTAAAAAACAAAATCCAAAGAGTCTTCTCTCCTTTCTTCAGCAGCCTAAGCAACACAAAGGAATACAACCTAAAGAGATACAATGCTTATTTCCTGTTGCTATTGCTAATTCAGAGCATATACAACACTGAAATTACTACATGGGCACTCACAACTTTTGACCGTCAAAGTAGATATTTATTTTAATCTCCCTGGCCCCTCTGCAACTTATCACACTTGGCTTAGAAAGAAAAGTTTGAACCATTTCTGGAGGGCTAAAAGCCACAAGCTGATGGAAATATCACCTTAACTACTAAACAAAACCAGGACCAATACATTTATTTTCCTTTTCAACAGCAAAGCGAACTGGTCAGGTGACGTGCTGCATCCTGTAGTAAATCCTCCATTGCATTTGACATCAGAGTTGTTATCAACATCAGTTAAAACTTTTCAACCATAAACTAATCCCATCTAAATTTGAGGTTAAATCCAAGAGCAAAAGAGAGTATTGGACAGATTATAACAATGTATTTAAGAATCTGCATGTACAGGACAATTTTCTTTCTTGAAAGGTACAACGCCCCCATGAATGATAAATGAAACCCTGACTTCAAAATAGTGTTGGGTTCTTTGCTGATGCTGATGTCTCAGGTGTTGCCAAGTAACACTCCATAAATGTTTTTAGAAAGGACTCCGTTACTGTTATATTTGATATTTCTCAAGTATATTATATCACTGTGATACCTGAACATGAACCTTCCACATCCAGAAAAATGTCAATATCCTAAAACTATAGCACATACATACACATCTTCATCAACAGAGACAGCTACAGCAAATGAAATCTAACCTCTGCTCTCTACGCTGATTTCCCCTGGAACTGCAAATCAAGTTCAAGATCTTGGTCTTTTTCTTCAAGGTCTTAATTGCTTGGGCTCAGAATATCAACACAAGCATATACCATATAATATGGGGATTGCAGAGATCCCCAAACTAGTGCGATGTGTGCTGGTGCACAAAGCATACAAGTGCAGGTACTAGCTCAGGCTCTAAAAAAAGGTACAGACACATTAGCATGTCTGAGCCTGAGCTAATTGTTGCTGCTGCTTCCAGTTTCAGAACTCAGTTCATGCTGCCTCAACTCTGGGACGACAGTCACCAGCTGGGCTTTTTGGGCACCGCACCAACATGCCCCATGGGAGGATGACATAGGTAATCAGGGGACTGAGCATCCTTAGAGTCTCAGGCAGGTCTAGGACATCAAACCCTTCCAAAGACATGCTCTCTTCTCCCAGTCTGTAGGAAGAAGGTCCATCACACTGTACCACCCAGAACATGGTTCAGTTCTTTCAACCTTGACTTCCATCATTGTCACAGGAATGTGTATGTTTATTTTTCTAAAGCAATCATCTCCCTGTCCCCAGAACAAATAAAAAAACAAACAAACAAAAGAAAACCAAAACAATCAAAATGGAAAGAAAAAACCCTATCAAAATAGGATACCACGCTGTATGTACCTCTGTCTCTCTGGGGATATGTGAAGCTTAGTCATGTGTCTAAACATACTACTAAATTTCACTCAGGTGCTACAGTATGCCATCTGTACCTGTTCTTCTACCATCGCATACTCTCTGTCACTTGATTTACCTAAAGATATACTAATTAAAACTAGAAAGTGGCACACTTAAGATAACCTGATCTGAGTACAAACTATAAGACTTTTTGTTTGAAAAAATGAGGTCAGTATCCGCATTAAGGAATTACGCTGAGAATATTATTGATGTTGTCACATTCTTGTAAAACTTTGAACAAGACATAGCATCCATATGCTTCAATTCTACAGTGTACAAATGAGATACTACTTCCTTTAGTTACAGGACAACATGCTGATAAATCCCCAAATGCTTGAGTACCTTAGGAAATATTATAGGAATTAATTACAAATTAATATATAATGCAGTTAATGTTCTGTACAAAATTCTGCTCTAATGCAATGAATTCATTCCAAGAATGCCTTTTTCTTGTTTAAATTCCAAAAGTGACCAAACTAAATCACAGAATGGTATCCTTATTGCATACTAAGACTATCAGCATGGGAAGTTATTATGCAGCATCCATCCTCAATAAGTATTATCCAAACAGACAATGCCCACAGTATTCAAAATGATCACATCCTAGAAAGGTGAGGAATCCAGTAGAAGACCAACAGTAAATCAGTTATCATTTGTATATACTTAGCTAATAGTGCTCTGCTGACAACTAGTTGTGAAGGGAAAACAAAAAGAACTGAGTGTAGTATATACTACATTCTGAAGTCCTAAACCAAGTCATACCATGAACAGGACTCTACATAAATGACAAATATTACAGAAAAGAACACCATAACAACAATGGTTTCAACATTAACTTTTGAACATTTAATTTCAACACTAACAGAAATGGTTCAAAAAAGAAAACAAACAAAAGAAAAAAAATATATCTTTTATAATAATCTTTTCAATTTTGCATGCATTTTTGATTTATTAAACTAATAATCCTAGTTATTATGACACAATGAATTACAAAGAAAAATCTTTGAAAACATGAAAATCTATTTATCTGTTAATTTAATATGTGAGTATATAAAGTACAGACTATTATATGGTAGTATATATTTTGCAATATTTGCTGTATTTAAAGTGGACAGGCTTCAACAAAATTAAATCTTTCCTACCTTTAAGCATTGTTCTTCCAGCTGATCCTCCGAAGATACTTAGAAGACCGCTTCTTGCTCCCAGTGATGTAGTTGCTTCTAGTAAAGCACCTGTTATATAGTTAGAGAGTGCAGTTCTCTGTAAAGTGGCACGATATCGGGAGTAAGCACCTGCTACACATGGTTTTACACAAAAACCATCAACTTTGCATACATAGTCTGTATCTAAAGCTGGGAGCTTTCTCAGAAGACGAGGAAAATATTCAAAACTGTCTTCTGCTCCTTCTTCTCTCACTGTATTGAAGATCTGTAAGAAATGCAGAAGCATGAAATTCATTCATTTGCTGAATATCAGAAAATGCCAAACTAGCATGAACTGATGTAAAGATCAACAGCAAGAAGACATTGTGTCAAAACACTGCTTTTATGCATTAAACCTAAATACTCTAAGAATCCAGAACTGATTTGCAAAGATTTTGAGTCAGGTTTCCACACCATCTATTTAAAGATGATGACATTCTGGCTTTAAATCTATGATTAATAGTATTCTAATGAAAATCAATTTTAAGGATCATCATTACACAAAAAGGTGCCATGGCAATACATCTGTGGTCAACATTTCAAATAAAGAATATACACAAAATCTATTACAAAACTACCAAATATTTTGTGTTTCCAGTGAAGTCTTACAGCTATCAGTAGCAGAAAAACAGATCCACTCAGGGTTTGCACTTTTGCTTGCTGAATGGGGCGGGTTTTTGTAAACAGAAATGGTTTTAATCATTGTGAGCAATCATTCAAAATGTTCTGCTGTCATGTTCATTGCATTACTTCCAGCCTACGCACAGGTCCTCTATCTAATATTGCTTTAGTACTCTTTTTCCAATATTTGTACTAACACACTAATGAACTTCAGTCTGTGGCTTAGCAACTAAGCAATGTTTGCTTATTTAAAAGACTCTAATGATCAAAGCAAGAATCTGGAAGAAATCTTTTCATTTAGCATGCAGTGAGAGACTTGATTCTTTGCATTCTTCTATGCTGACTTACTGATTAACATTAATTATTTTTTTCAATGTTCTGTGTTTTCTAATTGCGTAGTGTAAACTACCAAATTAAAAGATTAACACAGGAAATGGTCATTATAACTCTTGCTGGGACAGGTGCCGAGGCAATTTTCAGGGGACTGTTGCCCAGACACTCAGTAATGCATATAACTGGCACCTTATCATTAAATCAGTATTGTCACATAAGCCAATAACTTGGTTTTGATTGAAATAGTTGCTTTAAAACTCAGTTTTCATCCAACTTCACAAGCAATTATTGTTAATGTAGGAAATCAAAATGTACAATATTGCTGTCTTCAGTCCTTAGAAGTGCATACAGAATAAACGTATGCTTTACTGTTTGTTTGTTTGTGTTGGTTTTGATTAATGGCTTGTTTCTTTTTGCTGTCCTTCCCTTCGCATAAAGGAAATACAGATATCCATTGACATGGCAGAAAACACATCCAGTCCTACACTGCAAGCACACATGCTCAGGCAAATGATCAGACACTGTTTGCAGTCTGTGCAAGTCACATGGCTGCAGCACTGGCACTCTCACCAGGGGACAGATCCATGCCCAGTAACACAGAAAAGGAAGCCAACAGCCCCCAGTGCACAGATCTGCACTTGTACACTTCTGTCCTAACCTTGCACGTCCCAAGTCATTACGCTGGGGAGGTTCCAATGCCCAATCCCCTCAAGGTATCTGACCCTCAATGAACTGCGAAGGGTAATATAATTCTTTTGCTCAGGTAAAGACTGTGAGAATAGCAGAAGCTTTGATTCAGGTACTAAATTCAATGACAATTTCTTTCTTTTTTTTTTTTTTATTTTTTCCCAGAACACAAAATATCAAATACTATGCAATAATGTACATATTTCTTATCTCAGCTTTAATTTTGTATTAATGACTTCTTGGAAAGAATAGTAAACTTTTATTCAAAATTTAATAACTTATTAACTCGCAATATAAATCAATGGTTTCAAAAAGAGCATTGACATTTATTAACACACATACATCTAAAAAGAAATTTCTTTTGCATGGTGACTATGACATATAACTCAATTCCATTGGAAATACAGCTTCTATGATTCATTACACAGTGAAATGCTGTGGTATCTAACATATTTTTTTTCCCTGCTAATTTTCTAAAATGTATTTGGTCTCATCCTTCTTGAAATGTTAAGCCTTTACTTGAGCCTCTTTATCTTTTTTTCTTTGCTACATCAGAGTTTTGTGGACTCATTCACTAAGAACACTGCTCATCTCCACCTTTAAAAATACACTCTTCGAGCATGCACTATCTGGACAGGATACGTGCAGACCTTTACTGTGCAGGCTATGCATCTGTGGTATGTGTGTCCATATGATGCACCTTTCCATAAGGTGCACCATGAGATAGTGAACTTGTCTTATTCAGAAATTATGGACATGACACACATAGCGGACATAATTAGTCTTTTTAGCTTGTTTAAAAAATATTTAGTTAATGAAAATAACTTCTCAAAACCACAGTTACCTTCCAAAATATTTTTAAAATTAGGTTCTGCAAATTATAAAAGCATGTTTTGTTGCCTACACAACTAAAAGTTCTTTCAGCTGCCAAAGCAAAGAAACCATTTGTTGACAGAAATAGGCGACAGTGTTTTGCTGGAGAGATTATACATAGAATAATGGTGTTAATCTCTATTGTATAAAGTAGACTTCAGGGCACTAGCTGTCTCCAAAGACTCTGCGCTTCATAAAACATTTTCAAATAGTGTCTGTTCTGATGTGTTAAAGCTCTGAATGTGTTACTTCTGCTGCACAGAGATGAGGTTACAAAAAATAAAAATAAAAAATAGACTTACAATGTATGTACTTACCAGCCACTGAAATTAACTGAAACCATCACAACAGGAACATATTCAGTGGCATTTGGACCATACATTCATTAGTATACTTTAACTTTTGATTAGCCCTAAATTGGTCAGGCAGTCGGACTTGGTGATCTTTGAAGGTCCCTGCCAACTCAACTCACCTAAAAGCTAAACTAAACTAAACTATTCTATTCTAATTTATCCTCAGGTAATTGATATAGAAAATCATCTTTCAGTGATATTACACCAGACAATGTAAAAGACAATTTTGCCTGGGAGATAAAAACAGTTGATTCCAAACCAGGGCTTATGGCTTATCCTGACAGATACAGTTATATTGATCTGTATCACTTA
Source organism: Anas acuta (assembly GCF_963932015.1). Taxonomy (NCBI): domain Eukaryota; kingdom Metazoa; phylum Chordata; class Aves; order Anseriformes; family Anatidae; genus Anas; species Anas acuta. Next base: position 21,727,412 of record NC_088985.1, read on the forward strand.
TTTTCTCCATCAAAGAATGTTTACTGTAATTAAGAATGAATATGAACCAAGAAGAATAGAATGCAGCACTAAACTGATAGCCACTCACCAAAAAACAACATCTCCCAAGGGCCTATCACTCCTGATTCACTTTTGCTTTCTCTATTGAATTAAAGATTTCAAAGCCATCTGCAGTCTGATGCTGCCGTATCTCGCACACACTATGTAAAACAGTAATTCATAAGAAACTGAGGATAGTATCTGGATCTGAAAAGTGTTGCAATATTAAACATACTTCAAGCTCCTTTGTTGATAGTGCAGAGTAAAGTGCTGATTTCATTACAGGATGGAGTTTAATTTTGTATTAATGACCTCTTGGGAAGAATAGAAAACTTTTATTCAAAATTTAATAACTTATTAATTAGTAACATAAATCAGTGGTTTCAAAAAGAGCATTGACATTTATTAGCAATTATATTGACCTGTACGGATGGACATTCTTCTCTGTACCACTGTAATTAGCACATGTGTAAATGGTAGAATTTATATGCAACTACATTATCCTGAGTTTTACTTTAGCAAATAAAAGCAATACATTCTAATGCTTTTTCTTTTCTCATGATTTTACATGATACTTTTAAAATAAATGAGCTAAAGCAGGCAACTCTATGTGCTAATACAACAGTAATCCAGTAAAGTATTCTGTGGCTATAAAAGATTTCTACTTTCTTCTGTTTTTAAAGCCTAAAAGATTTTAATGGTAAGTCAAGAGAATACAAAAATTACTTGCAATATGAAATTTGCCACAAGACTGAAGAAGAAAAACATGCCCTCCAACTAAGAAATGAAAATTAGCTTTAAAATAAGGATTAAATTCAGGCCAAATGCCATCCATTTGGCTTTCAAACAAGTCCATATGTGGAAATTAAATGGAAACAAAATACATCTTTTAGCTGTTACTAATGTATCTAATAAATCATCAGAACTTCAAGAAAACTCAGTTTTGCTTCTAGTAATTTAAAATGGTATCTGCAAGTTAACTTATTGATAACCTTCAGGCAATAAAACTTCTTTACAGTGACAACAGACATATTTTGTTAAGATATTCTTTAAAAATAACTATAAGAACAAGGAATTCATGCTGGCCTTGAAACAATTCAGCATTTTTCTCTTATAGTCTTTTCTTCTGATTAATCATCACTGCAAATGCAGATTGCATTATGCCCTTTTCTTCACACATTACTGTAGATTTACCACATAAAAGTGGCAGAAACCCAAATACCATGGCTATTATTAGTCTAACAGTTTAATACAGCTATTCCCCCAAAATGAAGCTGCCATTCATGGGTACTGCTGTACTGGAAACATTTGATATAGAAGTTCACAAAAATAATTGTTATGATTTCTTAGTTAAACTTACATGTACCTCCTGTTTACTGTAATGCTTTGCTGTTTCTCATTTTGTATTTTTTTCTGCCTCAGGTATTTAGATTAGAACCTCAGGGCATGCAATCAGTTTGTAAAACATATAGCAGCTGCTCAGCCCATATGAACTCCAGAAACTGGAATTAAGAACAGACTAAAGATCCCCATGTACTCTAAAACAAGCCTAATTTCTCTAACTTTATTACAGTAACAAAGAATATGTGAGTCCCAAAAGTGCACATAGCCATGCAAAATTATGCTTATTGCTACTATGCTATAAAAATAATAGAAAATATTCCCCTAAAGGGGCTTTAACATTTCAATACATTGTTTCTGATGGGTATCTGTCCAGTGTTTATAAACAAACAAACAACAACAAAAAAAAAAAAAACAAACTTCACTGATATATCCAGAATGATCAAAATGAAACATTGAAATGAAAGAGGTATACATATGCTCAGATGGTACTATGCACTCTAGTCCAACTTCTTGGTAACAAGCTGACAACTTACTCTTGAAGTCACCACCAATAGAACGCTTCTATGATGGAAGGGCTGCCTACATCCCTTGTGCAGTGTATCTGCAACACAACACCTTCACTTGTTATACCTTCGTAAAACCATTTTAAATGCCTGTAAACCAGAATGCTAGATTAGCAAGTAATAACTCTCAGGACAGCATGTGTCAAAGACCACTTAAATGTCTCCTTTGAAAACAAGAAAGATTTAAAGAACAGGAGATCTTAAACACAACTATTAACGTCACAGGAAATATTGTTCTTTCAAAATTTCTTCTGTTCCAAGAAAAATTCCATTCATATGAATAAATTCTGATAGTGATTGTTTGTTTTGGCATGGCAGGATTTTCAGAAGAAAACTATACCCTTGGAAATATTGATCAAGTGAAGTTAACAGTGATCTCTTGGATGTCATGTCCAAGGACCAATCCCATAAGCTTTTATATGTATTTATTCAAAAGCAGTACAATTCAAGTATCTAGAGCATGGAATCTGATAGCATTCTGCTGTGAAAAACAAAAACAAAACCACAACAATAAAACATTTGTGACAGAAAAAATGGAATATGTAAAGCGAACTTGGGTGGAGGAGAGGGTGACTGAAAGAGAAAACACAATTACTAGAATGAGAATTTGCTCAGAACCACAAACAAAAAGATTCAGACATACTAATGCACTTATTCAATACTTAAGTTTTATGTCTTCCAATATTGCATGCCAACATAACACTCTAGAGCACTGATTTTTAATAAAAACACTTTATTTTTAATAAACTGAAAAAAGGGTGTTACTGTCAGTCACATTTATTTCTGAAGAATCTCACGTTTTCTTAGACTTAATCTCATTCAAGTTATGACCTTACCTACGCTGATTAGCCCATGATGTTTCAAGATCACTGCTAAAGTAACACTGCAGAATAGATTAAGAAAAGCTTTCTTGTAAAGAGGTTGTGAGGTGTTTTGTTCTTCTTGTGTTTTGTTGTTTTTGTTGTTGTTGTTTTGAAGAAAACAAAAAGAGAAATTATTACTTCTATTATCATCTTTTGAAAAATGCTTTTATTTTAAAAGTGTAAAATTGTTATTTTTTTTTAATTTTAAAAGTGGAAATAAATTACTTTTCCTGACATTTTTACCTGTAAAATTGTTCACCTCACTAACCTCAAAATACCACCCAACAATATTCTGTTTAAAAAAGAGTGAGGCCATACTCTGAGGAGCATTTCTTCTAGCTACGAAAACAAAAGCCATTTTGGACATAATTTTTAACATGGATCAATTGATCTAACTCACTGTGGTAGAATCAGTCACTGGATTACTGTCCATACAGTACAATGCTAATTTGCTAATGACTTGATTTTCACAGACATTGGAACAGACCGCTGTCATACAGGATCTGAAGAAATACTGAAAATCAGACCAATCTATGAAAAAATGGTCTGCCACTGATTCAGGATTTAAAGTCAGGTCATGTCAAGTCATACAGATTTCTAAGCCAACACGGAATCATCATTGACCTTGCTTTTCATCCACCACATACCTTTAGAAATAGTTTCTGCTACGCATAAGTAGAAAGGAACTACATTATTTTATATAGTCATTTCTCTACTTTTCTATGTAATTTACAATTATCTGGTTTAAGTAAAAGCTACTGGTACAAAGACACTAGGATGGCACTTTGTAGGCCAGCTCTGGAAAAGCACTGCAACTTTCTGGCCTAAGCTAGCTTAAGACAATTTACCCATTTCTCAGCACTGTATTCACAAGAGATCCCACTTCTGGGCAGGCTTACTTGCTTGTACATGATTATTGCTTCCAGCACTACAGAATCTAGTTATTATGCTTCCTTCATCAACTTCCTCTCTGCCTTCTCGTAATGCTCGGGCATCTCTGCAGAGAAATTCACTACAGAATTTGGTTAAGACAACAGCAAAAAGTCAGATTCTGTTCAAATGTTTATCACTGCAATTATTCTGCATTGTAAATTATCAAAGACTAACGATCCCTTTCATAGAAGAAGAATGAAGAACAAGGGTGTAACAACTTTAGTATGTATACTTTCCTGATTTACAGGAAGAAGGAAATCTTTAATTAGTGGACTGTCTAAAACATGAATCTGCTACAACAATTTTTTATTAAATTATCAAACATGAGAACAGAAATATATTAAAAACTGAATGCATTTGTGCACTCTGTTACACCAGTTTTGAATACAATAGTGTATATATCTATATTTATCTCTATCATGTACTTATATTCTGAAGAAGATATGTCAGGGCCCCATATCCCAAACAGTTATGTATGCAGTTCAGAGCTAAAGGATTTTATTGTGTTTGACAGAGACGATGCTGTGAACAGCAAAATATCTGCTGTGTTAGTGTTGTTTTAGAGCTATGTTCACTGACATGTCTTGTTCACATCAGTAACCAAATATGTGAAGGCTTTAGAACCCTTCTGAGAAATTGAATTTTATTTATTTATTTATTTATTTTTAAGTATTTTTCAGTTTTCAGATTAAAAAGTTAAACATTTGTATTGTTAAGCATCACCTTCTTGATGGCACTGAGCTATCTATGGCTTGTGACCAAATAAGCACATACAGCTGATCAAATTTTTGGCCATGTGTCTCACAGGGTTCTGGTATTTTACAAGACAAATAGTGCAAAAGATGAAAGGTATAGTCAACTAAATTGCACTCCTAATTTACCATTCAAGATGAAGTAGATGATGACAAAGTCATCCACAAGCATTAGTAAATTGTACTGCCACTCAGATTTGCATGAGATTCACTATGTATCCCAAGGTCCTTTGATTTCTTGTTTGGCACAACACTTTGTTGCAGGGTTTCTCCCTAGGTATACTGTGGCAAATATAGAAAAGCTATCTGGAAGCAACTACAGTTTAGCGACTTGGGGTCAAGCTCCAAAATTCCCATGAATCCTCTCCTGGAATTTCATGACCCATCTATTTTGGCTAACAGGCAACATTCTTAAACTATTAACAACCATCTCAGATATAAAATAAAATAAAATAAAATAAAATAAAATAAAATAAAATAAAATAAAATAAAATAAAATAAAATAAAATAAAATAAAATAAAATAAAATAAAATAAAATAAAATAAAATAAAATAAAATAAAATGTGTTACACATCACGACACTTCTTCACACTCAGAAGTTCTGGAGATACATTTGAATTTTACCCTTCAGTTGGCTCTAAGCCAATTACGGCCCTAGAAAGCAGAGCTGGTAGCAGTTTCAGCAATAGATAACTTGCCATCTAGGCTGTCTGCAGCTTTACCCATAGGAGAAAGAGAACTGCCATCACCTGAAGGAACTTTTACTGAAACATGGACATTTGGCACGTTTGCATTCAAGAAACAGCAGTAAAGGATTGTTTTGGCACAGAGTGACACGGCCATTGCGTGTCAGGATGACAAGGACTAGCGTCAGGAGGTCTGTAGGCAGGTCATCTCAGAGCTGCGGTCTGTAAGCAGGTCATCTCAGAGCTGCGGTAGCAGCTCATCAGCAAGAAAGCTGGAGCTATAAACACACATTTGAAGTGAAATATATGCAATTGTGCAAAGACTGTTCAGAACATCAGGGGTTAACAATGTTCTCTACATCTTAATTTTCTCATATCTTGCTATCTCTATGTGTTTTCACATGGTGCTTAAACAGAATATCTTGACTGCTGAGATGCTAATTTTCGTAATGGAAAAATTCCTTAAAATATCTCTGAACTCTTGAAATGCTGTTTTGCATTTGAAAGAATGCCTAGAATACAGTGCAATGGTACAATCTGAAAAGTACTTCTTGACATCCCAGGAACACTGTTGTCTCAGTTGTGAGGGGAAAGAAAAAATAAAAAAAGGCAAGAAAACCTTCCTTAAAATATCACAAACACAGTAATCAATGATGCTACTATTCTACCCAGTACTTGACAAGTGCACTATTTTCTATGGGGTGGTTCAGACATGTTCAGGGTGTTGTTCATATTTTCTGGGACAATAAAAAGAAGAAAAACAGGAACAATTTTGAGAATCCTAGAAAGAAAAAGGGTTGTTTACTGCAGCAACAGGAAGCAGGAAGCATCAGGAAAGGCAAAGAGAAAGATTTCTCAATTGATAACTGAGGTAGTAGGGACTTAAATATCACTGCATTCATGAAGTTTTGAATGCAGTCCACAGAATGAGCAGGTAAAAGTGGAAAGAAAGTAAACACAGTAAAATGAAGTAAGGTTTTTGTGTGGTGCCAAAACTGACTCCAATTTTCAAAAAGACTTCTGCTTGTATCATTTGCAATTGCAGGTAGTGAGTAAAAGCAAATGTTGTGTGTCGTACCTTCACTGCCCGGAAACCCAGAGAGTGCAGGGAATAAACTGATCAGGCTACTGAGTCAAAAACAAGATGCCCTCCCAAGAGTGTGTAGGACTACAAATGAGATATGGGCAGCAGTGTCTGTTTTGATCCCTTTATACCTCTGAAGGAAAGAACACATACACAGGAAAGGAATAACGGCCTTCAGGCATCTCTTCACCATAGGAGTCACAGAATCACAGAATTTCTAGGTTGGAAGAGACCTCAAGATCATCGAGTCCAACCTCTAACCTAACACTAACAGTCCCCACTAAACCATATCCCTAAGTTCTACATCTAAACGTCTTTTGAAGACTTCCAGGGATGGTGACTCCACCACCTCCCTGGGCAGCCCGTTCCAGTGCCTCACAACCCTTTCAGTAAAGAAATTCTTCCTAACATCTAACCTAAAACTCCCCTGGCGTAACTTTAGCCCATTCCCTCTCGTCCTGTCACCAGGCACATGGGAGAACAGGCCAACCCCCACCTCGCTACAGCCTCCTTTAATGTACGTATACAGAGCAATAAGGTCACCCCTGAGCCTCCTCTTCTCTAGGCTGAACAAGCCCAGCTCCTTCAGCCGCTCCTCATAGGACTTGCTCTCCAGGCCCCTCACCAGCTTCGTCGCCCTTCTTTGGACCCGCTCAAGCACCTCGATGTCCTTCTTGTAGCGAGGGGCCCAAAACTGAACACAGTACTCGAGGTGTGGCCTCACCAGAGCCGAGTACAGGGGTCAATGCTTGTTCCAGCATACTCACTACAAGTTCTAATTTACTCATGGCACGTGACAAAATCCTGCTTTTCTAACAACAGCCAGTGCTACTGTCACTGTAAGAGACACAGATGTCTTCCTTTGCTTTACTGTCTGAGCTTTAGGTTCTAACAATTTCGATGAAATACTGCAGTGATCTATCTCCTTTGGTCACGCTTCAAGCAATTGTCTTATCCATAACCTTGTTGCTATGTCTGCAAGGTCTGTCCTCAAAGGCTTTTCAAACTCTCCTTCTCTTCAATGTTTAAGATGCAGATCTTTACAATGCCAGGACAGAGCACAAGAAAGACCATCCTTCATAGAGCAATAATGATCATTTATTAAGCAAAAATTTTGCTGTATATTAATTACACAGTAAGTCGCAACTGGGCAATGCAGCACAGAGCAGCAGAGGACACATGAAAACAGATGAGTTTGTCCTGGCAACATGGGAAGCAGCATCAATGGCAGCTGGAAGGCTGCCAACAGTGAACAAGCACAGATGTGCTCAAATGGTAATATTCATTAACTGATGTTCTGTGAACTTTCTGCAGCTTCAGTTGCAATTACAGGATGTGCATTACCTCACCCGCCAATATTTCTTATGAATTGCATCCTGTTAAGGATGAGATCATTTCAAGGAGCAGAAACTGACTTTAACAAGTATCAAACTGTCTTGCAGCAGCAAACCTTAAATGTAGCTCAACATTTTTCAGAAATTATATCAGTCATCTTCTTGCAGTTATGGTACACTATCAGTGCCTTAGTAAGGAAATCTTTTTATTCCTGAAAATGATGATAGAGTTTTAAAACACCAGGAAAACAAAACAAAACAAAACATCTCCCCCAAGTACATTTGAGAGTTGGTTGTAGTAAATCATTACAACCATTACTAAACTTCTAAGAAGTTGTCATTTGCACTTTTGATAAATCCTGGTTGCTATTACCAATTTTCCATTGTGGTAAGACAACACTGCTAAGTATTTAAAAAGCTATTACCAAAGGAAGGACAGGCTTCTTAAGATGATCTCTTTAACAGCAAGAGGGATAAACATTCAAAGTAAATTATCATCTCATGGGCAGCTGTTATTCACTGAGTGATTAAATTCTCAAGATCTTCAAGAAACAATAATGACTTCAATGGTTTTCCTCATAGTATATTAGCATGGAACAAGTACAGACAAAGACCTTACAAATGAACCTTACAGACCTGGGATACAACAAAAACAGTGTGATATAAATGGGGCAGTGATTTACCCCAGTTTCTCCACCACTCAGAATGTCCTGCTCCAACAGAATCATCAGTCCTCTGCAGAAGGATCAGCACAACAGAGCTTGTTACTTCTCATGGCAGGTACTATACATTAGATCCAAGAAACTACTAAGAACAGTCAGATTCATAAGTAAAACAGAGGCTGACAAAAGAAACATCAATGAACTGTCATTCAAAAGATTGCTCATAAGTATTTGAAAGCTCATTTTGATCAAGGAGAAACTGAAAGGATGACACCAAACAAAATGCAGCCTCATTTTTCAGCAACATGACACAATGCCCTTATCAGTAAGAGAGACTTCTCTAATCTTACCCAGAAAAGGCCAGTCACCTTCTGGTCAGCCTTCTCTATTAATTTTTCTGTTGACTCAGAAGTATACATGAAAATATATTTTTCTTAATAGTTTTTAATTGCTAAGATCTTTTGGTGATTTCTTCAGTCTAAATCGTAATTTTTCTATTTTTCTAATACTTCTCAAATTAGTTTTCTGATATAAACTGGCTTTTCTACTCGTAATTTTTCTTGCAGAAAGTTTTCTCTTTTTATTTTGAATGCTTATGTAATTCCTCTAAATTTTTACCAACAATTTCACTTACAAACAACCTGTTGTCTTAGTAGGAAAAGAAACCAAATATATTGTGCTCAAACATTTCTGGTATTTCAGCTTCAGTCTAAAAGCAACTACAAAGCTAATACCTTTCTTTACCAAGATCATAGCTTTACTAGTCTGATGTGGTTCATGTCTTTGAACACCTTATCATGTAGAATGGAATTTCTTAAGTTATCAACTTCCAAGCTGTCTACTAAGATTTTAACACAAAAGCATATGTGCTGCAAATACCTTTGTTCTTAAGTCATATTACCTTTTTTATAATTTAATAATGTTTTTTGATAACTTACTGATTAAAACCAAAGATATTCTATTCATTTAAAAATGTATAGGTATGCTATAAAAGTATTTAAAACAAGGAAAAGACTAGCAGGTCAACTTGTCATTAGAGAATTTTACTGTAGCTAAGTACATTATTTAAAATAGGCAGTAACTAGGATTAAAACTCCATGTCAGAAAGCCAACTGACATCATTCACAGTTAAATTGCTTAGATGTTAGAAATTATATGTGCTATGATTGAATAATTTCAACTTAAGAATGATCACACAGATGTTCATTGTAAATTCCACCTCTTGTTATATATCTTTGGAACACCAAACTATAATGGGACACAACTGTTAAAATAGGTTCCCTGAGCTTTTCAAACAGACAAAAATAAGAAGAAATACTAACAGAAACCATCAAAAATGTATTTAATACCTTCTTATAGGGTTACTTCCTTCAAAGGTAGACAAATTAATTAATTATCTCAATAAATTAATTAGTTCAAACAAGCATCATGTTCATCTTTTCTATCTCCCAAACACTGACAGTATGATAGGTGTATTCAGGAGAGATGAATGGTGAGCATTCAATGCAGAGAAAACCACCGTCTGGCCCACCAACAGAGCCAAACAGCCCACTTCCCACACCTCCTCTTTTTTTCAGCAATTATTCTGTGTGTGTGATAGTGTGTCTACGCTTTCTTTAAAACAAAACAAACAAACAACAAAACCACGCATCAGATACAGGAAGAAATCCATATGCGTTTGTACCTTAGTAATAGCAGTCTTCCCATTTGAGGAAAGACTCCCACAGAACTCATACACTTAAAAATAACTGCACCCACACACATGTGAACTAACTGTTTAAAGAGCTTTGAAGGATGAGCTTAGCGGCATTTTTCTGAGCTACAAAGTGACAGTAAGTTTGAGGGATAACCCACACTACGAGAGAAAAATAAAATATCTCCTATCAAAAAAAAAATATCTTAAAAATAAAGAACCAAATAGAAAACCTAAAAATTATGGCTGTTAAAGATCATGTCTCACCATCCCCTAAAGTTTGATTTGTCATCTTGTTCCTAAAATCGTAACTATTTGCCAAAGTTAAACAGAAAGACTCCTGCAGAACTCTGGCTTTACCTGTTCTTTTTAAATAATATGTAATCTTATGTAATTGACTCAGAAAGCAAACTCTACTACATTTTTTTTTTTGTCTCTGACTCTAAAAGTCAAAAAATAATCAATGGTAGAGGTTAAAGTTCACAGCACTAGCTTATTCATTTTTATGTATTGTGTGATGTTGTACCCCAGTCACAAAAATAATTGTTTAGAATTTCTTACAAAGGTGTCAGACTCAAAGAAAATGCAAGCAGTACCTAACATCAACCTGATTAAATGCCTAATGACATGCCACCTACTAGCAAATAACAGCACTAAAAATCCTTGAGGAGTTCCTCCATTCCTCAATTTATTGGGCCATGACATTTAAAAATTGCATTACTTCAAGTGTTAGTTATCCAGTTACTAGAAAAATGCAGAGATATATATAATTTTCCTCCTACAGTTTTATAAAATTATAATCATTTAATTATTAATTAAGATAAAATAATTGTAAGAAAACCATATTCATGTTCATATAACCACTATTGTTACTTGCTTCAATGAAACACTCATGGTAACATACACTGTGGATTTATACTGAAAGGCAACATTCCAAATTTACCAGAAACAGTCTGCAAGTTAGAGCAACCTATCAGAAACTTAAGTATTTCATAAATGAGAAGTACCACAGAACTTTGCTGTATCTTTAAATATTTTCATTTAAAACTAATCATAATTGACATTGATATAAAAGACTCAGAGGTATATTACTACAGCTGTAAAATTTATGCATCTCTAATCATGGCATGTAGCTAACAGAAGAGCAACTTGAAGCATTTTCCTTAGCACAGGAAATCTAGTTCTCATTTTCTAATTTTGTAGACGTTGAATCCATGCCTATTTGTTTGCTTGTACTTCAGCTGTTGGGTTCATAGGGTCACATGAATAATTATAAGATTATTTTGGATAGTACTTAGGGGCCAGGAAATTCTCAGAGTTTTCATGACTGAATTGTTTAATAGACTTTTAGGTCAGGCTACAGAACATGATTTCATGAAACAAAATAACTTTGTTCTATAAAGAGGCATTTTCCACTTAAAGTTTTTTTTTTCTTCAATTACCTAGAAATAGAAAAGGCACTATTCCTTGACCAAAGTTAGAACAGAACATTCATAAACTGAACTTAATTTTTAAATAACACATTTAATCTTAGCTTACTAATAGAGTGAGTCTTCATTCATTACTGCTCACAATGAACATTTAATAAAAAAGCTTTAAAAAAAAAGTGGGTAGGGGTGTGGTCCTATCTTGTAAATTTTTAGAAGAAAATTTTTGGCTAAAAATAAGCAATTGCAAAAATCCAGAGTAGTACAATGAAGCAATTGTACTGATGTCGATATTGAATCAGTAGGAGTATCTTCAACACTATTCATCTTCCCTAGCCATTAGCTGCTCAGGAAGAGCATGCTGTATCTATAGAACACATCTCAAGTATTGGAGAGCTTAAGATGAGAAGAGAGCAGCTGTCAACAGGCAATACACAATGCAGTTACCTAAAGAATTAATTTCCTCTTTTCCTCATTTTCAGTTGGTAAATTCAAATGCTCCTTTAAACTAAATAACTGCACTGCAGAATGCTGTATGTTCAATTTTCACATAACATTTTGTATGTAACATAACTTTGATGGTGGATACACTAATAGACATATTAAAATGTATACCAGAATAAAATTGTATTTACATAAATAATTGTTACTAGAAGAGTTTTTGACTTTCATCCAAATCTGCTAAAAAGATGAAATTATAGCAACATTACAATTAGGATAAAATTCTTGAGTTTCTTCTTTGTCTCCAAATAGTTTTGGAAACCAATTTCAAGATCTAAACAAGGGATGATTATTCATTCATTGCGTCTCCCGTTCAGTTCTACTTGCACAAAATTCACAAAATCGGTAATCTAATATTCTGCAGTTTTCAAAAACTCTAATTCCTTCATCAGATCAGAAGATGTTTTTAAAGTAAATATGCTTGCTTTACCAGAGAGACAATGAGAGCGTGAACAAACAGGAGCGGGAATGAGGGTGTGAGAATAGGAACAAGAGTGCATTAGTTTAGTATTTAAATTATGTTTTTTAGTTGTTAATAAAGTAAATGTGATTCTGCAGGACCAGAGTATATGTTCTTTCTTTTCCCACTGGAGTGGAATGTCACTTGAGGCTTGATTTTCAGAATTTAAGGCATCTGGCTTAAGACCAGAAGAACAGAAATATTTTAAATTAACTTTCCTTATTCTCTGGGGATTGTTACAGACCCAGAGACTACAGTTTAGTCATCCATGAGATTTATTTTGCTTTAGCTTCAACTAAACTTTGTATATACAACAGCTTCCTTACCAGAATTCATAACCATCCTGCTCAGTGCAATCATTTTTATAAATTGCAATTATATTACACTGAATTACATGCATAAGTGATCTATGTATGTGTTTATCCTCTCAAAACGAAGGATAAAAATTAGATTCCAACTAAAAGCTTTCTTCAATACCATCACAGAAAAAAAAAAACAAAAACAAAAAAACCTGACTCATTCATCTGTAATTACATATGCCCAATTTAAGATTTTTAAAACTTTCTAAAGGTTCATCTTGGTAAGAAATAGTGCTCTTGAATAACTTTGGGAGAGCTGAGTACAGATTTGTTTTGAATTAACTGCACCAAGGTTTCATGTGGATAATGAAGTATGCGTGTACTTGAGTGAGGAGAATTTGTAGTGTTGTTTCAGTGAACAAGCAAAAATGCTTGTTTGCTCTGTAGTTTTAAATAATTATCACTGAAGGACAGAAAAACTTTGAAAGCACTGTATGTTTCCATAAAACTCAAGCAGTAACACAACATTTTTCTAAAGTCTCAAATACTCTAAACTACACAAGTACACTGTTGAGATCTCTAGATGGCATTTTTGTCACAGTAGCATCATTCTGAGAATAAGCAGGAATACTTTTTTGTTCAAACAGTGCTACAGTAAGAACTTGTTTTGGTCCCTGATGCCGACGCAACAACAAAAAAAAATCCTCTATAAAGGTTATGTGGATCTAATTGATCTTTACTGTAGCACAGAATAAACAAACAGAGAATTTCCAGACCCGTATTTTCTCAGCAGCATATCACGGACAATCTATTCCCATGGAAGGTAAAGATTTCACATGCTTTTTATAAGAGGTCTCATCAACCCAAAAATATTTTATCTACATAAACTATGTAAATCTATTAAAATACCAGCATTGAAAAAAAAAAAAAAAGTACTGTATGTGCTTTTTTACTGGAAAAGTAATTTCAGGGATGTACTTCTAAAATCCATTTTAAAATCAGGTCTTTATATTCCAAAAGCCTACATTTACACACTGTACTAACACATTCTTCTACAATGAAACCCATCTATGAAGATCTATCTGTCAAAGAGCATATGAAAACAGAAAATGAAGCAGTGATGGAAGTTCAGTTGCCTTTCCAAATGTAAGATGGGAAGTTTAGGCACTAGTGTATTATTGTTAAAACAACTGATACAAAAATAGCACTTCTTAAGAATCAAAGTCTCTCTCAAAACTAATAGAGAAGTGAAGAGTAAAGACGGAAGCAAATACTATTCCATTAACTAAGTTAAGATGGTTTTGATAACCCTGCACTCTCAATTTGTGCTTGACAAACTTACGTGACTGCAATTTATTTTTTCTTTTTTTCTTGTTTATTTTGTTTATTTTTGTTTTAATGGCTTGTTTTAATGTTTTGATGGGCTACCTCTGTATTTACTTTCTTTACAAGACATTATTCCTCTGCAGTTACTAACACAACAGAAAAAGCCTACACATGCTACTAAGCATTATAGTAATTTAACAATATGTAATTGCGTTATATGCCACTGCTCACCAGTTCTTTGACTGTGTACACACTTTAAAACAACAAAAAAAATATCTTCCTATGTGTTTACTCAGATCCTTGTAAAATAAGTCCCACAGCCTTATGATGCCAGAAAGTATACATGACTTTTTATAATAATCGTAACATATCAACCTTCCGTTACCTTTTGTAAAACCTACAGACAATAACTTCATAGTGGCAAAAAGAGAAAAGTCGACATTTGGACCCTTTTCTGAAGACCTCAAGTCTTTGTCATAATATTCCCATCCTATTTTATTTTAATAAAGCAAAGGTACAAACTAAACTACAGAAGCATTAGAGAGGCAAAATTCCTCCCGCTATATGAGTGAAAACGAGACAAGGTGTCACAAAGCTACAGATTGCATTTATCGAGTGTTAAGAATAACACTACTTACTCCTACTAATCATCACATGTACAAAAAAGAAAATTATTATATTATTTCCAAAAGTAGGTACTTGTGTTCCTCACTTACCAACCCACACAATACATTGCTTGGGTCTAGTCAACAGTACTGTTCATAGTTTAAATTCCTGAAATACAGTACTGCAACTGGAAGACTAGTCTGGTATATTTAAACATTACAAAATTCTAATTTTTTTTCAAATATCTAAAAGTACACTGTGTCTGAGTAAAGTGAATGACTTCTCACTACCACACTGTGTAGTGTGAGCTGCCTTTAATTTTAGTTTCATACATATACGATGTGAGAATAAGATGAATATTTTTAGTATGTATAAAAGCAAGCATAATAATCAAATGTTATCCTGATTGTATTTCTACTGAAAACCTTTTTTCTTTTTCTTCTTTTTCTATTGTTTACACCAATAGGTGTAGAATTCACTTTTCATGTATATTTTTACCAATATTAAAAAAAAAAAAACTATATATTCAGTTTATGATTTCAATATACTTCACTAGTAAATGGTAAGCATCTTCTATAAATCTTCACTGCACTTGCAATATTTCTTTATCAATATACAGTAACAGCAAAGTATTTGTTAGGGGCTTCACTGTTTATATCAATAACTGTGTCTACGGTACAACAATGTTGTTTACCAAAAGAAAAAAGAAAAAGCTAAGTCTGAAATATTACATTATTTCTAGAGTTAGAATGCAATACTAAGCAAACAAGTAGGCAAAAGTTTGTGCAAGTTTTATAACTTTAAATAATAACATCTCTTAAGTGACTTTACAATCATTTAACCACAACAAACTAATAAACATTTACATGCAGTATGCCTAACTTAAACAAAAGGAAACAACACATACTTTTAGAAATTAATAATTGTTTACATTTGCAAAGTACTGACTGAAAAAGAAGCATGTTCCAATAAGAAATATCCTGTTTAATACACCAAGAATATATTCTTCTGCAGCTCTACGTCCTTCTTTCTGAAGGAAAGCCTTCCTGTAATTCCTGTAGTAAAAAAAAAAACCTTGAAATATTTTATCTTACATGAACCATACCTTTTTCCCCTGTGTTTCACCATATCCATATCGTTATCAACTGGTAGTAAAAATGACAAAGTTGTATAGAACTTGAAACGTGCAGACACAAGCAGAAACCACAAGTTAGCTTTCAGCAATACAAGATGACAGTCTGTTCTCGTCTAGAGACTGATTAAGAGCCCAGAGAGAAAAGACGTGCATTGCCAAATCTTAATCCCTTCGCTGCTTTTCACATGCTCCTGCCTCACCTCTGCAGCTCCTACAAGAGTACTTTTCCAATGGTCAGTGGAAATGTGTTCATTGTAAAAACTCCATAAGCACTTTAGTTTAACCACTGACACACAGATAATAAAATCTGAAATACTTAACGTTTAATTGTGCTGACAAGATGGAGTTTGTGTTTATATTACTGCAAAGTGAAATGATGCAATGCTAAATTTATCTGAAAACACTGCTATAGACTCCTGATATTACACAAATTTATAGAAAGAATATTTTACAATGTTAGTTATTAAGCAATTTCTAAAAATTGTTTACAAATACAGAAAATAATGTCACTGGTACAATGCAAACTCATTGTAAGTAAAATAATTCTTTCCACATTAGATTTCTCAGCTCTAAACTACTAATATGATTATATTATTGCAGAAAACACACAGATTAATAGATACAAACTTTGAGCCAAATTATATCAGCACAATGAGATGATTTCTAACTACTATCGCCCTGAAACAGTTCCCAAGCATGCTGCTGAGGTTGCTGCACAGTGCTTTGCTGTGAAGTTGATGTCCTTTCCCATTCACCACCCTATTTCATCACAAGGGGGCACTATTTGGGAAGCAAAGACCTGTTTCACATGTAATTGCTGTAAATACGAAAATACCGTAGACGACCATGTGCTACCTGAGGACTATTTAAGAGTTGCAGAGGAACACGAAATGGACAAAATAGAATTTTTCCTAGCACAGGAACTAAAATAGTATTAAAAATTCTTTTTCTTTTTGATTAAAATATAGATGAAGAAGCCAACATGGAAGTGTTGCACACTGGGTATTTTGTGGCTTCATGGCCATACACTCCTCGTGAAGACTCCTTAAAGCAGGCCACACTTCACATAGACTTCTTGAATAAATCTCTATCTGGTAACCTGGGTAACTTTACCTCAGAAGCGTGCCTTGCAGCTATTAAGATTACCCTCAAATACCACTCTTGAATAACTTTATTGCAGACAAACACTGACTGAAGAATAACATGGTGAGAATAACATGCCATAGAAGGGAAAAAAAAGGGGGGGGGGGGGGGAAATGTGATAAAGGCGATGAAAATAAAGCTAGTAGGAAAGCCACTGGGTAGCAAAAAAAACACAGGAAATGCAACGGTTGCATATCTTTTGATGTTTGAAATAACCTCACAACCCCCTTACTGTCTTTAAAAGACTTTCCCTTAATTTATTATGGAAAACAAATAATGCAGAAGAAAAACAATGAAAAGGTAATGCTACAGTTGCATGCCAGAGTGTAGGGAAAGTAAATATGGAAAATATCCAACTATCAACCAAGCCAGATAGGTTCCTTCAGGGTGCTCATACAATAATTAACAGACAGCAGCAAATACAGAGAAAGGACACAGGGCTTTCCTATCCACTGAAAACACATACAAATACTTTAAAAAAGAAAAGGGAAAAACAAACAAACAACAACAAAAACAAGCCCTGTAACAAATATTTTAATATTAACAGGATTATCATTATTCAATATACCAAATCATCTAGCAAATAACATAAAGACAGTGGAAAATAGCAGAATTCTGTAAAAATATTTTAAAATAGTCCAAAAAAAGTTCACAAAAATGCTCTAAAGACACCACAGCCATTTTAAATAGTGTAGGCTCTATCATTGTAACTGCTGTTACAATACAGTTTTCTCACTATTCCAAAACTGAAGCATAAATGATTTCAAATGCATGGTTTTGTTGATCAAGATCTGCATCTATGTTTCTACAGAATCCTTACATTTACTAAAGTAATGAACAATCAGTGACAACATACAGAAAACTATTATTTCAAGAAAATAGTTTCTCTGTTTCTACTCACTAATTTCCTGGTATTTCCTCAATATTATACCACTTTCTTTGGCACCCAAAATTTCATAACTTTTGGTTTATTTCCTCAAGCATTGGAAACCAGGATAAGTTTCCTACCTGTTACTGTCAGAAAAATATACTTTTGGATGTCAAGACAGGACTACAAGATATTCTGAAATTTGACTCTTGATTCCTGTCAGGATCTGTGTCTAGAAGACATCGTGGAATTCCCTAGCACAAAAAGACAGGGTAAACACCTTTTCCACCCGCAGCCATGTCATTATGCAAATATCCATGTATTTGGAAATATGGATACAACAAGAACATTTGAGCAGAAGGGCAACAGAAAACACTGTTTTCTGGAAGTATGTTTTCTGAAAACATACTGGAAGGATAGCCAGGGTCGTTATTGAGATGGCTGAAGTCTATTCCTTCTTTGCATACTTTATGCCCAACAAGGACTTTGTTCCTAGGTAGAACAACAATGGGGTAGGTGCATAGAGTTCCCTTCCTGTTTTCTAGCTACTGATATATTCTGTTGGAGTGTATCAGTCAAAATCAAGAATGTTAGACAGAGACATACAAATATAAAGATACCTCTCCCACTGTAAATATGTTGGATACGCTTGTAGCCAAGCTGAGGTTTACAGCACAGATTAGCTCTGTAATTTTATGTGCCCTATAACTGCAAGCTACAAAAAGCAGCAATTCTTCCTCACCTGGCCTACCAGTTGTTTTACTGGAAACAAAGAGAAATGTCTACTGATTGCCTCATTGCTATCCCCTAACTGAACATGTAACACAACAAGTCTGTTCCTTCATTTCACTGAAACCCCTTTCTTCATAATGGGTAGCCCCACATTTACATGGGAGGTATTAATGAAAAGATGCCCAACTTTTCTATAAACATTCCAATTCCAGCAGCAGCTTCTATTTCTCCTGTAAAGTAGGGGAAGAGTAGTCACCCTGAATTAAGTGAACTAGTGAATGCAATAAAGTTCATATGCGTAGTTTTAATTGCTTTTTCTAACTACAATGGAATTTATTCAAAGATACACTTGAGGTTTGTTGGCAAACATGTACAGACATTTAGTTCAAGTATGAACATTTTCAAGTATATGGATGTTTGAAAGGACATACTAGCAATCTGCTAGCAAAATGGTTTTGAAAAAACAAAGTGATAAGAAACACTATTAAAATAAAAAATAATGACTTATAAATATGCAATATATTTAGCTAAGCAGCTAGGATCTGTAGCTTTACCTATATTATGCTGATGAAGTTCACATTATTCCATAGCTATTACTCTACAATAGCTGCAAAAGAATTCTTTGAAAATTTAGAACACAGCATCTGAATGAAAAGTATAATTTGAACTGAAAGTTTCAAACTTCTGGAGTCCATTATAAATTCTTCAGTCTAAGTGCCTATGACCATGTCATTACCCAAATAGCATGAACCCTGATACCATCTAGTACAAAAACTGCTTTACTCTTTTAAGCTTCTTTAATGTGCAGTGTGATCCACTATGCAAAGAAATACTTCAAGACAGCCAATCTGTTCTTGGCAGTCCCAACAAAACAAAAATCTAGCAGATTTGTTCAAATACAATTTAAGTGCATTTCTGGCAGATAAACAATTAAATTCTCTTTTCTCTTTAGAGACTGAAGGTTTATGCAGAAGATCAAAACAGTATCTAAATTCCATGTATAGTTTGGTAATGTTACCAGCTGAATTGAAGATCATTGTGTCCTAACAGCCTTGAACATACTCTTCTCTTCACAAACAGGCTTGCTGAACTAACTGAATTCACAGCACCCTAAAGTGCTTACATCCTCCTTACACGCACACAAAAAAAGGCAAGACAGGAAGGTGGTTGACAAGCCTATGCTCATTAGGCTTTCGGGCCTGATCTGATTCTAAGATCTCATCAAGAGCTCCGAGTATCAGATGCAGGACAAGAGGTAAGGGAGACATGCCTAAACCAGTCAGGAGTCAGTCAGTGGCAAAACATTCTTGCTCTCTTTGTCTTAGCAAGAAAACTAAATGCTTTTCCTATCAAATGCACTTTATTTGGGATTTTGTCTTTTTTTGTTTGTTTGTTTGTTGTTAGTTTTTTTGTTTTTAGGGTGCTTTTTTTTTTTTCAATGCCACAACACATAGACCTACTGGCATGAGAAGATCTACAATAGATTCTACTTGTCTGTGGAATTTGTCAGATGAACAATGTGGTTCCCTCCAACCTACATCAACAGTTTTTTGTTATTTGTTGTTCTTCCAGTCCCAGGAAGAAAAGTTATATTTTCTCAATCATGTCAAGGAATTTTACGTAAACAAACCACTGCAAAATGCCTGAGGGTTGACAGTTTAAAGTTTGTTTGACAACACATGAGGCATAAATGGTGCAACCTGCTTTAGCAGAAGATGACGTTCTCCCCAGCTGCAGGATTTTCTTGACAAAAAAGTTATAGGTGCACTATTACTCAGCTTTGTTCTCCTTCCAAGGACAACAAACCATCTCGGCAGAAGACTGACTCCATTACCTCTTAATTAAGAGCCTGTCAATTCTAAATTAGCTTTAATTTCAGTGACCTTCTTTGACACTGCAAAGAGCAGAGAATTTGTCCTATAGCATGGAAGTAAAGTACGTATTTCCTTCAAATCATTAAATACATACATTATTAGCTTTCTACTTCTCCATATAAATGGAAACTGAGGAGAGCACAAATCTGCAAGGAATGGTATTACAGCATACAGAAGTAGCCTGGAGGGGGAGGAAAAAAAAAAAAAAAAGGAAAAATAAAATTAAAAAAAAAAAAAAAACACACAAAAAACAAAGACAACAACCAACCAATCCCTTTAGGTCTACTTGCCAAGTCTGTCCCAAAGCAGAAAAAAAACAGAGATGCACAGCATAGGCGTTGCAAACTTCACACACCTTTCATTAAATTTGTTTGTGTAGGTTTTTCTCAAGGAGCTTTAACTTCTTAGACATTTTGGAAATTGGGTCTGTACCAAGACAGGCATTTTCAATGTACGCTGTGTATGCTAAGTACTCCTGTCCTCTCGCAGACAAAGAGTGAGCTACATGTTTTGAGCTCCAGTAACTTATGCTTTTCATCACAAATATTCTGCATGATTTGATCCAAACCATTCCTGGAAGGCTGCTCCTCAGTGAAAGGAGAAAAACATTCCTGTGAAAAATTATTTCCTCCATGAACATAAATGGGAACTCTCTAGCTCATAAAATTGCTGGTAAGAAGGAAGGAAGACAAAAATTCAGGAGACCAGGAATTCATAAAAACAGACTCAAGTCTAGCTTGCACTTTTTATACCTGACAAAGACCAACTGCAAATTGTTGCTTACCTAAGTAACAACTCATCTGCCACAATTACAAGGCTAGATGAACCACTACGGTATGTCCTTTCCTTAGATACCTCTTTTGATGAGTTAAGACAAAATGGTGTATGCATCAGTCACTCTTAGACAAAATTTTGTGCACAAACTCCTATTTTTCAAATCACATGCAAATATGAAAACCTTGTTATCTTCTCAATAATTACACATAAAATTAGCATAGAATCAATACTGCCAAACATTTTCACACACAAAATAGCTGTCAAACCTTTACTACCTTTTCCTCTTTTTCTATTTTTTTGCTTGTTTTTTAATGAATGCAGCTGAGACTTACAAAGAATACAAATTATGCCAATTTTCTTCAAAAAATAACTGAAAGAAAACCTAATTCTAAAAAAACAAAACAAAACAAAACAAAACAAAACTGAAAAGGTAATCAGAATGCTTTTCAAAAATATTGCCTACAAAGTTCACATATTTCTAATTTTTTTGGCACTCCCCCCCCCCCCCCCCCCCCTTAAGTCTAGGTCAGTATTTGAAGTTTGAAGATTATAGTTCTGCATTTCTAAAGCAGAGGGGGGGGAATAACTGTTTAGAAGAAACTGCCTACTGGACAGCTTTGGATATTAATAAATAACAGAATTTTCTTTTGCTCATGTAATGCAAAACTATTAGAACATGATTTACGGAGGTTTGCAGTCTGACAGTGATAAACATGGTATGATAATACAACATTTTAAAATCATTCAGGAACACCCTTCAAAAGTAAACACAGGCAACCAAAATCAAAGTTAGGTATACTACTCTTAAACACAAAGGCTAACTTTATATAAACCTCATTTTCATTCATCTGAGCTAAACAGTTTTTTAGAAAGCTGTTGTTATTTGAGAACTGTGAAACTGCTGCTATTCAGATGATTACTGTTGGTCAGATAAACCAGTTACACTGTGTTTAACAGTTAAGATTTTCATCAGATTCCACCTACTGGTAGGAAAATTGTTTTCTACAACCACGACAACAGGACAAACAAGCATAAAAGCTTTGCCCATGATTTTATCCAAATAGTAGAAAGTAAAATACACAACTGAGTATTTTGGACAGGGAATCTGATATACAACTTTTAAAAATCTGCTAATGAAGACTTTACTGGTAATAAGAATAATGAGATCAGCAGATTGTGTAGCAACATTCTCTTTCATCTTTTAAAATACCTACACACTCACAGGCTGCTTCAAGACTTCACTGAGTTTTTGTAAAAGTTTCTAATTTAAAAGCAAACTTGTTTGAAATACCGAATGGTGAAGACTGAAAAAAAAAAAAATTATATTTTTAAATTTTATCTTATACAATCTATCTTATTTAGTGTCTGCACCGCTCTTTACACGAAGCTAGAGCTTTACAAGAGCAACGTCATAAATATAGCTTTCCTAAATGTTTTTCAAATATTTGTATGAATATACAGTATATCTTAAGCAACAAAGAGCAAACCAAATATTTTATATTCATATAATTTACTTAGAATAAATCTTATTATTTATATTCATCTCATTAAAACAAACAAACAAACAAACATTAAATTAAGGTTTTTCATACTTAAGGCCCACTCCATGGACCTTACTCTTCTAAATAAAAAAGGGATACAGACTGGTTGACCTACATGCTATCATAAAGCCTGTAAAGAGAAAAAAGGGACTGACCAAACTCTTCCACCTGGTCTCAAATCACGGGAAAAGACCTGGCTCCCTAACTGTACCTCTTAAGTTGGAAATAAAACCAAGAAAAAAACTTTTGCCCATCTTTTTAATGAAAGTGGAGGAGTGCTTCACCAGAACTTGCCTGAAAGGATTCTTAAATACCTTTTAAATACCATAAAAATACAAAAAAATGTATGTACCTTTCCCTCCTTCCCCCCGCCCTTTTTTTTTTTTTTTAATGTAATATGGTACAAGTCATTCAGCATGCCACAGGAAGAAGAAAACAATATGTGGAAAACACTTTAAAAAACTGACAGGAAAGGATCTTTTCAAAGCAACTTCAGACACCAACGTCTGTTGAACCCTTTGAAGTGCTGAGCGCCTTTTAGGGTAAATATTCACATAAAACCTTTTAGACACAGTAAAAGTCATAGCACAAAATGAAATAATGTAGCATACACGTCTCTGAAAGAATACAGGACCATGTGAAGATATATAAGCCTGTAGCTAAGCTGGCAATGCTCCATTGAAGGAGAGCTTCCCAACAGTGAAACAGTTGAAAGTGGGGTGAGCTTGTACATGCTGCTCCTTCATGAAGTATTTGACACAGAAAAGTGCCAAAGAAGCTTAGTTCAGAAATAAGCTGGGTTCTGGCAAGGTGAGAAGACAAAAAATAAATTGTAATTTTGTAATTTTTGTAATTTTTGTACAATTGTAATTTTTGCAAATATTGTGAGTGCTTTCTTCTAGATTTTTAAATGTTACTTATCTTTGAATGTTAAGAAATAAACTAGTTACAGGAGTAGTAACAGAGACATGAGGTTTGGAGTCATTTATAACAGATCTGTTGAGTCTACTAGAAGTAAATTTACTGTCAAGAAGCAAGCACCTTTTTTAATACTTCTGAAGAAGCCAGTTACTTCCTGCATTAAAACAAACCATGAAGGTTTCCATGTGCCATTAAATCTCCATCTTAGTTGCGCACCGTGACTGAACTAATAACCCTCCAGAGCTGGGAACCCTGTGCAGCATGGTGCGGGCACCTGAACCAGCGCTGTGGGACCAGCGATGCACTGAAGCACAGCATTACCTGGTTTTTCCATTGTGTCATATTTCAGCTCTCTCCTTGCCATTACATTAGCTAATGGAAACATAACCACACATAACATGGTGATGACAATTCCACTTCACATGCATTGTATACAATGTATTTCAGTAATTTATTTCTTTTCAGACTATAAGTACTAACTTGCTTTTATACGATCCAATCTGTAGTAAATTATGGTACGAAGGACAGTGTGAAGTACTTTTTCATTTTTTTTTCCTTACATGCTATGAATAAGCTTAGGAAAAAAAAATATAGTGAATATACTAGGTTTGTTCAGTCTAAAGAAAAAAAAAGAGGCAGTCACAGTATCTGTCTTCCAGTGTATAACAGGATGCTAGACTCCTCCATGTCTACTAAAATGCAGAATAAAAATTATCCCCCGAAATAACAGAAGTTCTTTAACACAATCCATATACAATGACCAGTGGTCTTGTAACCCCATACTACGTTAACTCTGTAAACAACCCTGAAAGATAAGTCCTGAAGCCACCGGCCTGTCTGTGTGAGAAGAGCAGTATTTGAACACTGGCCACATACTCTTTACTGTATTTGACTAATCCAGGTTTTTCAAATACTCTTCAGGTCTACACTCACATCCACTAGCAATCTAACATCTTTAAAAGCACAGCTTTCTGTATAAAACTGTGCTTCATGAACCTGTGCCCCAAACTGCTGGAAAGACATAGTTCTGTTCTGCAGGCAGCGGAACCTGAAGACAGCTGCATGATATGAGCGTAGGGGCTCTGAAAGTCCACTCCAGTCTCATCTGCCATGTCAGTGCAGACACACAGCAACATCTAGTCTTTTTGCAAAAACCAGGTCAGACAGGCTACAGTTTGCAGTAACACCAGAGCTTCAGTAAGGCATATCAGTCTCTCAGTAATAAATATTTTCAAACCATTAGAATTAATATTGAAATTTGGGGAAATGCGTTACTTTTCTGTGTTTTCTTTCCTATCAACAGTAAGAACCAGTTCATTAGTCATACACTTCACTTTGTCTTTAAAATAACAAAGGAACTCAGTTTCCACATTTTTTTCTGTTTACTTCTGACTACAGCAATATCAACTAGTACCAATTAAAAGTGATAATACAGCACAACACAGAAATTTAAAATGTTAATAGAGGCTCCTTTTGAAATATATTAAATTCCGAATAAAACTGTATGAACAATTTTATCCACCAGGTGGCATATGCCTCACACTTTGCTTCTAATAAAGTCAACTCCAGTGATATGCATGAAGATAGACCTTTCCAATCTCTTTTCTTCTAATGTAAAATTTCAATAACAGTTTAGAAATTATACCCTATTAGACAAAATAAAAGACATGCTGTAGCCAAGGTACTGAATAATGACGAGTTTTCACATGTAAACTCCACAGTCATGAGCTGTTTTGAAACTTCAGCTTTTTCTCTCCAAGCAAGGAGATACTAATATAGTTCTACCAGGAAAATTATACTTGCAAAACTATCCTTGCAGAGATGTAGATAAAGATGGTAGAAGAATATATACTACTATACTACTACGGTTTGTCTAAGTTCTCTAATTAAACAGTTATATAAGTTGTATAGTCAAAGCACTACAGCACAACAAAGATTTTATTGTTACAGATATCATACTCAAAATTACTTGTGGTCTGGATATTTACAACTATTGGTTTGTATGTGCATGTGTACATATATACATATGCAAACCAGATCTAACTGGGAAACAGTGATGACAGTTATGCAGATATTGTAGCCAAACAGAAATAAGTATGGTCAACATTTTCAGACAGCATTTCAGTGAAATCTTTTTTTCAAATTGGCCTCCTAAAATCCCGAAGAGTCCTAAGTGTTCCCGGGCTGAATATGAAAAATACCAGGCATCTAGCACCTCTAAAATCATTATGGTTTTGTCCAGTAAATTAATCATGAATCTTTAGTGTCCAATTTCAATGCCTGTATTTAAAAACATTAGCTGTAGCTTTTTTGAATTGACACTGAAGCGTGAATTCTACCTTCCATAAAGTATATTGAAAATTACAAAGCTTTTCACATCATCACCCTCCTGTTTTGGGGGATCAACTCTGATAAAGAATAGTTCATAACTGCTTTCATTGACTGACTGATGTCGGTCAGATCACTTGTACCTGTCCATGGTATTAGGCAATGACAAAGACCTCAGGTTAGACATCATGTCAACCACTGGTTGGACAGTAGCAACTTGCACTGTCAAACTTCTGAACCAGTGATCTGAAAAGTCTCATGGTTCTAGAGCCATTTGATGCAGCAAGTCCTACTCAACTTTTGCAAGAACTTGCTTTTGGCAGGAAAGACAAAACATAATTGCTTTTATGTCCCTTATTCTTACATAAGTCTTCTGGAGGACCAACAGGTAGATGATGTGTTAACAGACTAACTAATAAAGAGAACGACAACCTGTTATTAGAAAAGAGCAGATAAAGAAAAACAGGTAATGTTTTTCAACAAGCACTTGCTTTGTAGTAGAGACAGATTTCAGCGACTTCCTTACAACGCTTGCTTGCTTATACAATGTGCAAGTAAACATAGAAAAGAATAAAGAAATTAAGACTGCTGGATGCTCAGTGGCGACACCACTCTGCCACGTTAAAGTAACAGCGTAGTTTCAATTTTCCCTTTTAAAATGCATGAAGTCCTGACAAGCGGTAACTTTACGGACTTTTCTTCTTCCAAGAGCGGAGGAAAAAAAAAAAAAAAAAACAAACTTCAGAATGAGGCAAGTATGTAGAAGGGGGGGGGAAAGCTTTCAGTGTTAGACAATGACGACTGATCTATTGTCATTATGTTGATATATGAATGAAATGTATGAAGTTATGTATCAAATGTGCTCCAATCAATTATTTTTTTTTTTATAAGGCAGTTGCCACAAATTATTTATTTTCTTTTCATTTATTTTCTACAAATGGCAGGTAACTTTAACAATTCATTAGGAAGCTGCTCCCCAGTCTCAAGAAGTCTTGAAGACATTCAAACCTTAACACTTTGGCTTGACAATGTGGCAAGAGTTTTTGTTTGTTTGTTTTTCCAGAAATAAACTTCTAGAAAACTTGAACTTGTTTTCCTGTCCTGCAGGCTTACTGTGTCATCCAGCCTCTGCTCACTTAGCAGCTGTGGCTGCTCCAGATAGAGCTGACAGAGGGACAAGCAGCCCAGACAGAAGCTGAAGGATGTGTTTCATCCAAGCCTAAGAGATAAGCAGCTGATGGGTGGAAAATAGTTTCCTTTCCCTCTTTTAAATCTGGACATTAAATGGTGGCTCTAAAAGGTTAGTGAGCCCCCAGTAATAACACCACTCAGATCCATAGTTTCAGCAAACCAAAGTTTTACTCGGATTGGACCATGGGCTCAAAGGCCCCCAGGCTATTCAGGATGTCGAAAGAAATCAGCACATATGACAAGAGGGCCATGGGGCAGAAGGCAGCAGTTTAATATCTGAAGGTGAATGTCTTCTAGACTGTAGGTTGTATGACAGAGGAGAGGGAGGTAAGGAAAAAGGATGACATGGCAGAGGCAGGAGTTTGACTACAAGATGATGACACTACTTACAAGAGTCTTTGTTGTTTGTTTTTTTTCATTTTAATTTCTTTCAAAAAGTACACTTAACATCAACTTCTCCTTCAATTTTCAAAAAAAAAAAAAATAAATACAGTAGTACAGTCTAGTCTGTCTTAGACTTGGGGCAATATAACATTTACCAAGAGAACATGAGCACAATCTCATCTCAGTTCAAAACCACAACATATGATCTAACTAAATTGTGCATCCAGTCTTGGGTTTGCAAACTGCGGCGCATACACTTTAAACATCACCTCAGCAGCCAAACAACTCTTTCTGAGTATACATGTCAAGTGCTGTTGTTATCACGATAATGGTAATATATGAGCATGATGGATTTGGCATCTCTGCCCCTGTTGGGAGAGAGATGGAAGTCTAAGCTTCTGGAAAGCATGGAGACTCAAGATATCAAATAGAAGCGTTGAATTTTCTGATATGCCTCATCTTACTCTTCTAAGAATCTTTGTTATTTGAAGTTTTCAAAAATTAAGTTTATTTTTTACCATAAAGAGATTTTGTTTATTTACCAGACAAGAACTTTAAACTAATTTTTCTCAGACATGATATTTTGAAACTCATTTGCTCGTCTTGCAGAAATGAATTCTTTAAACCAACAACCATTTTTTAGGAAGTACATTATTTTCATCAGATACTTTCCATAGGAGAAAGCACAACTGAGGAGAAAAATAAAAATAAATTAAAAAATAAAAAAGGTACCACTATGAAGTATCATATAATGAAAAACATAAGAAGTTAGCAAAATAGCCCAACTGAGCTTTGCCACACATGCTTGGCCTTGTCGCACCAACCCTTGACAGAGTGCCTCTGTCCATAATGGATTAGAAATCAAATGATGACTATCAATCTCTCTCCAAATTCTTTTAATTTTCCTAGCACTTCTACTTGAAAGCACAATCTTTGTACTTAACCATCACAGTAGTACTAGCACTAGTTTACATAGGTCTTAATTCCATAGAAAAACTGTGAAATATTTATTTCTCGTTAGGTAGGTTGATTTCTTGTTAGGTTGAAAGGTAGGTTTGGAAGTATGATTTTGTTGTTGTTGTTTTTCTCTCTACACTTTTAAAGCCCCAAAACTCAAAGGACTCTTTGTGAACAGCGTCCTTTATTTTCCTTCCAAGTTTTTCATAGAACACTGGCTCCTTCTCACTAGTTCTTTCAGTTAACTATCTTTTATATCTCATTAGAAAATTCTGTCCAGAACTGTTAAATCAGTTTCCACTTCTTTTACTTAATGAAAACGTTTTCTTCCTTTTTATTTTGTTCTCTTGGATTCACTGAATTACAACCACATGGGTATTTCCTGTGAATCTGCTTTCATCTTGGCTGTTGTTCTGCTTATGTATCTTGGCAGACTGGAGAAATTAAAATTAGGAAGTGTCAGAGGAATCTGATCATTAATGCTTAATATAAAGACTAATGGACTTCTTGATGAGTACAACAGAAAAAAAGAAGTAACAAATTTACTATTTTCTATAATAGTATGATGAAATGGACATTTAACTTCAGCCAAGAACACCAATTCTTTTGGAAAGCCAGTTCCAGTCTGAAAGTGTAATACTACAACCATGTGCACCTCAGTTGTCCAATATGAAGTTTAAACCCTGTTTAGTAAACTTCACAGGGAAAAAGAAAAATACATGGGAAGGAAGAGGAAAAATGCTAAAACACATTTACTAACCAGAAGGGTGTTTATAACTCATTTAACTTTTCTCATCAAGAAAGATGTCTGAAGCCAAGACAAGAGAGCTGCTATCTGGACATGGGACATGGAGTAACTTCACCACAAACAAAAAGAAATGAAGTTTATTGCACAAGCCAGTTCTAATAGAAAGGTAATATCCCAACTCTTGCCCCATCTTTATTGGTAGAACTGCCCTGCTTTATTCTGTCAAAATATATGTACAAACTCTGTTCTACAATTAAAAAAAAAAAAAAAAAAAGCAAATATATTTCTCAATCCAAATCAGTCTCATAAACTGGGGGGGGGTGGGGGGGGGGGGGAGGGAGAGGAGGGGAAGAGAGGAAAAACAGTTCTGTTGTAATGGTCAAATGGTCAGGTCGTTATACAAATCAGATAAATCAAAACATTCCTATATGGACAAAAAAATAAAAATAAAAAAATAATAATAAAAAAACCACTTGTCACTGCCTAAAAAATTCAGTCTCACACACCCCAAATTCCCCACACAAGCTTCACCCTGCTGTTTCTGATGATGGATTAGTTTTCCAGTATCAAAAGAGCTCCTTGTGTATCAAAAGCTTTGTGACCTGTGAAAGATCTTCTAGACACAGCAAACAAAACTTTATCTTCTGAATTTCATCTGAACTTTTCTCATAAGTTGGACACCTTTAAAAGTTAAGGTTGTTTTAATCTCCCATCACTTTATAAAGGTAATTTTAATTCTGAAACAAACAATTGATGCATTTTATCTCCTCAATAGCTGAGCCACTGGGAGGAAAAACAGGAAACAGCTGGTCAGAGCTAAAGTGTGATGAGAAATGTGTTCAAAACTAAAAAATGAGTCAAAAATTATCATCATTTACAAAAGGTTGGATCTCCAGTCTTTCCAACCCCACAGAAACAATGTGCAAGCTAAACTTAATATGAAATGATTCACAAATGCCTGTTAGTGAGAAAACCTAAAGAACTTCGCTGCTCAAAGGAAAGTTCAACCTTCTGGTTAAAGTGAAAAAAAAAAAAAAAAAAAAAAAAAAAAATAAAAAAACTTATATTTCTGAACTGCTGGAGAACTGAGAAAATGGATACATTGCCATTTTAAATATGATCCATGCTATACTTCCCACTTGTTGGTAACCTCTACGTATCATTTATACAGCTCAAGCTGTTGGGTGACTTGGTGCCAGCAGAGTCCAAAGCCTCCTTCACGCTCATGGCAAACCACTGAGATGTCAAAGAAATGCTCACCTATCAGAAGGTGTTGTACTTCTATGGTCCTCCCTTCTTTTGTATTGCAAGTTTCAAAAGGACTTGTAGGTGAGTCAGAATACAAGTAAATTTCAAAACAGGGAACTATTCTGAATGTTTATAAATAATCTTTTCCCCTTTAGGGACATATACATATACATTTAAAACAGAACTCACCCAGTGCAATTCTCAGAGTGTAAACAACAGGATGGAAGTCCAATGGTATGGTTCCCACAGCAACTGTAACCTGTTTATATAAAGTGAAATATCTGACATACACACAGGGTCAGGACCATAACTGCACCAGCTTTGTAGCATGATGCTCTAAGTCTGCAAAGTTACTCAAATAAATTTCTAGTTTAAAACAGAAAAGATTGATGACTTGTCTCTCAGGGGCATTTTTCTTGATCCATCTCACAGCAATATTTAAAACAATTCTCCACAGCTCAGATACTTCCTTAGGTTCTTGCTGAAAGACAAACTATTCAGAATAATCATTTAGACCTTTATTTTGGTAATCTCAAATTACCAAATATTCAAAGTTGGAGTGAGTGAGGAAAAAACATGTTTTTGGTTTTTAAACTACTGGAAACAGGATATATCTCTTCTGCAGACTACAGTGAGGCACAACTACCTAAGCTTGTTGAGATAAGGGAAAATTTAGCCTCAGCAGGGAAGTTCTAGGGAGCAATTAGGTCTCCTCCAGCACCTGAATGTACGCATTACCAACTGCCTCTAAGTCTGCAAAGCAGATAAGATCTTTAAGGGTTGTAAAACAGTGAGGACAACAGATTTCAATCCAGAAGAAAGGCTTCCAAGCAGTGTGGTAACATAAACAATAAGTAGCTATGTGCAGTGGAAGAGTACTGAAAGCGGTTTTATATACCAAGTTACTAATTGCAGCTTCCACAATTCATCTTCAATATTCACATGAACTTCGTTGCTGTTGTTTAAAATTATAGTTTTAAAAACAACTGCTTAATATAAGTTCGGTGTATGTCTTGTTCTTAAAGTATTTGATGCAAAATTATGGATCCTGTGAAAGCGATCGCTCCATTTTCCACATTCTTTTTCTCTCTTCAAGTCAGTTTACCTCAACAGTAGATTTTAAATCGATTTCAGTATGACCAGGATTTCACCCATTCTCTAATATTTGAAGGGAAATCCTGAACTCTAAGAATTAAAATTGCTGTAACATGGAACTAGTGCCACCAATAATAATCCTTTGTTTTGCCCATGTTTTACTAATGAAGTAAAATTGCTGATTGCTTGAAAACAATTTTTAGTGTCAGGAGAATAAAATCACAATAAACATGGAGAGTATAAGAACCATCTCTAATCATCTGAGAAGAAGCTCATGTTATTTTATTATAGAATTGAAGTCCAAATTTTGGTGAAAATCAACAGATATTACAGTTACTGGAAATGCTAAGGGAAAAAAAAGAAAAAGCTTTTATTTTCACAGGAGTTAAATTATTCAGAGTCCTACCACAAATGGCTGCAATATATATATATATATATTTATTTATTTATTTATTTATTTTTGCTACTGCTGCAATTCCCATACTGTGATGGCACACTTATCTGTAGGAATCTATTTATTATGCAAAGGAAATCATAACTTTGTACAGCAACGGTTATGACTACAGAGATGAAAAGACTCTTCTGAATCTTATACAAATGGGAAGACAAGAATAACATCTGTAAGTAAGAATGATCACAAGCCAATCCAACATATTTTCCTCTCTCAGCTAGGGGATTGATGAGTGCATCTCAAGAATGAGGCTTCAATCTCAGCTCAAAAATGACTGCATCCAGTTACAGTTTCAAAATATTAAAAATGGATCCCATCACACAATTTGCAGCTCTGAGGCATATTTTGCAGGAAGGGAACAGCTTTCAATTAGACAGTTTTTGAGTGAAATTATTAGAAGAAAAAAACATAGCTACAAATGTGAGAGCTGAATGTTTCCAGCACTGCCCCACTTCCGACATTCCTGCAGAAAGCTGTGTGTTGTCTCACTGCCCTGAGTCACCCCGGATCCAGCCGCTGCGCTGATGTCATTGGCTCTGCTTGCTGTGGGAGCACCCTCTGAGTTTTCCTGACCCTTAACACTGCAGCTCGTATGTCTTTGGATAGTACCTGACAGCTGGATTATGTTCAATTTTTATTCCTTTTTTAAGTTGTCACCAGTCTGTGTTTTCAGCCGAAATTCCTTGTGCCCAGGGGCTCATAACCATACAACATCAAATTGCTTTTCATAAATAAACCAAATACCCTTACATCTCATGGAAGATGCCTTAAATATTGTGGCAAGTATCATTTTACAACAAAGTTTTCTTGAAATTTCATAACAATAAGTTATATGCCTACCAATTACTGTCAACCCAAGCTTATTCTATTTTAGAAAACTTTTTGAAACATCCCAGAAGACTGTAAAAAAGGAAGATAAATTAAAATATAAATGAAACCTCCTAAATTCAGATTTTAATTATTCACTTGCCATAGTGATCTTTATATGTCACTGCTTTTATTCAAGCATACCAGAGTTAGCAATGCAAACTTTTCAACAGTTCATATATGTAATGGAGATAAGTTAGTTTCACCTGAGAAAGAATTCAGAACAGTGTCCAACCTTAACACTCTAACACTCTAAAATGAACTCTTTAATGTGCTGCAGGGAGATTTTCTAAAACAGATCTTCATGCTTCTTTACAGTTGGTGAGCAGTCACTAGAAGGAAAGTCAGAAAATGTGGAAAAACTGAAGGCATAATACATTGCTCTTGCCAAGACTCCCACACTATTGGCTCTGAATACTTAAGTGTGCTCACAGCTAAAACTTATTGTTCATCATTTGGCCCCAGATTGTTAAAGCTATAAGTCAACTACAAAATGACACAAACTATCTAGAGATTTATCTCTAACTCTATCACACGTTATGGTAATAACATTGACTACTTCTACAGACAGAGGCTAAATTTCCTATTTTTAAAGCTAGCCTATAAAACTGAAGTAACTCAACCCAAAGCAAATATAAGTATAGAGCTCCATTTAACAAAGTTCAATATATTTTTACAGCACTTACTGAAAGGAAAACATAATTTCTTGCCTATTTGGCTTCTCTTTTGCTTCCCTGAGTTTTTATTCCAAACAGCCAATTTTGCTCACTTTTTTTTTTTTTTTAAACAAAAGACTAACTCCCATGAAAGAAAAAAAAAAGAAAAGAAAAGAAACTCAGGTCCAGATAGTAAATGCTAACTACTTTAACATATGAATATGAACATAAACCTTTAAGTTTAAAAACATACCATCACTACTAACAGGCAAAATCCTTACGCACAGAGAAAAATTGTCAGTGTGGAAGGGACCCCCAACAGCTTGCAGATTATGTGCTTCATGTCATTTTAATTTTTTTTTGTAAATTCTTTTCAATGATGGACTAGAAATTTTATTTCAAAGTAAAAAAAAAAAAAAAATCAAACCCCAAATCTGTCTGTAGTTTGAAATTATTGTGCATTATCTCTTGTATAGAATCATGAGTATAGCATAAATTTTAATACAAAGAGCAATGCTGTATTTTAGGTATGCATGCAAACTGGGACAGAGTCCATTTAAAAGATTCCAACCTTTTAAGTATGGAGCAAGAAAAAAAAAAAAAAAAACTGTGGGAAAACCAAATAATCCTATCAGAATGATGCTACCATAGCAAACCTAGATCTGAATTTCCTATAAAAACACATTAAAAAAAAAAAAAAAGAAAAGAAAAGAAAAGTGAAAACCTATAAGGTGGAGGGGTTTTGTTTGATTTCTGCTTTGTGGCTTGGGAAACTCACGGAGTCTGGCAGAATAACTTCACTAGTACAACTCCCACTCCTATCACCACGTGCCTTCATGTGGCCACACTCACGAGCTTTCAAAATCGTATCAGTCATATGAGTGAAACAGCATGTTACAGATGTCATTTCCATTACTGACATGTTCTTAGATGTTAGGTTCTACCAAGAGTTACTGCACTACTGACATTACTGCACTAACATTTAGCTGACTGAAGTTAAGACAACCAGCAGAATTCTTGCTTCTTAAAGCGCAAACTACTGGCATCAGGAATGTAATGACACAGCAAAGACGGCCCATACGCCCACAAAATTAGCTTAGCTACAGAATTCAGCTATTACAGATTGCAACTATGTTGTTGCAGCTGTCATCTGGAGATCCTAAGGTCACCTGCCTTGTTTGAAAGACTCACCCTGAGGTAGTCTAGTGAGCTGCTCGTCTAACATCGCATTCGCTGGTGGACCCGGGTACTTGAGTCATAGTGCATTGCAACCACCACAACAGCAGCATATCAACAAAAAAAGAAGCCAACTTCAGCACTACGAACCTAGTATCTCTCAGATGCTGGTGGTTCAATGATTCTAGAAACTTGGCCTTTCAGAATTATGCAGACTGCTAATATCATGCAGCTGAGGTGGCCCAGAGAAGCAGCCAGACCAAACAAAGCTAACACCAATACTCGTGCTCTCAGTATTTGCTTCTATGGCAAATTCTTCATATTTGGGACACCTTTATGATGAACTACTACTACTCATTCGCTGTTTCAACACTGAAAAGCAAATTTCTCATGGAGTTATAACAGTCATATTACACACATCCATGGTAAGGGTAAGCCCTGCACTGTATACAGCTGCAAAAACTAATGCAAAATTTCAAAATATTTTAAAAAATCTCTTATGCAATGCATACATTAAGGTCAGAGCATAGGAGTCTAATCTGCATATAAAATATCTCTAAACAGTAATCATTAAAAGTGCATTAAATATATATGCATTTTCTGTATAATTCAAAGCCTCATCTCGACCTTCCTATGTAGAGAAAGAAAAAAAAGTAGCACAGTTCAGTGTCTTTCCTTTATTAGCACTAGAATTTTTATGTAAGGGATATGCACAAATGAGACCCACATTTTCCTACTTAAAATATAAAGGTCTCTATTGTTCCATGCTACACCAGCACTTCTATGAAAACTTAATTTCTCTGACTTTTTCCCCCCCAAAAGAACAGAACTACTGTTCATTTAGCTGTTTCAAACAGAATGCATGCTCTAAGGGTGAGATAAGAGGAAAGAAAGAACAAATTACTACATTCATTTACTACTTTATCCTTCATTTGATTATTGGTATGAAAGCTTCCTACAAATGACCATAATTCACTGAATTATTTTAACCCACAGTGTATGAACAACAGGTCTGTGTATTTGTTACGTCCACTGAGTTAATTTCCATGCTTGTGTAAAAAAATCTATGAGACTAATAATATAACACATAAATACAGCCATATTATTACAAAAATAACATGATACTAAAATAACGGAGAAAAATGCTAAGCATGTTTGATGCACACTATACGTAAAGAAATCAAATACAGCAATTAGTAAGAAGGAAACTTTTTGTAGCCACCACCTGAAAGAAAAAAAAAAACTTAGAAATATGCATTCTTCAACTTTTTCTGACGATAAAACACTCTCTGAATTGTAGTTATGCAGATTGCTTCACTGTACATGTTTCTTTTGTTCAGACAGAATTTTTCCTATTTAAGTTATTATTCAGTAAGAACTTATTACATTTATTTCTGAGTACGAAATACACAGAAGTCTTCTAATTAAATCCCTCACACCCTAAAATGATATGCATTTGGTATTACATGGCAGTGGTTTGAACTGGTGAAAAATTCAAGCATATTAAAGCTAAGGAACTCAAGTCAAATTGGAAAATGCCCAGTGAAGAAACCTTAACGCATCCTTACCTTTTCATACTTACATAAATAAAAGTTACCCTAGACCTCAGCTACAAAATATTTTCCCTTTTTACTCAAAAAAAAAAAAAAAAAATATTATAATGACAACGCAACCATAGTAAGCTTATATCATGTTAGATAAATATGTAGCTCATCTTAACTCCTTTGTGGAAGTGTGACCATGCACCATGCAGGGCAAGTTCATGTTTCCACCATTTAGGACACTATCACAAGAATGAACTGCACCATAAAGCTTTGCCACCTAGTACAAAAAAATGGCACATACCTGTTTGTACAACTCTTGATTTGTCTATTTAAATGGAAAAATATCAGGTTTTGGATGAATATGAGGATATTACTGGAGGTCAAAACTGTCATGGAGCTCCTGAGCTATCAAGTCCCTTATTCTGTTATCACTGACAAAATTTCATAGAACCCATTTCATCAATTTAACAAGTTCCATCATAGAAAGTAACTAATTTTTCCACTATTTCCATTATACAGAAAGCTGTTGCAGAGTCTCATCACTAACTGATAGAAACTTCTCCCAGTTCTCAACCTAAGTTTATTCAGAACCAGTTTATAAGCATGGCTGCTTATCCGACCATACTCTCCTTTGTCTTCCCCTCCCTAGACCTTATTCAAACATTCTTATGGAGAAGAATCGCCCCCCCCCCCCCTTTTTTTTTTTTTTGTTAAGCTCAGGAAGCCTCTCTTCTCTTACTCCTCTTGAAACAGTTTCTCTCACTGTGATCATCCTGCTGGCCTTCCTTTCTCAGTAGTCACGTTTCAGATTGATCCTTCTTTAGCACCAACAGTCAAAACCCTCTTCCATAGATTTCACTGACAACTATTTCATTTCCACCACCACAGAAAATCTTTTACGATTTAAAATAATCTAGTTAAGATCTCATTTCTACAATAATATCTTAGGAATTTATGATTTCATTCTAATCTTTGATTTTTTTTGCATGATCTTAAGAAAATGAGAATTAGGGCTATAATAGCACATTTATAATAGTTGAATAATATTTAATAAATTTCTTTCTCAAATTCTTTTCAAATGTAGAAGGATGATAAATATCTGTAATTTGGGGAAAACACTATGCTTTCTTTTTCAAAGCAACAAAATTTGTCACTGTGATCCAATACTACCATACATCATTCTATACAATTTATTCCAGGAAATGATTATAGTGTTCATATATTGATTTTTATAAACACATATATGCCATATATATATATTAAACTAATGCATATCTGTAATATATATTAAAACATACATGTATAAATATAAATGTATATTATATTTTATATGTAAACATATTTATAAAATGTATACGTATATAGAAATCTTTATATAAGTATATTGCACATATTTATATAGAAACCTATCAAGTCAAATTTATACGTACATGTTTAAAGAAAAACATATGCCTATAATCACTTTATACAAATACACGTATAAATATGTGTATATATACACACACATATAAATTTTATAAATATAGAATTATGCACTTCTCATCATGCCAGTCTTAAACCAAAATGAGTTTTTAAGGACAAGACATTCTTCTGAAAAGCAGTGTTCAATGTAAGGCTCAATGGTTAAGTGAAATGTCCTTTTGTTACCATATATTTACTGTTTGAAGGCATTTCGTTAAATGAAAGGTCATCAAGTTAGCAAAACTCTTACAAGTGAAAACAAACTATGCAAAGCTTACCTCATGCCATAGAGAGGTCTCAAGAAAGGAATTAATTTCCCAGTTTATTAAGGGCTGAATTATAGTTAGCTGTTCTGTTGTAATCCTAGAACACTTCAAGCCACTGCTGTTTCTCCTTTGCTCAACATAATTCCAAGCAACAGTTCCTATGTGTCCTGAAGGTAAAGTCCTAACAATTGCTCTCGTTCCAGTATAAACTGATTTTTTAACTTCCTTATCATTTTTACAGAAACGTCTTATTAATAATGTGGAACGTTCTTTTTTGTTTCTAAAAAAATCCTCCTCCATCTCTTCTTCACAGTTATCATTACAGTCTTCAAAATGGCTCAGAAAGGGCTTTGAAGGCATTCTTCCAGTAAAGTTATTTCCACAGAAGTTGTGACCTGAGCATGCCACTTTAACCTTTCGTGGTGCTCTTTCCAGACAGAAGTACTTATCCCTTAAAGCATCATCATACAACTGCTGCCCATGTTCATCCTCACAGTTGTTTGTCAACTCCACTAATGTGCAAGTGCAGGCCGCAGAACCAGTGGTGTTACTACCGCCAACACTTACTGGCTGCAAGCAGTCATCCAAAATGAAGCTGTTGGGTAAATTGCACAAAGCCTTTGATATATTCCTTTCACTAGCACAATGAAAGTGAAAAAAGGCTACTTTATCAGTATCATTGCTGTCATTCTTATTTATTGCTGTCTGGCTTCTTAAAGAAGGTCCATTCATTTTCCACTGAAGTTCTGCAAGCATGGCTCTTTCCAGTGAAACAGGAATTCCAGTTTCTAGGCATGCCTCTCCCCCGGCTAATGTGCCACAAGATTTATACATCTGGCTGCATGGGATATTGCTCTTGTAGTTTTTCTGTACAATGTTACAGTTAATGTTAAGAAATTCCACTGAATCAGGGATGGAGCTGTTTCTCTCCCAGAAGTTTTCATTACTATTGTCATCAGTCATTTGTTCATTTGCCAGAGTGAATATTTTGGGCACTGAGCCCCGAAGACTTTCTTCTTCCAGTCTGTGTAAGCATGAGAGAGCGCGTGTGGTTTGCCTTCCTGGACTGGCAGTATGTCTTTTTATAACACTGGTGTCCAAAGCATTTTCAGTATTTTCATCTCCAGCTGACTGAGCAGGTATCACTTTACCCTGTACCACAGAGACGAGAACAGAAGCTGTCATTTCCTCAGAGGTCATCTTGCCACAGTCTTCAGTTGCTGGATGTGTTGGGGAGGGGAGTGTCTAGCAATCCTCACAGCACGATTTCAGTGTAATAAAAGTTTCAGTGCTAAATAATCAAGAAACACATGGTAAAATACAAACTGACTACTTGTTCTTTTTGAGTTTGGGAAAAAAAGTAACAACTTCTTGTCATTGCTATTGTTGTTTTAACTCTTGGACTACCGGGCTTTCCCAGTTGTGGATTACTGGCATGAGATACAAACATTTTTAAAAACAGCTTCTTAATGTGATGTAGCCATTTGACTCATCTCTTCCTAAAATTAATTATTCTACCTTACGTTGCACATACATTGTTGCCTCAGGTTGCAGAAAAAGACCAAACACATAATCCATTCCAGAGATGCATCCCCCCGTGGGACATTCAAGAAGTTGAAGTCTTCTGTAAAGAAAAGAAAAAAAATATATGTATATATGTATTGAACAGAATCCATGGCACAAAATCCATCATCACAATTATGACAAAAAATTGCTTTTATGTAAAGAGAAGAAACACAAAATGAGAGAAGATAATTGTACTGAGACCTACAAAATCACACAATACACAAGTAGATGTCTTACAGTCTTACTTTACAATTTGGAGAAAGTCCAGTCACATTTTGCATGTTCAAAAAGCTGTATTCACATCACTATTGAAAGCTACATAACTGCAGAAAAATAATTCTGCTGAAACTGTAATACTGAAATTGAACATACAAGTGAACATATATAAAGAGAAAAAAGGAAACGTGCTTTATATAATCTCTCTTACTCATAGCCAGGATAATACAACAGAAATATATTAGTTTTAAAAGAAAAATAGATTTAAAAATAACTCTTCCTGTTCAGGATTGAATCCTACCACAACTACAATTGCTTTGCTGTTACATGGTTTCTGTTCTCAGTAACCTTTACAATGTTACTTCAATCATGAACAAAACACAATTTTTTTGCCATAAGTTTATCACTGAAAAAGACAAACAGCAAGGCAGAGACTAACCCATATTCATTAAAAATAAATAAATAAATAATATATAGAAATGAGGAAAGGTTAATAAAGCAATTTGATGTGTAAATCTAGTTTGATGCTCAAGTAACTATGATTGCTAACAACTTTGTTTTGACCTTAAAATGTCAACTTTCCTTTTTCTTTTTTTGATTATTGATTTATATCCTAAAGCAGTTTGTCACAAATCAAAAGATAAAACACTCTTTAGTTAAGAGGATATTTAATATGCCATTTTCTTACACAAAGAAATCCAGCAATGTAACTGAATGCATCAGCTTTCCTGATGCATCTCAGGAGAAAGCAAAAACAAATTTACTGAAAAGTTACATTTAGCTATAAATTTGATGACTTCAGGTTTGCTAGCCAGTGAAGAGCATTCTCATCCAGAAAGTCACTAGAGTTTATGCACGCATGCACACACAAAAATAATATTTAAATCGAGACTTCAATTTTACTGCTTTAACAACAGAAGAGAGACCCGGGAGGATTATAAAGGAAAGTGATGCTGACAGAACAAAGAGCCACAAGTTCTACATTCTCCATGCATTACAAAACTCATGTGCATGCCAGAGCAGCCAGAGGATAGTCAAGATGGGAGACTCAGGTCCTGGACAAGAGAAAACTGCTTTTTCTTGATCTTTTATTTTACTCCTAAGTCTCTTTGTTGTTATATGAAGTAACAATAACGGTTTGTAAAAGGTACAAAACATATACATGTATTAGTCTTTGGTAATGATTTTTGAAGGATTTCTTTCATCTAATCAAAACATCTCAGTCTACTGATTCATCTTTCCTGTTTATTACAAAAAGACTCCAGGCAATCCAATGAAAATACAAATAATTGAAATATATTCATAAATGTACTCCCTGTAATATTGCTAAGCCATGAATAGATATTAAAGGAATGGATTGTTACTTTGAAGAATATATAGTTTATCATGCTGGCTGCTGAATGAAATTCTTACAAAACATCACCATTCTATAGGGAAAACAAAACAACAATTTCATTACACAACTCCAACCACACAATGAATTCAAGATAACATAAACAGCCATATATGTTGATGGTTTTTACATCATTCTTTAACAGAAGAACTTCAAAAAAAAAAAAAAAAGATAAATATATTGCTGATTTGCTTCTGCAAATAGAAAGCTAGTATAACCACAGGTCCATTTATATCCCAGAGTCTGTCCACAAAGCTCTTTCAGAGGCCAGGACTGCTCTTGCACAGTGTTTCCAAAATTTTTTTTCAACTTTATTCTCACGTTTCTTATATTAGAGTCTCCACATATGCCCCCTCCAAGCCACTTCTCTGAGATCTTTTCATCTCTAGAAACTTTGATCTCAAGTCTTCCCCACCACAGATTATGTTGGTCACTTTTCTCCTGAGCTTCAGAGGCTATGTGCCTGCCCCTTCTATACACCACCATCTCTTCTTTATACACTCTTCTTTAGGGGCCTCGTTGAAATTTATTTCCTCAAGAATCATGCCTGCTTAAGAAGCTCCCTGCCTATGTCCAGCTGTTCCCATCCTCTAATGGCCACTGCAACATGATAGGGAACTGATCCACCTCAAGAATTTTTTGCTCAAGTTACTTTACAGCTAGATCATTTTCCCAATCCAGTACATGTATGGTTATATGAACATGTGTGTTAAAACAGCATGAGGGGGGGAAGCAGGCAGCAAGGAAAAGGGAGAAAAATGCTGCTTCAATCAGTTTACACACTTCTGCTATCTGCAAATGCAGTTTGATGTTTCAGCTATGTCAATCTAGCAGCTGGCTACCACCAAAGCTGGCAGATTCCCTTCTACCTTCACTCCTGGCCCTCCATCCCCTTTTCCCCTCATCTCACACATCTAGACATCACAAATCCACCAGCTTAAGTTCATTGAGCCAGCCAATCTGTCAGGAAATTCTTCTTTTCATCCAAATGAACTGACTTACCTTGTGGCCATGTGAACATTACATCCTGAGGAAAGGAAATACTAGAAATGCTTGGTAGGGACCACACATCTCAGTAGTAGTTTCAGTTTAGATCTGATGTTTGAACGTTTGCTATGCTCTCTAAACGCACCCTGAAGATAAAATCACAGACTAAGAGAAGTTATCTAGTGTATCAGTATGCCAAAATCCCATAAAATAGCAAATAGAAAGTGTGATGGTAGAGCCTCTGATCTATGGACAACTGCAAAAATATCTGGAGCTGCAGCTAGGCTGAACAGATGACAAGGGTTTCATGTGTCCCCCATTACTCTCTTCCCAGTCTCTGCTTTCCACTATAATCAACAGAATTCAATTCATTTTGCCCAGCAAATTCCTTAAACTGTTGGAATTCATTAAACTTGTTATGAAGCATGTTAACAGTGCAATAAATACTATCAAGTGTAAAACTCATAAGCTCAACCGATAAAATACTATTTTGTAACTTTCTGTAGAATTGCAGAACTTTCACTCCCCATGGCTTCCCGTACTCACATATCTGCACATGGGTGGCCAAAGCCTAGATATAAAAGCTAGGTATAAAAGCTTCATACAAACGTGTGCACTTGCATATAATATTATTCAAAACCATATTCTTCCTGTTGCATATTCAACTCAAAACACTCTGATCCACAGTTAAATCTGCATGTAAAAGCACTTGAACTAGATGATTAAACCTACCCAGTACTCAACACATGCTGACATTTTCTAAAGCCACTAGATTAGCTGATGAAATCCATTAATAACTATGCTGGTTCATTTTACAAGGCTTAAGTTATGTCAGAAATGTAATGTGCTCCTTTGACCAGTAAAGGAAAGTAAAAATATAAGAAACCAGATCCAGCATTAGTGAATCATCCTGGATGCAGAGGTCAGCCAACAAAGACAGGCAAATAATGAAAATAAACAATCTAGTGACCTTTCAGTACACACATTCACAAAATGTATTAAGTCTGAAAACATGTGACACGAAACTAATTTGTCTACTTTTTTTCAATGCTGCATACACTTTAAGACGAAGTTCAAGCCAGTTCTAGTTAGTATTAATAATAACGATTAATAAAACCTTACTCGTCAACTATCTGGGATTATAGATAACAACAGACTGGGTAAAAAAAATCCAACATAATCTAAGATGCAGAAAATGCAATAAACACAAGACTATAAAACTGCATTAATTTAGTATCAATTTAACCTTCAGCACATTACTCAGGCTAATTTCCTTTTGAAGTCCAGAGAGATGCTGTTTCAGAGAAGAAAACATTATGTCAAGTATTGCACTATTTAGTCTAAGTCAAGGCATCTAAAGGATCGGAACGGTCACACAATGTGGTAAATTAGAGAGCCTTTTAACCCTAGGCTGTCAAGGGAAAGATGATTAGATAAATATTTGAGGATTCTGCCTGGACTTTGGGAAGAAGCAGTAACTGCCTCTTTACCCTGGCAAGCAGGGCTACGGGTAAAGACGGGAATTAGTTAGAGAAGTTACACGCTGTTGGAGATGCTGAATGCAATTCAGTATGTGGGATGCTGTGGGAGATTTACAGGGAACTGCGTGAATGTCTGGTAGGGGCCAAAGGTGCAGAGAAAGAAGGGGATTGACAGACTAGATATGTGAGAATACAAAATGCACACTGATGGTTTCCATGGGCAAACTGCTATTAGACTGGGCTGAAAAGTAATTCAAGACAGCTGAAGGGCACGTGGAAACTGCCTGAAAATCCCCCCTTCTTTCTACTCTATGCTGGGATGCCTATAGCTATTTATCCAACTTTAATCCTACAGGTTACATATACATGGTGACTATCAATCCTAAATTGAGTTTCAGCACAGAAAACACACACACAAATCAAACATTTATATTAATTAATTCAAATTAATAACTATGGACACAGTGCCCATGGTATAAACCACTGATGAGTAACAGATTCTTGGGAAACAGCAAAACAGTGGAAGAATCTGGCACAGGGTAAGCGGATACAAAACTTTAAATCATTATCTCAAGCCACCCCCAAAACTGTGTTTAAACAATATAATCTCAGTTTAAGCTCTTAAGAAAACAACTGATTCATAAGGTTATTAGTATACTACAACTATCCATTTGCAATAAAAGTAAATTTAACCATTGCTTTTTTTTTAAACTATAGTTTGTCCCAAAACTCTTGAAGATAATAAGAAAACCACATTGATTAACACCTCTAATTTACCCTGTAGCATGCACATTAAAGTTTTTAACTGTAGTGCCTTATCTCAGAAACAAGCAAAACAGACCAGTACAAGAACAGGGCATCAACATGTCATTATCAGTCTTCTAAACTTTTCTTCTGCCCAGGAAACCAAAAGCAACAGTAAGGAGGAAATAGCCAGACTCTTAAGAATCATTCAAGATGTGCACAAACTCTGTTCGAACAGTTGGAGGCAAGTTATAACAACATTTTACTTGGCACAGAGCATCACACAGAAACTCACATTTACCACCAGTCTGTGTTTCAACAACAAAAAAACTCAGAGAACTACAGAATCTATACATCCTGTCAAGTCAAGAGATTTTTGTTGGTGGTGGTGTTTTGTTTTGTTTTGGCTTGTGTTTTTTTTTTTTTTTTCCCTAATTTCTAGAATACTAATCAAAACATGACCAAGTATTAAACATCTCAAGCTTTGCAAATGGCTGCCAGGTGGTCATCTGCCTAATCATTCATCACTGCATCAGGCAGAATCTGAAGTCACTGCCAGATACCAGCTCCAAACTTCATTTCTTTACTGTACATCTTC
This sequence comes from Anas acuta, assembly GCF_963932015.1. Lineage (NCBI taxonomy): Eukaryota > Metazoa > Chordata > Aves > Anseriformes > Anatidae > Anas > Anas acuta. The sequence goes on from NC_088985.1 coordinate 21,772,333, forward strand.
CTTTTCTGTATGAGAAGCACTGAGAGAACCCATGACTGAATTTATCTTACTGTCAGTGTCAGTTCTTGATTTCTTTCTAGATCTGATCTGCAATAACATCTTTACATAGTCTTTCTGTTCAGTGGTTACTTAAATTTCATACTAAGAAACCTACTTTTTGAAAGCAGTAACTTCACCATTGACACGACACAAGAAAAGATAAAATCCAGAAAAAATAATAATAATCCAGAAAACAGAAGCAGAGGTGCAAGAGTTTGGTACACAATTAATCTCAAATCTTTCAAAATACTGTGAATGGTGCTTCTGTTAAGATACAAATGACAAAAATGACTTTCATTAAAACAGAAATAATAAATATGGGAAGAATGACTGTATGCATTTCCTGTCATTTGCCAGTCACCTCTGTGGCATCAAAATGTTAATTCAGAACAGAGTAACTTGCATACAAGCATTATTGTTCTGAGAACTTATCAGATTCAAAAATCTGCCGCTTTGAAATACTGTTCACAACAATAAACAGTCAACAGAAACCTCAGACTGCATACAAGTGTCATTTGTAAACATTTATACTCCCTCCTGTCAAACTATCACTCTTCAAAGAATCACTATCAAACTCTTCCTGTGAACAGGAAGAGGTTACATTATTTGAAAGCCAGATGAGGTCCTGAACATTAAGGAAAATTAAGCAGGAGACTGACTACAGGCTCTCTCTTGAAAAACAAAACAAAATGAAACAAAACAAAAACACACACAATTTCAGAAATCTAGACCAGTAACAGAACTGGTGTTTCATGCTCAGAACCTGTTCTCTTGCTAGCACATTTTGGTACAGTGATGCTTTCACAGATGTCACCTTAATCAAAGGATACTGTATGTCTAAGTTGCTTCAAGCCTTCAGAAGTTAATGCCTTGGCTAGCCCAGCCCTACAGCAGGCTGAACTTTTCAGACTTGTGGACAGGGCTGAGACATCACAGCATGCCTGCTGTACTCCATGCTCTGCCTGAAGCACCATCTATGTCTCCACTGGCACCCAAGTTTTGGCAGTGTAAGAAACAAGCACACAGGTAGGTTTATCTGGACACTGCAAGAACAAGTATTAATCCTAAGGATCTACAAGCCTTGGCTCAGCAGCTTTTAACTGAGTACCACTTCAGACTCAAGGCATTTAGGAAATGGTTCTTACCAGCACCATTCTCTCTCATCCTCCCCTCTCCTGAAGGGGTAGCAGAGAGGTTAGCATCACAAGGCAGAAGTCCTTCCCTCTCTTGCAGGAATCTCCAGATCTGGCAATCCCTTTTCTTATCTAGTCCCAGTTAACAATGAAGCACCACTGGTAGGTAGCCTCCCCATCTGAGCTCATGTAATATTTCATTTCTGCCCAGCTGGAAACCATGCTCTTAAGGAACATGAAGTGACACAGTGACACATTTCGGATAACTACGACTTCACGTTACCATGCAAACTGTTGCCTTACTCAAGTTTTAAGATTACTCCAAGCCAGGTCACACAATAAGAAAAAAAGAACACCTCAAGTTCCTCATCTTGTTCCTCCTTCCTTGCTGCATTTTTTTTTTGTGTAAGCACTCAAGCATCCTCTAATTAATCCCTCTCACAGTCCTGCATGTATGCCACTAGCCATAATTGTATCCACATTGGTGAGGACAGAACAAATCTGTAATAAAAATGTTTCTAACTACTCAGTCTGATAGTACATTAGAGGTGCTTACATCACCACAGTTTATCTTCTATAAATCCACACTAACACTTATGTTCATATTATGCTATGTTACAGTAGTCCCATTAAAAGCCTTTACATGAGTAGTAACATATATCATAGCTCTGCTGTCATAACTATAACAAAAGTCTATTAAAATTGTAATCTCAGTATGTGTTTCAAAAAAAAATGAAAAGATAATCTGTAAGTGAAAAAAGTTCAGTCATTTGTCAGAACCCTACGTTTATACTTCAGTTAAAGAAAAGCATAGATAAATGTTTCAAATGGTAGAGACTAACATTATTAAATTACTGTGCTAGTCTTGTCCTTTCTCAAAATTATTTTCTTTGTATACCATTCTTGACCTATGCATACCATTCATTCAAAATCTTAATATTTATTCAAAAGAAAGAATTTTAAGAGAGTATCTGCCATCTCATCTGCATATTATCATCATGTCTTCTAGAGAGTGCAAGAGAAAAAAAAAAAGTTGTTTTGCTTAGAAAATGATTAGTTATGTGCTTGAGAAGTGTCACTTACAAGCATCCCTGAAAACACAGGAAATAATTTCTATACCACCACTACTGTTCTATTCTACATTTTAAGCACAGTGACACTGAAAACACTACTACTCAAATGCAGCAGACAATATTTGCTCAGCAAATCCATCCTGCCTTTTTCTTTTTTTTTTTTTTTTTGGACTACAATGGTTTTATCAGCCACATCATTCCCTGGGAGAAAGCCCACCCTGACATCTAACTCATTCAAGCCATGAAGTAATCTCTAAGATGTTGTTGGCTCCTGCTAGAATTAAAACTGCAAGCAGTAAATTACCATGCAACTGCAAATAATTTCAGTAGTATTCCAAGATATTTACTATAGTAACAGATGTCATTGCCCATATAATCATTTTAAGTGATCATTTTAAATTTAAATTTAAATCAAATACTTTGATATTTAAAAGCTCTTGTATTTATCATTGGAGCTCACATTATAGTAGAATATAGAAGTAATTCAATCTTATTCAATAAATATATAGGATAGAAATACATGTGTGGTGACAATTAGGTTTCTTTATGCTGTCACACCTTTAATATAAATGGAACCACAAAGAAAACTGCGTGTTCACAACAACTTCCATGTTCCTTAAATTCTGCTTGTATTTCTTTAACAGTTTAACCTCTGAAGAAGAGGCATCTGAAGACCAAGGTAGCCTGCCTCTATATACAATTATAATATGATTATAAAGGTGATCCTTTTATTTGAGGATCTTTAAAATAATTGCAATGAACGCCTGCATCCCTGCTGAATAGATGCATGTTTATTGCCTTCCTTGGTTATCTTTTAGAGCCTCTATGGAAGTAGTTCATTAAGCATTTCCTTCTGCTTGTGAGATTCCTCTTTGGAACCAGGACTTATTTCTATGCACCTGGGTTTCATCCTTTCTTTGGGGAGAAAAAGATAACCTTCAGCGAGTGTTCAACAAGTACAGCCACTGTAAAACAACTCATTCTTGGCTAGTATGGCCAAGTTCCTTGCTTCACGAATAGTGAGAATTTGGAATTCTAAACATGAAAATCATCTCCCTTGATAAGATGGGACTTTATCCCAAATCTTTAGTATACTTCAGTCTTCATAATAGAGTTATTTGGAATAAGAATGTGTGCCAAAAGCTAATTCTATATTTATCTAATGCAAACAATCGCTTGTTCAACGTTTGTTACATTTCTTAAAAGTTCTTGTACTTTCAGCTGAATAGATGGAAGGCAATTTTAACACAGTGAAGTTGTTGACAAAATTAATGGACAAAAATTTCAGAGGATATTTGATGTCCTTGTGGAGTAAGCGGCAGCTAAAAACAACAGAACACAGCATTACATACCTTAGTTATTTCTAAAAGTAACATTCTGTCTTTTCTCAGATTTTTCTCTAAGTTGAATTAATTATGTCTAAGGAGACACCTGCTCAAACTAAAGCTTTTCATACAACTGGGGTATTACTAAGGACTTGCTCCTATATGGACCCTCTGCTATCTTAGTGTGAACTCTCAGAACAACTCCTTTGCAGCCAGAATGATTTTATAGAACTTCTGTACCTGAATAACATTTACATGAAATATGCTGTCTTTAGCATCTTTGAGATTTGTACTTTTGTAATAAAACTGATTGTTACAGGCAAAATTCAAAAGTTGGCGGAAAAGACCTAAAGAGACACAGTGTGACTTTGTAAAGTCATTAAAAAAAAAAATTAAAAAAAATGCAGTCATAATTTGGAAAAGGACACTTCCTTCTCTGGAACACCCTATTTTATTTTGACATAAGCAGTAATATGTGCCAGAGACTCTGCTAGTATCCAAACAACTCTGCTTCATTAAAATCTGAAAATGCTACTTGGGAATGCTGTTGGTTTCTTCCCCTGAACTAGATATACATACCTAGTATGTTCTAATAGCCATATGCTTAAGTAATAAGATGATATGTTAAATCAATGTTACATATATAGGCTACAATTTTTCTGTCAAGCAAGACTATTTTAGATTCATTTGATTGTGCATCCTTGTTGATAACAAGTTACTTACTATTTAGCCCAAAAAGGTCCTAGAAGACATATACACATACCCAATAGATGTCCCAAGACCTAGCAAAGAAGGTCTTTGCACAAGAAAGAAAACAGTGACACAGTCAGACAAGCCAAAGAACCCAACCACAAAAGTACTGGAAAAGATAAACCAGCAAATACATGCTGAAATGCTCAAGGTTATTTCGGCTGTAACAGCCAAATGGGGATAAAACTACTGTTTACTGTAACATATTTGGATGCGATAAGGACAAACCACTGCTGCAACTAGCACAAAGCTTGTGGTGCTAACCCAGGACGGGACAGCACAAATCTCTGATTCTTTCAGAAGGAGTGTCAGGGCTGGGTGCACACCAAGTACTTAACTGTCACACCAGCATCACCTGCAACTCCCGCCTGCCATTTTAGGTGCCCTCTTAGCACAGGCTTGTCCCCCACAGGCTGAGGTCCTAGTCAATAGTGGGCACAGTCTTCTGCCACTTTTCGCCTTCCGACCAGACTTGTCAGATTAACACCAGGCCTGACTCCTCAGCACACACTGCCCTCAGCATCTGCTGAGGGGGCTCCAGGCCCAGCTCAGCCTCCCACCAACCTTCCCTGTGGCTCCTGGCCAGGGAGGTCTTTGACCCACTGCAAGCTAGGACCACGTTCTCCTGGCAACTGATAAGACACTGTTGAGGAAATTCATGATGTAGTAACACAGAACAGCACACTGAATATGGACATTTGTACGTCACCAGCAACAGGAAGGCCAAGAACGGTGATGAGGTTACTCTGAAGTGCGCAGTCAAACACTACCAGGCCGTATCAGGTGGCAAACTAGAAGATAAGGAGCAGCACAAAGTCTTGTAATCAGGCTTCTCTTGTGCAAGATGGCAATAATGACTTCATCTAGATAAGGAAAAAAACTTGTACACTAGATACCCAGGCTCACCTGAAGAACTGATGGTTGGAGCAGTCAATGACCCTGGCATGCAGCTGAGGGGGTTATGAAACAGTATCTGGAATGAAGAGAGGTCCCTGAGGAAAGGCAAGGAAGCAATGAAAACTAATGGTCCGTGTAATCTACACAGTTTTCAAAACCAACAAACAAAACAACAAAAAATCTGCTTAAGCTAATAACAGTGCTTTGCCTACAACAAAAACATTGTATGTAATGTTTCATAACAGTATAAAAACAAAATCATTTCAAAACAGTTTGTAATGCAACGTGTATCAGCTGCATGCCATAACTTGTCAAACTTGTTAGAGATAAGTAGAAAAAGTGGCTTTAAATGATTACTCAAGGAGGTTATTACCTGCAGCACCACCTATACCAGTACTTCAGATTACCTGTTGGACCTACAACAGCTCTCAATTTTCCTAATTAGTATCTCACATATTTTTAAAATAAAAAACAGCTCCATATAACAACAATTTTAGGGTTTTCTTGACTGCTGATAAAATTATTCGTGGTTTTGCAGAATTCTTATAATTTAAAGAGTTTATTCACTATTTTATATAGTTAGATTTATTTATTTGGATTGGATTACAGCAATAACTTAATCTCCCAGTCCCTTGCTATGATAAAGTAGTCTTCTTTCTATCTAGTCAATCTTTGAGTTTACCACCTTAAATGCAGATTTAAATTAAGATTTCAGAGATTATTCTTCAAATAAAGATTTTAGATTTCTTATCGATTTCATTGACAAAAATCAACCAAGAGACATTACACTACAAATTCTGTAAGTTAAATCTGTATTACAGTTATTCAGTCAATCTGCTGAACTACAGCAGTCTCTGTACCCACTCATGGAGAAGGAAGATAACACAAACTTCAGCTTTGAACTTTCAGCTACTACTACACTACTGATAATTCTCTCTACCTTTCAACCAATTAAAAAGAGAGAAAGAGAACGAGAGAGATTAGTTTATCCTTCTCTCTAAAGGAATAGAAAAAAAAAAGTCTACAGACAGACCTGCAGAAATTTAGACCATCTCTAGAAAGATGAAATTGAGCAATGACTTATCCCTACAAGATTAACTTTATGTAATTGATTTAAAAAAGGCTACCTGTGAGCTACAGAATTAAAAATAAACAAACAAAGATAAAACAAAGTCACCCCCACAAGAGTTTCTTCAGAACACCAGCCAAAAAAATTATACATTTAAGAAAACAACAGGTCAAAATAACTGGCAACAGCACCCCTAACAAGACAAAAACTAAAACGTTAACTGAAACAGACAACATGGTGAAAGGAACAAAATATACCAAGCATTCAGTGCAGAGAATAAAAGAAAAATATTGCTTTTCTTCAACAAGTAGAATCTACTAATAGCTCTTTAAAAAATTAAAAAGCTAACATAGTTCAGTCTCCTTTAGAAACAATTAGAAAATGGAAAACATTCCAAACATTTAACAGTACCCCCTCAAAAGAACAGAATAAGGAAACACCGCTTATCTAGGGTTTTCAAACTATGACACAAATCTGCATTACGGATGCCATTGCTTTCCTGTATGTCATTTGCTGGTTGTTGGGAAGCCAACAAGGAAGAAGCAGATCATACACAAGGAAAATAATACTATCTAGAAATCTAGAATAAAGTTCATGGATAACAGCAAATGAACTATGGGGAAAAAAAAAAAAAAAAAAACATATAAAAAAATATAAAACCAGCAAAGGTAAATGCAGACTAACCTGTCCTTTGAGATTTCAAATCTTGTTCATTTGTTCTCTGAGGCACGCTACTGCCACACCTCAAAACAGGCACCTGTTTTATAATGGACTTCTGTTGCAAACTGTTTAGTACCTCCTTACACCTGCTTTTATTGTTCCTGTCAATAGAGACCTTGTCACACACTGACCCCCTATATATTCAAAATATATTTTTATTGAGTTCCAAAGCTATTGCAAATACTTTCACTTTTTACCTCCTTTAAGAAAATCAGCAGAGTGAAATTTAATTTAGGTAAAGCAAGCTCTGCTTCCAGAAGCAAAATCTACTGTGTATCTCTTATATATAGATTTTTTTTTATTATTATTATTTTATTTTTTTTTACAAACAGAGTAGTTCCCAAGAGCAACCTGAAAACAGGCTAAATTAGAATAAATTAGAACCAGACAGCATGCTCCCCCCACAAAGGTCTTCATGGATTCTGCATAATTTCTGGCTTTATTAACAGTTCATTAACACTGCCTGACTTTAAGCACTGTAATGTAATTATAAAAGCAGGAGCAGGAAATAAAGCAACACTAATACTACTATACTGTTTCAATGTATATTTTTTTTAAACTACAATATATGCATCTCATCACTTATCTTGCATGTGACTTATCTGTGAAAAAGGCTTTTCACCAAAAAAAAAATAAATCACATAACTGTAGAGGAAGAAGCCAGCAGTCAGGTGTACATTATTTATATAACTGTGCAATGGTTGTATGAAATTCAGGTGTACATAATTGCCTATCATTATGATGATTCATAGGCCAAAAAACACCTAAATATGTGTTTCATCATTCACTCACCGGAAAAAAATTACATAGCAACTTCAATATATACTTCAGTAGAGTTATGTTAAGAAGCATACACAAAAGCTATAAGATGATTCTACAATTAACCAATTTGATTCTTGTGCGTAGTCCAAACAGCAGTTGCCTTTTTAACAAAATAAGTTTATACTTTTTAAGAGCCACTTTTTTTTTTTGTGGCTCTGTAGCCACAAAACAATTAGAATAAGTCTGAGATCAATTAACTGTTGGCATAACTATTAACAGTGATAATAACTGTGGCAGAAATAAAGTACTCTGAATTTGAGAGCTCAGACCAAATTTCCAGAGTGGAAACAGAAATGAAAAGTAAATTCTGCAGCAGACTCACCCTTTAAACTATATTTTGAACTCTTTTAAACAGAAATCAAACAAACAACAACAACGGTGTGGAAGCTTTATCCTGGTGGTTTGCATGCTGCAGTTTCATGTCATGCATTTGCATGCCTTAAGTTTTATGTCAGTTCATAGAATTAATAGATACAAATTTCTATGTCAGTGCCTTAGTTACTTTCCAGCATGTAATTAACATGATTAATATACATGTATATGGACAGAACAGATTCAGATTGTCTCTCAGTTCTATTTAGCAATAAATTCCAGTGGTTATTATTACTGCAAAATTATTAAACTCAGCATTGTGATTTTAATGTCTTAAAAAATGTTTGGCAATAATGAATCAAACCTTCTTAAAATGTACCAGTATATGTTAAAAATGAGCCTAAACTTTACTGATAATTTCCTTTTTTCTTAATATTCTTACTTATTTTATATAGTTATACATCATTTACATCATTTAATGGATTGTCAGATTATCTGAATAGTGAAAGTTTTAAAGCTCTGTATGGGAGAAGACCAGGCTTTGAAATTGCCTACACACCAACCCACAATAGTAGGGTACTAGACGATGACAACATCTGAACTCTTTTAATTATGCATTCGTGTGTGCATTACATACTAAAAAATAAAACATAAATTAGTATAAAAAGTAGCAGAGTAAAGTAACATGCATAAAAACCATACTATTAGTGTAGAGAGGCTTTTTGTTGATATGTTATGACTAACTAGAGAGGAAAAAGTACTGTCAAACCAGTAGTCAGAGGAGAAAGACTGAGCTCTACAAGTTCCCTGTACATGACAGCTGTTTTCCTGGGGGCTTTGGGCCACATCTCGCAAGCAAGAGACTGAAAAATTCTACCAAGAATAGGTCAGGGACTTAGTGCGTGCAAATCCATAAGAAGAAAGATCAGAGCTTCCCTTTTTCTTTGACAGAGGAAGGGCCCCAGCTTTCTTGCTTTTCTGGCAAGAAGAGGGAACATGGCCAACTTTCTTTGCATTTGCTGGCCAAGAGCTGAGACAGTCTCTGTCTCAATTCAAACTTTAAAACCTTTATTGGGATGCATATGGTTACTAACAGAATAGAGCTTTACTGTAAGCAAGATGGGTTATGTGGGAAAAACATGAGACTATCAGGGAGTGGGCTATCAGCTTTTTGACTCTATGAAATTAACAATTTAAGTGCATGTGAAATGTTTAAAAAAAATCAGTAAATGTAAATTCAAGCAAAAAGAGTAAGGAAGGGTATGGGTTTTATTTATTTATTTATTATTGTTGGGTTTATTTATTTATTTTCTTTGGGGGCTTTCTGGTATCCACAATAGCGTCCTTTGGGCTCGGGAAAACAGAAAAGTTGATAAAAGACTGAAAATAGCATTGTAAGACAAAAGAATAGTAATCAGAGCATCATGTCAAGTCAGAGGAAGGCGCGTGAGCTTAAAGCAGAGAATGACTCACATACAGGTTAAAAACTTTATTGGCTGTCATAGTTCAAACACTGTTATACCAAACAATTTTGCCTTGCACACACCTTCCTCAAGGTATTTTTACAGCTCTCCCCCAACTCATAAATCAAACCCAAGCACCTTTCTATAAAGCACTCAGTTGAGATGAAGTCCAGGGGTGCAAAGCTGTTACACAGGATAATCCTGTGCTGCACCATTATAACTGCCATACATTATCTTTTGTCTTTTTTCTTAACTGCCTGTTAAGGATAAAAAAAATTATTAGCAACTTGCACAGCAGAATAAATAGTATGTGGGACAAAATGAGTGGATGACACAATCATGGAGGAAGCTTTTGGCTAAGTGGAGAATAGCATTTTCAAATTTTAAGGGAACACATGAACTTGCCTCTTCTGGAGGGGTAGCTGCAAAAACACTCTGAAAACCCACTACTGCCTATACACCCCTACCACTGTTAGGCCTGTCAGGTAACAAAACGCCGAACAGATGTTATGATCTGGATCCTGAAAAAGAATTCAGGCAGCCATAGTAGTCCATTACTATATGGCCATTTGAAAGATGTTCTTGCATATTTTAACGCTGACCTGTTTTATAGCTTGCTGTCTAGGGAACTGTTTATTTCTGCAAACCACTACTGAACATGACTTGCAAGTCTAGAATCATAGTTCAAATAGTGTGGAGAATTACATTTCTAAATTGGCTTCACAGTACTGCTAATTCTTGCAGTCACATACTCAGTTTCAGAAACTGTGCTGTTTTTTCTAGAAGCCACTAGGTGTACTCTTATATAATTACTCATATCTTTAAAAATAGAATATTTAGTTATGAAAACAATAGGAAAATGTGAACAATAAGGGCTTTAAGACAAAGAGTAATGTTCCACATTGCTTTAAGCCATACTCAGTGGGTAATGAGGACTTGGAACTCAATGCATTCATCAGTTGGTACTGACAACACAGTTTTCGTAATAAAATCAGTTCATTGATATACCCCTAAAATGGACTTGATTAGAGTGACTAAAAAATTATGAAAATTATGAAAAGTCCCTCTTACCTACACTGACATTTTAAAAGATAAATATTCTGTCTCCATAACAAATCAAAAATGTTTCCATAACTATATATAAGCAGTATCAAGTTTAACCAGCACAACTACATTGGTAGCTGACAATATTTGCTCAAGACAAGCAGGAAAGAACATTAATAACTTGACACTACTGCTATATAGCAAAACTGACCACTAAATCTCAATGAACACGACATTCTGGTACCTGGGTACTACAGATATACTTAACTTACATTTGATTTCAGGCAAGTTAGATGAGAACAGGAACAATTGAGTCATGCACTTTGGGATTCAACTATATTTCCAAGCAAGTTTAAACTCTAGATCTTCATCTACAAATGTTTTCTGGATAAATACTAAGAAGGAAGTTTGGTTTAAGTAAAAAACCCTTCTCCTTCAATTTGTTGTGTCTTTTTTTTTTTTTAATTAAAAAAGAACATTTTTTTGTTCAGACTGCAAGTTGTTCCAACCCTGTAGTTGGAAATTACAACACACTCTGAAATCTGTTTTAATAGGGGACCAAAAGTCAATGGGACAGCAAAAACTGTTTTTATATACATTGTATTTCAGCCAGTATGGAATAAGTAACACAATAAAAAGAACAGCATCCAATGTTACATAGGTTTGGGCTAAACTAGCATAATTTTCAAGAGACAAGAAGAATCTATCCAGAAACACCTTGACAGACGCAGCAAAGACCTGAGGTTTACTCTTGCTTAAAAGAGAATTAGAAAAGTCATAACACTGACTTCATATGAAGTTAGGAACCCTTCTAACATTTCAGATATGAGGTAACACTATACATGTAGCTGGCATCTTTAAATTCGATTAATTAGTTGAATGGTAACATCTTAATGCTAACTATTCTATAATTTTGACTGAAACTGAGGTACATCCCATGAACTATATACCCAAAACACAGGAACAATTGTGGGTTTCTATGACATAGTATAGAAGATCCCATATTTTCAAAGTTATGGGAGGCAAAGTGCTTTTAGGTATGAGACCGGAATACACACAGAGCCGATTCAATGCTTAGGAAAGACAAACTTTCTACTTTTCCCTTCACAGTAAAATACAATAATTTGCTTTTTCAGAAACATTGCAGACTTTCTGCAACACGGGGGAAAGGCGTGACTGAGCTGCTTGGCTGAATGCTGGCTCACTGAAAGGTCTTGTGCAGAGAATGGGAACAGCACTGTCAAACGACATGCTTGTGGGATGAGTAGACTTTGCAGTGTGTAAACACACAGACAACCTTCTGCTAGATCTAACCCTTTCTCAAGAAGCTGGGCCCAGCTTCCGCAGGTGTCCAGTGTGCAGGAATGCAAGGGCATGCTCACTGAGGCAAGCATCCCTGATAGGCACGCAGAAACACACCCTGAAAACAGAGACATTCCTCACTTCCATTCACCAAAAGTCATGCTGCAGGAACTGATAGCACACAACCATTGGATTTTCTCTTGTGAAAAGCAATCTCTAACTCCACATAACACAGTCTGAGGTAACAACTGCCAATACACTAACACTACACTGCAGTTATGTCAAACCAAGAGTACCAAAGACAAAAGAATCAAAAGGTGTCACCCTCCCCCAGTATCAACCACACGTGCTTAGCATCTGACTCTGGATAAAAGGATGCAAGATTTAGCACTATAGAGATGAAGGTGAAACTGGAAAGCATGCAGAATGAGCAGAACTGGATGAATTACTGGTGTGCAGGGAGCACCATGCAGTACTTACTAGAAGCACCCTCCAACAGCTGCATCTTAAAAGAACAGATCATTCTGTAACAAACAAAGGTAAAACAATGCCAAACACACAGTCTTGGAACTGAACCACTGAGTCTACATATTGCATATTGGTATCAAGACCATCCAAAGATTAGCATATTTAATTTGGATGGTATTACTTGCCAGAATTGTATTTCAGTGGTAGATGATGCCATGGTGATACCTACTTTCCCAATTCACCCTAGGAAAATAAAACATACAAAGGAAAAGCCCTGTAACTGGCCTCACATACCCAAATTGCTCAGGCTAATGATACTGGGAATGTCTCTAAACAGGCAGCCATTTTAGTTAAAGACACATACGAAGCTATCCTTTTTTATAAAATGTTTCCCTGTATTTCATTTCTGTCTCTACTGAGTGACCACCACCACCAAAGTGGGGTTTCTTATTTACACTTCACTAAATTAAAGCACAGAATAAGAGCAGATGTATATTCAAATCACTTATAACAGCAACATTTTGAGTGTTTATTAAGATGAAAATATTTCCAATATACACAGCTCTGTTTGATTTTATAGTTCCCATTTTTGCTGCCTCTTCCATAAATGCACTATTATGGAAAAAAAAAAAAAAAAAAGAAATAAAAGAAAAGGTGCAATCACAACAAATCAAAGGTAATTATGTAAGACTCCCCCCTTTTTGTATGCCCACTTTGTTCTCTGAGGAAACATGCAAACAACAGACCATTCACAAAAGTAACAGCTATGCTGAAAAATGTCAAGGGCTCTAGAGGACTCACGTTACGGAGTATTATTCATCTGAAAAATGCAAAGTATTGCAATATGAAAGACTTCAAGACTGCCTGGTACTCTTTGACACTTTTGCCACTCAAGATGTTACAGAAAAGCAGCTCACAGCACAGCTAAAGAGTGAACACGAATTATACAAACAAACAGAGACAATCTCTTACAGTCCGGGATCTATCTGTGCAGTTGCAGCCTTGGAGAGATATTCCTCTACTTTCACCACTTCCCATAAGCCTGTTGAACTACAATAGGTGCAGACAGACTGAGCCAAGACTTTAAGTTTTCACAAGAAATATCTGCAGTGAGATCCTTTTCCCACAGCTTTCAAAAGAAATTAAGCAGATCTTCACAGAACATCCAATATACTTGAAAAATATCAAGTGTGAATTTTACTAAAAGTTAGTAGCAATACCATTTTTTAAAATCTCTGCCCACCAACAACATAATCAGATTATAAATGCATTTTAACATCAACTGAGTAACTAACTATAATCTACATTTACACATTAGAAAAATGTGTTTGAAAAATTTTAAGAGTGTGAAATGTTAAGAGTATGAAAACTACATAAAATTAGAACAAAAATAGAATATTTTCTTCAGAAGGCAATTCAACCTGGATATTAAAACATTGGGTTTTGTTTTTCCTTTTCAATTTGGTAAGTAGCTGTAATTCAAAATAATCATAGCAATCCTGAGGGAATTTAAAAGGAGGCATTCACATCAAGGAAGTTCTGCAAGAGGAAATTTACAGGTTGTTCTTTAATGCGAGTTGCTGGTAGTGGACAAAGCAGTAGCTCCTCTGCTACATGACCCCTTTTTATCTTGCTGAATTCCAGAGGGAAACCAAATGCCATTAATACTGCTGAAAGATCCTTGCACTGCTACATGAAGAATTTCACCTAATCCAAGCAATAGAGTTTTGTATTTGGAATAAAGGAATGTATTATAAAAATGTTAGAACGAAGATGCAGTGTAACGAAAACCTCAAATACCAGAGATCAGTGCAGCAGCATTCTTGCTGTGTGCTGTAGCACAGATGCAGAAAAATACTGTGGGAGGAGAGGTCTCACATCAGCGCATTGTCTGAAACAACAGACAGTAAGGTCCTACGACACAAGGCAAGGTCAATGCAACTGGAGAGTCATCTGTTTAAGAAAACATACTATTATTAGATGCAAGTTATGCAGCACTTGTGCATACTAATGGAATAAAACCATTACCCCCAAAATAAATGTTTTTAAATGGTAGCTTTGCCTTTGCGCTCCACTTTCTCTGTCTTTTTTAAAATACTTCAGTGTGAACAACAACAACAACAACAAAAATTCAAGTACTTTCAATATTATGAAGTGGTATGGCATTTGTAAAATCTAATAATATTCAATTTGTTTAAATGAGCTGCTCCATTGAAATGTTATACCAAATTAAGTATTAATTACTGATAGCAACATGGAATAAGAAGTATCCAAGAGTTGACAGCCTACTTAAACTATTGATATACCTCAAACTTCTGTGAATGAAATATTATAGTAAATACATTGGCCTACAGAATACACTTCCTTGCATGAGACTGAAACCCGCACCATATGCATACCCAGAAGTTATACTGGGCTACGTAAGAATTTCAGATGTCAAGAGCACAGAAGGAAGCTCTCTGTCACAACATGTATTTCACAACGTTTGGGTCTCTGCTATTTCAAATCGTTCACTGAAAGAGTCGGTATTACCTGAGGCTCCATCACCGGCTGTCTATAAATTCAAGAAACTTAGTGGGATCTGAAAGAAGGATACATCTGGTGGAAAGAGCTTAAAGTTGAGCTCAGTACTTCTAGCTCTGACAGTTCACCCATTTTTGGTAACTGATGGCAAGCACGTGTAGCATTTGTTTGACCATGTTGGATGATTTATGAATGACTGGGCAGTGGAGAAGGGAGTACCATAGATGGCCTAGCTTAAAACCAGTGACATTAATTGCGTGTTGCACAAAGACATCAGCACGCCACCCTGTCCCACGGAGAGTGGTCTGATACACATGAGACCACCAAGAAACAGATTTTCATCCCACAGTGATGTGTCTAAAAAATTAACTCCACTGTTTCAATTAAGAACAAAATTCTGTACCTCCAGAATTAGAGCTCCCGATATAGGAAATGCAAGGAAAATGCTACTGTCGCCACTTTATCCTCAACTCTTACACACAAATCCCATTACTTTTTTTGTGTTTTTTGTAAATTGAGGAAGCTTTGCTCAAGAAAATCTAAGACTGAAATATGACCAATATTTGGCAGATCCACGACTATGGAAACCCCACCCACAAGCAGATACATGTGTAGGTCCGCCAAGACAAATAAAGCAGAAGGCAGAGTAAGCGGCACGGCTCTCATATAATATGCACTCAGCCACACAGGCCCTCAAGTACACGTGCAGCAACCTCTTCTAAAGGCAAGTAAAGGCAGCTTGAAAAGGGACCAAAAAAGCTAAGGAAAAAATGTGGATTTCATGTTAGCATGCTAACTTTCTATAATGAAGTCGTGATGACCAGAGTTCTTTAAAAATTAATCAGACTGCCCATGAAAGGCCCCAGTACAACCTAATAGCCCTCACTGAAATGAAACCACCAACGGTCGCAGTGTGAACAGGTGAGACACTAAGTCTGTCTGTGGTGGAGCCACATGATTCACTCCAATATTTGGGTTACAGGAATTTTCAAAAAGTACATGGGGGATAAAAAAAATAAAAAAATGTGAATTACTGTTAACAATACTATTGTCACTTATAAAGTCCAGGGCTCCCAGTCACAAACCAGTATCCATTTTGTGGTTGGTGCCATACAAACAGAAAACAAAATGACAATCCTTCTTTCAAATTGTTGTCTTTAAGATTCTCTTCTTTTAAACCACCAAAGAACCACTTATATGCAGGTAAATTAAGCTGATTAAAACTATTTTTAAGCAATCTTTAATGAAAAATCCCTATGCAAACCATGGACATGGATTAATTACTTTTTGCCTCCTTTATAGCTCAACTCTTCCTTTAACTAATTATTGTTTCAAATCCAAGAACTATTGCTAAATTACAATTGTTCTTCTCCAAAAGAGTTTCTATCTTGAGCTAAATATTTCCAGTCATCAAATATCTACCACAGTCCTTCATGAACAGCTACACAGTGTCTTTTCCACAAATGTCTTGCTGGCATTCTGGATTTTGGTGCAGGTTTTATTCACTGGATCTTGATATTCATATTTCTCTTAAATAAAACTGTCCCTACAAACACACACACACAAAACAAAAACAAAAACAAACAAACAAAAACTTTCTTCTGCAGGTAGTTAAAAAGTGGTCAAATTGTTTCACAACATTCTTTTGCATAACTTTTGCTATAGAGAATTTATTTTCCTCATTTCATAAATTTCTTAAACCTTCAGTAATCTCATCAACTCTTTCATGAACTTGTTCTATGATTTCCAACAGACAAAGTTTTCAGAAACTTTTTATTCTGTAGTATGACTTTCAAGTTTCTCAAACAAAGTGTGACTTTGATTTTTTCCCTTTATTAAACTGTCAGAATGCTGGCTTGAATAGTACACTTTTATTGGGAAAGTTAAATCACATGAAATCATCATGAACTGAGAGGCCAGGAGCTGCACACTCCAGTCTGTGGTCACAAAGAGTCTTAAGAACAAACTTTTTAGTATGGGAGAAAACAGAAATGAGCTCTCTCTACATACTACATTAATACCTCAAAATGGCAGAACATGAATAGACTCTATACAACTAAGAGATTTCAGTAAACCTTTACTAACTTATGTACAGAGAGGACATAGTCTTTTATGATTTGGGAATTTCTCTCTGTAGTATTTCACTGGCCATACAAAACACCAAGTGCTTCTTAGTAGGCTGAAGGTTGCATCTGGTTCTGCTTTCACCTTGTTTGATTGCTCCCAGATTTGTTTAGGCGTTTTTCGTTTTGTTTTTGTAACAATCACAGACACAGGTTGCTTGCCTTTGACTTTTCACAGGATGAGGTATCAGGGATCAGAGGTAATTATCTGTAGTTGGAAACACATGACTTCTTAAACCACACAGCGATCACTGCCCCACAACGGTGGCTGAATGGCTCTTCCACAACCAGTGGGCTCTCCAACACCCTTCCAAACACGTAAGTATATAACGTGCGTGGGATTAAAATATTTACCAAACTTTTGCTGCATAAATACAACAGCAAGCCTAATTCTACTCTTCACACAAGCTCCTTAACTAGGGAACACCATGCATTTGACCGATCCTTGAAGCACGGTTGATTTTGTACCCGTTTCTGTATGCTTCTCACAGCTCCTTCAGCAGAAACCTGGTTGAGAGCCGCCTCCCCGGGCTCCTCCCCACACCACCTATGCCGGTGGCATCCCAAGAGCGTGCCGCAGTTCCGATAAGCCCCGCACCCGCCTCCCCGGCCCCGATCCCACAAACACTTCACCCAAAGCACTTGTCCGAGTGTTTGCGGGCTCAGGCCCCCTGCAGCATCCCCACACTTCCATAACCAAGAGCGGCAATAAAAGAGAAAAAAGCAGAAAGCCAGCGGGAACCGCAAGGGCTCGCAGGGCACGGGCAGCACCACCCGAGTGGCAGCTGAATGTGGGGGCTCTGCAGCCCTGCGGGGGGCGAGGAACATGGCCGAAAGGCAGCCCGACGGCCGCTCAAGCGGGGCGAGCAGGGCACGCACCTTTCAGCGTGCCCCCGGCGTCTTCTTCATCTTCTTCATCCTCCTCTTCCTCCCGGGGCCGGCGGCGGGCTCTGCGGGACGGGGCCGCCCCCGCAGCTCCACGGCCGCCGCTGCCCGTGGCGGCGGAGCGAGCCCAACGCCTGCCTCGGCGGGACGGGGCCGGGGGCGGGGGCTGCGGGACGGCGGCGGAGGGAGGGAGGGAGGGAAAGAGGAGGGAGGGAGGTGCCCCGGGGCAGCGCCGCCGGCTGACTCAGCCGCGGGGCCGCCGGGGAGGGATCCCCGGGGAGCGCCCGCCCCGTGCCCCCAGCGGGTGTCCGGCAGCGGGCGGGGTGCGCTCCGCGGCCCCGGGGGCGGCGCTGCGGCCGGCTGTGCCCACCGGGGGGGCCCGTTATTTGCCTCCCCCCAGCCCTGCGAGCAGCGGGGTGCTGAGGGGCAGCCCGCGGAGTACCCCAGCCCTACCTCTCGCCTAAACGCCCGGCGCCGTCCCCGAGCCGGCGGCGAGCGGGAGCCGGCGCGGAGGCATCGCCTCAGGCCCCCCCCTCAGCGGCGGCCGGGGCCGGAGCGGGGGCTGGGCCGGGGGCGGGCTGGGTCGCGGCTGCCTCAGCGCATCGGAATGTCGGCGCGACCCCCGCCCGGCAGCAGCCCACGAGGTGCTCTCTTTCTTTTTTTTTTTTTTTTTTTTTTTTTTTGTCTCTCGTCAGCACCCTGGCCGCTGCCCGGTGAGGAGCGCGGGCTGCGGGAGTGGAAACAACGGCTCAGCTGAGGAGCGGGCTCAGGACCGTGCGCTGCGCGCCCGTGCCAGCCATTATCTCTGGGAAGAAAGAGCGGAGCCTGTGGAAGGGGTGTGGGGGAAACGCGGCACGGTTTCCAGCCGCACGGTGGAAAAATACAGTTTCGGTGAAGTCAGCTGTGCATCTTTGCATGCGGTCTTTTCCATGCAGGGTAAAACAAGAAGAAGAAGTCTCATAAAGTTTCAGTTTGAAGCAAACATTCCCTTTTTTATTTATTTTACTTTTTAAAAGAGGTGTAAGTTGGCCATAGATAACACGGTTTTATTTTGGACGTTTTTACATGAAGGGCACCAATTCTCATAACTAAGGTATGTGGAGATTGTGTCCTAGTACGGGGTTGTAAAACTTACAGTTAATTTACTTCATTCCCTTCCAGTGCAAGGAGCTCGTCACGCTGTTTTCTAAGGGAAGAACAAATCTGAACACTGGAAAGGCAGATTTACTGCTATATGTTGTACTCTGATACTTCAGGAAACACTTTGCACCTCCTTGTCATAACTGCTGTGTAAGGGTGACACAACTGCTGAAGAAGTGTGTCAAACAGCCAGTGAAATTAACCACAGAAAGTCTATGGAAGTTATGTATTTTCAAAGACTTTACATTGTTTCTCTTAATAAATCATGCCAGACACAGTGTGATTGTATTTAGTCACTCACCACTGCCTGAAATTACACCTACTATTCAATTTCGTTCATGCAGTGGCCTACAGGTTCTGATTACCAGAATAACAAGAGAAAATGCCTACCACGGCAAAACACCTCAATCTTTTTAGCAGCATAACATCAAAATCAGTTACTGCTCAGGAGAGGAGACATAGCTAATCTGAATTAAATCAGCCAATTAACTTGTAATATTAATAATTCTGTACTATAATACAGTAGGATACGATCTGGGTCATTCAAAAAATTGCAGCCATCCCCTTGACTCCAGTGTGGCCCAGATTCCATTCACTGCATAGCAATGCTGTAACATAGTAGTTTGCAAAAAGTAAAACTGGACTACTCGATCCTTTCCAATTCATGTTCTGTAGAATCTATGTGGTTTTTTTTTTCATGTATTATTTCAGTGTACTGAATTTCAACCCTGAGTACAGTCCGTTACTAATATGCTAGTGTACTTTACATTTTTTAGTATCAGAGGCACAGTAACTACTTTATAACTGATCGTGCAATGTATTTTCAACACTACAACAGTGACAATGAATTATCCTCTAAACACACAGGCAACAGGAACCTTTCCGTGAAAGCTTTTTCCAGTTTCTCTCTGCTTTTCCAGTTGTTTTAAAAGGTCAGGAAAGTTAGTATCACATTATTCCAGTGGAAAAATATATATATAAATTTTCCTTCACAATGTGTTCGCACTTTCTCTCAGCTTGCAATACTCCACCAATAAAAGGTATACTGTACTGAAAAGAAAATGATACATTTTACAGAATGAAAATTTGGAGAAGTCACCATACCCTTGACTCAGGATGCTTTGATCATAATCAAAAGGATTAGGCATCTGTGTAACTCCAAACATACACCAGTGGAACAACTTAGCATGCCAGTTAAAAACTACTTAGTTTTTAATGGGATTTCTTCCTTTGAATCCAAGTTAGAAGTTATACACAAATCATGAGAAAGATGAGTCTGTAGTCACTGCACACCTGTGACTGAGGCAAGCCATCTTCTTTCCATTCCAGCTGAAGTATGTAGTCCTCTAAGGTGATGCAAGAAGATTTCCTTAGGAAGACCCAGCTTTGCAGGAGTGAATTTTGAGCTGTGTGACCTCAGCACTACACAGATGAAGAAACTATTT
Source organism: Anas acuta (assembly GCF_963932015.1). Lineage (NCBI taxonomy): Eukaryota > Metazoa > Chordata > Aves > Anseriformes > Anatidae > Anas > Anas acuta. Next base: position 21,792,866 of record NC_088985.1, read on the forward strand.
TTTGGTGCACCAGAATGGACTTGTGGAGCATGGTTTCTTTTTAAATTTCTTGACCAAGCATAAAGTGCTTTAAGAATGCTTCAGTTTTCCTTTTTCTCTCACTGTACATGACTTCCCCAGCTTTTCATGAGAAGTAGCTGTCACTCATCACACTTCTCTATCTGGCCTGACAATGCAGAAAGACAACACTTCCGTTTTACCGTGCTGCTAGATCCACCAGCAACAAAAAGCAAACACATATGCTCAAGGTGGAGATTCAGATATAATGTTTTATTGATCTAGGGTTCTACAGAATATTAATAGCTAGAGAAAAATACAGGACTTCCAGAAAATATTGGTATGTCTTTTAGCTCTTAACAAGTAACCCATAATGTTTTTGGAGTCAGAGTTAAAAAAAATTAATTCAACTTCAAGTGATGCATAAATATTAAATTCTACACATCCCTGCAAGATGGTAAGTATTATTTGCATTACACAGAGGGGGAAACCAAAGCTGTGCAAGCTTACTCAGGCAATTTTTGCAACATCCAGAAGGAAAAGCAGCTACAGTGCTAGGATCAGTGCTCAAGAATACCTGGCTGTTGGTTATTTTTTTTATTGTGTGTGCACATTCTGAACTCAACTTCACTTGCCTAAAACCTAATGTATAATGGGGTATTTTGTCTTTAATCATGGTATTCTGTAACAATATTTTCAAACAATTTATTTAACAAATTACATAAAACATGTAAAATATGCTTTTAATTTAAAAAAAAAAAAAAAAAAAAAAAAAAAAGCCCAAAGGTTTTTCCTCAGGCTTAGCTCCAAAATTCACCCTTCAGCTAGGACTGCAGAAAAGCACGCACACATGCTCATGCAAACAAATTCTAAAAGAAAATTAGAAACACATGAAAATAAGGACTGTCTTCTTAACTGCACTCTGGTTTCAGTACAGCAAAAAAAAAATCAGTGATTTACTAATGGATAGGCATTTTTTCTTAGGAAGGAAGACACAGGCCTTATCTGTAGTGAATTTCTCGCTTCTTTCAGCCCAATGGTTCAGTCTACACGGGCAGAGGCAGCAGAAATACAGCAAAGACGGCTCCGGAGGGGCAGCCCAACTCTCTGCAAAGCACAACTCTGTCTTCAGCAGATGGTGACTCTGCCCCAGCAGAAAAGTCTTTATGGAACGACAGTTTCCTCTAAAACAGCAATTATTTCAGTAAATGCCTGATATTGAAATTACTTTATTGTGCTTGCTAGACAAATAATCAAAATCTGTGTCATTTCTTTGCTGATTCAATATAATAAACATATGGAAGACAAAACGTTTGAATCTCAGGAACTGATTTTAAAAGATTAACTCTGGACTGGAGGTTTCTTATGTTCCAGGGGCTTTGTGACTATATTAAAGACTTAATGTCCCTTTACGTGATGTGAGGTTTGATTTGCCCAGCTGACTGTTATAAACAGCAGCTGCCACAGAGGTCATCCTGAAAGCTGAATGACCATGCTTGAAAATTTTTGACATTTCAATTAGGAAGAAGAAATAAAAGTGATAAAATAAGTAACTTCTTAAAATCACTAATATGATGAAATGCTTAATGTAGCTCTTTGGAATTTACATTAGCTGCTTGACTTTTGAATCATTAGTGAATTTGTCTTCCAATTAATATTTGGAAGAGCTACAAAATATTTTGAAGTAAATTTGAAAGAAAATCAGCATTGTTTTCACATATCACTAAGAAAAATGTATTTCTGATAAGGATAAATAAATAAAAATATGGAATGTTGAATATAAATATAAATTTAAATATGGAACATATAAATGTAGAATATATAAATATGGAATCATTGTATTATGGCTTTGGGGGGGGCTACATAGGTTTTAATCTGACAATTTTCATATTTCAGTGGAGTAACTCCTGACACAGATCCAATTAACAAGGCCTTTTATGCCTCAGCTGTATACTCACCATACAACTTAGATCTATTTTCGGTATGAATTTTTGCTACACCATTATTTCATTATTTTTATTTTTAAAGCTAGAAATTGTACTAGAATACAAGTCTTTTAGACACGAGAGGAACAACTTGGCTTTACTTCATATTACAGTTCAGGGCGTGCTGTAAACAATGGAAGTCAAAGTATTAACGCTACCAAATGAATAAAGGCATTACATCATAATTTTCTGTAAATCTTTCCTAAAAACAAAAGATATAAAATTCATATTGACGAATGGATTAATCTATGGGAACTTGGGGGTCAAGAACAGTATATAAAAATTGGCAATATTGCAGAAGTAAGTAATCAACACTGACATTCCAGACCAAATTATACAGCCATAATGAAAATCTTCAGTATTGAGATGGCTGCTTTATTGCTTCCTTGTACAGTCTCAGATTTAAAGTTTCTCAAGTGCACAGGAAAGTCTTTGATAAATTAGTAATTATAAAATGTGTTGTTTCTTGAATGAAATTGCACGTTTCAACCAGGATGGACTATTGTCCTGAGCATCAAAAACAATAAAGCCTGATTTGTCAAAGCTAATGAGATTCATCTATCTTTGTGCAATCCCATTTACTGTTCAAGTTCACCTGACTAATCCTGTTGAACATTATTTTATTTTTAGGCTTTTTCCTCCTGATTTACAATTTCAAAGGAGTTTTAACAGAAGGCAGTTCTTTTAACAACTCCTAATTATGCCTTTACTTTGGATACAAAATCATTATTGTATGCAGGGATTTGTCAGAAACCAACAAGTGAGCTAACTTGCCAGTGCTCTGTCATCACTTTAAACAAGCAGCCAGGACAATATGTTATTCATATAATAAAATATAAAATCTCTATTATAAAACCATTTTCTTTAATGCCCATGTCTAAACAACAACCAGTCTACAAGGCCAATTTAGTATTCAGATCCTTTATTGGCAACCTGCCATAGTGTATATTAGAGCAAATTCAAGAACCAACGCAACAATTTGCTTATGTAACCAGCCAGAACTGTTAAAGCTATAAAATATTTTTTTAAATTAGTTTAAAAATTCAGAGTTAGTACTTCTGCTCTTCTTAATGTTCAGCTACTTCTTATTGGATTATTCAAAGTGCCCACTATGTAAAAAGTGTATCTCAAAATCTTGTAGTGTTTTCCTTTGAAATTTCCCCAAACTTGTTCCTTTGCACAGATACAGATACATGCACGTATAGAAATTTAATGATTAATAACTTGGAGGAAATGGGGATGGAATTCTGTAAACTGCCAGGAGTTTTGTTGCCTTTTCCAATAAGCTGTTGTTCTCGTAGGACTTAAGTGTGTTATCTGATACTATATATCACTAGCATAACTTGTTTTTTGTGCTACAGAAAACTTGCCCATACTACAGCTAAATAAGGCCACAGTTATGTATTTATTGTACATACACACAAAGTTCAATGCTATCAAACATTTTGTGTCTGTTTCTTCTCCAGCTGTTCTTAAAGGACATGCCTGTAAATGAAACTTTATCAACTCACGACTAAGAGAAATCTTTTATAAGTTTGAATACTTGAAAAAAGCAAATCCTATTTGCTAACACTATGCAATCTTCACATCAAAATAGGGTATTTGACACGTGTATAATACACGACCTTCTTGAAATTAGTAATATCAAAATGAAAGTGTGTCTCGCAGAAACTGATAACTGTTCCACAGCACTAATGTGGGCATTACCCAACTCTAGTTATGATAGATAGATGTTACACGTGTATGTGTGTGTATGTACATATATATATAACATATAAATATATGTTCCTTCCACCTCTCCAATAACTCAGATTGCTGGAAATGCAGTCATTCAAAGTCCACAGGATGGATCAAAGCTCTATATAATTTTGATGTACACAACATAGTGAGAGCTTGTCATATCCTACAAGTAAACATCAAGGCAGAGCTTTTCAGAACCTGTTCTAATATTGAGGTTGGGACATTAAGTATTATGCAATAAAGTCTAAATGTACCAGAGTTATCTTAACAAGCTTTTGTATCATTTTTATGAATTAGGATAGAGTTTAAATAAAAATAACTGGCAGGTTTGGCTGTTCAATCTGGTGCAAAGCATTTTTCTGAAAATCCATACTCTGAATGTCTTCATCATGTGTTTGCTTCATATTTATCATATTCTCCTACCTGAGTTCAGTACTTTCAAGAAGGCACTTTACACTTTCTGAGGAATAACCCTACGTGTAAGGCACTTTGATCTGCTACTAATGCCCTGGTTGGCTGAATGACTGCTAACACTGCCATTACATTGAGAAAGCAGGCATGTTCAGGAATATGAGCACACAAAGCTTTGGGGGAACTAATATTCTAGAAAAAGAGGCATTACAAACACGGGGATATGTATGGATGTTGACAAAAGTGTCTGAAGAGGACAAAAGGAAGTAAAAGGAAGTAAATTTGTAAGGAATTAATTACAAATAAAGGGGAGTTGAAAGTGAGGGAGCCCTTCATGAGGTAAGCTGAGTCCTCAGTCTCCACCGCGCAACTTGGAAACTCCATTTTACATGGAGTTCGCCTAATGCTAGCCAGTTTCCCCCTCATCACTCTGCATTTTGGAATCCCCCGTTTTGTCATGCATGGAGAGCTTCCAAACCCAGAGCATAACACACATGGTGCTCAGGAAACCAAGGCGGGTTTGCGTGCACGATGCAGCACTTGAGGAGCCCAGCCCCTCATGTGTCTTTTTCCAGTGTAGCTCCTGAGTGAGAAGGCATTGCTATTGTTTTTCTCCTTAAAAACAATCAAACTGAGGTAGATTCAAAACATATATTTAAGCAGTTAGTTTATTGCAGCTTGGCAAAAAAAAACTGTATCGATTTTACTGAGAAAGCATAGGATTGGACTATTGAGATAGCCCAATGTGCAACCAATTATTTCTTGTTTGTTTGTTTTTGTGGCAGCTTTGGTTGGCATTTGCTAGCACATGGGAACTCTGGACAAAATAAACATCTGACAGGTGGTATCCGTCTTCTCCATCAGCGATGGAAGACTACTTTCTGTGATGTTACACTTAAGCAATCCACTTTTTAGATTAAGTTCCTGCAGCTGTGACTGCCCCAGCAACACAGTGACACCACCTGCAGCAGTTGATTGGTGCATAAGTTCATTGCAATTTCTTGGGTACTTAGAGGCATAAAAGATGCATGTGGAAACCTATTATTTGTTGATTTGGTTTCACCATACCATCTTTTTAGAAGTGCTAACAATAGAATAAAAAGTAACAATCATATTGCTCTAAATTTAGATTTATGAAAAGCAAGTAAGTCCATTAACTGCCCAAATTGTTCTGAAAGGTCATGAAAAGCACTTCACACTTTTCTGCAATTCTAGTGTAGCATTACAATTATTAATTAGTTGAAAAAGAAAATAAAGCGAGAAAAATCTTTCAGCAATGCCATAAAACCCATGTTTTATCCTGGTTGGCACTTCAATGTTTTACTGAGATCAATAAAAGACAAGTAAATAATACTGTTTTCTACAAATTCAGGTTGGCTGATTAGGTGTTGAAAATGTGAAAGTATGGGAGTACTTGTGGTTAACTTAATGGTTATTCAGAAATGAGTATGTATGACCAGGACTTTCCATCAACGTAGCCAGACAGTCAGACTGCAAAAAGTGTAATTACTATTCTGCTCATTTCTTGCAGAATTAAAAAAGGACATGAACTTTTCAATATCTATTACATCCTTCTTGATGGATGGGGAACATTATTAAAATTACTGTAAATTCTAAAAATATGCATTTTTCAATCAATGTGTGAACTTCTTCTACTAACTATTTAAAGAAAAAAGTTTCCTTGTTCCATTAAGTGCCACATCAGTGCACGTAATTTCATAGCTAGTCCTGAAAAACTCAGATCTGTGTAATCTTAAATAGAACAGAACCTTTGTAAAGTGTTCTTTCTTCTATAATAAAAAGAAAATAAACTTCAGCTTCTGTTTTATATGCCAGCTGAGATTCCTTGCAGTAATTCTTCCACATCTGCTCTGCAGCTTTCAGGTTTATAAAAGCAATATCTCCAAATTTCCTTTCATCAAAACAGCCATACACTGTGTTTTATAGACATGTTCTTACACTGTAATACTGGGGCACTAATTACATCTTGAATCATATGCTATGGCTAAGAAAATATATACATGCTGTTATTAGACAACTAATACTGAAAATCCTGAACAATCTAGCCAAAAATTCCTCAAAGCATGGTAACACATGTATAATACATGCACATGAAATTACCACAAAAGTTGCAAAACCAAAATTGACAGGTAAAGACATTAAGCAAAGACACCAGCAGCTTTAGAACCCTGAAAACTCTGCACACACAATTCTCCCTTTCCCTGGAGGACACAAAACCCTGCCCTCACTTTCACCTCTGACAGATAACAGTGAGCACAGCTCAGAAGCTGTAGGCAGCCAGCGTACTTTAGAGGAAGTTGTATGAAAGCACGGTATGATCTCTATAAAATTCAGGGGGTCTAAAAAGATCCCTTTACCTCAAGAAAAGAACTAGGCTGCATGTTAAAAAACGCAGCTTAATTCTGCATGCCTCTGTCAAGAAGTTCCTAATACACCAAGACTTACATGAGGGAAATTAAATGTGGACAATGATTTTTCTTTAATTACCTATCTGGAAGATATTTTTAAGTGTACATATGAAAGACGACATCTGTTTTCTCTCAAAAATTGATCAACAAAGACTGTAGAGAAGTGCTTTCAATCCTGAAATGAAGCTCTAAATATCCAATAACAGGAGACTAAAGGCACATTAGAAAAACATTACAAAATGTCTGTGGAAGCACAGAACTTGGAAAGACAAGTGTCCTCTAGAAAATTTGAAAGAGCTAAATCAAATTGCCAAGAATATTCCCCTCGAGAAAAAGAGTGTACAAGTTTGTTGAGCAAAACTATGACGTCTAGAATGTTACAGGCTAACATAAAATAACACCCACTGCCTAGAAACCAAGGTTTCCAGGTTTCAAGAAAGGCATATTAAAGAAAAAAAAAAAGTGTTTAACACTAGCGTTTTTATTTTCTTCCATTCTAATCCTGGGATAAGAGTTGTAATCTGAAGTAAGCAACACACTGTCAAGGGTATTCTTATATAATCAGAAGAGAACAAACTGTTCCTTTTCTTCCCTAAATCTGTACCCAGTGAGACAGACAGAGCTCATCACGAGGGCTTTGCTACAGAGAGCTGCCACTGAAAGAACAAAGATTTTCCCTGACTTTTCCTTTCCCTTCTTTCTCCCCACAACCCTTCTTAGTGAAGATGAGACAGAGCAGGCTGTTCTCTAAAGGTGTGTCTGTCAAAATGATGTGCAATAGAAACTTGCATTAATATTTGACAGTTCTGTTGATGCAGGAAATATGGTTAATCCTTAATTCCTACAGTTTCCTTATCTTTAAAAAAAAAAAAAAAAAGTTAATTTCACACCCTCTTTCCCTAAAAATACAACATAGCCTAACTGCATTCGTAACATCATAAATTGCAATCAGCTACCTGTTTTTTATTTCAGATTAAGAACTAATGAATTGCAGGGGAAATACAACTGTGTGGTTTCTGCAAGGGAAGCAGAATAGCAAGATGAACAACATGAGCAAACCAGGCTTCTGGGACAGGAAAGCCTACCTTGCTATTTGTAACCCTCCCACAGGAGATTTTGGATTGTAGCATTTCTTTGTCGTTCCCCGTTTTTAATAATGAAGAAATGTTTTGCCATATGGCAAGAGTAAAGAACATCGGCTAAGTGTTTTCATATGGACTTCCTACATACATTACTACAAATAGCAGAAAGCAGAGTCTCATTCACACCATATAAATATGTTTAATGAAGAAATTGAATACATCTATTACAAGGCACTGGTTGGCATAAAATATTTCTGGTAGAGCAAAAGCAGCACACAATCAAGGTTACTTTTGAAAAGTATACCACTTTTTCTTCCACTTCCTGATCAGAATGTGATAGTGGCTGAACAGCTTACACAGTAATGTAAAGCAACATTTGGTTTATGAAATAAATTACAAATGGAAAGTATAAAATAAACATTAGTATCTGACTCACACTGCACTTTATATGAAAGAAAAGGGATTTGCCACATACCTTTCCAAGTTATATTAAAAAAAAATCTCTCCTTTAATGTTCCTTAGCTTCCCCAAAACTTTACAGCACTTCCTATTAAATAGAACACCTACTAGCGCCAGCTAACCCCAGCAAAAAATCCTCCAGCTAACCTTTCAATGGAAAGCAGATTGACGAGTATTTTTCCTAGCTCAGAGCAGTTAAATGTATCGCCTCCTCTCTTCCTAATATTTCCCTGCCTTTAATTAAGTTGAAGTTGGAACAATTGCTCCTGAAGTCAACTATGCTTCAAGCATTGTGCTGCTGTGCTCAGAAGCTTGCCTGACTTTTCCATTCCATCAGTGGGTCTGACGACGAGACTCATCCAGCAGACCTGGTCCTGTCTATCCTCCTGTGCCAGAGCTACCAGCGTAGCAGCTCCTGGAGATCCCTGACATTGGAAACATTTGGCAGTGGGGCCCTGGAGATCAGGAACAAAGAGATGCACATACTCTGCCTGAGCACCCACACTGGAGAACCTGCTTGGGAACCTCATAGGTGTCACTCCCTGTCCCTGTCCCCCCAGTAAAAGTCATGGCCAAACAGGCAATGTTTCTGCAACCCCCCTAAACAGGAGAAAAACAGGGCAGTAGGTACAACATGCTTGTCAACTGCTCAGACAGCATACCTGCACTACTTTCATGCAAAACTAGAATATTCTAATATTCTAAATATCTAATATTCAGATGAACCCATCAAACATTACTCCCAAAGAATTTCAGTGGGAGAATGTACTTGTCCCCTACCCTCCTTTTTTTTAAGAACACTTAGGACATATTCTAGATACACAGATAGTACAATACTCAGAAAAATCCAGTATTAGTAATGATATTTACTTAACATTGTGTACATCACACTGCATGGAAACTTCTATTGTCTAAAATTGTAGGTTTGAGTTTTTAACATGATTTAATCTTAGGTGCTAAAGAATAAATTAAGAAATAGAGCCCCACCTACTGACAGAACAGCCACAGTACCCAGGAAAAATTAACTTGATACTTGCAGGCCAGAAAACATGAGTTTTCTTCCCAACTGCCTTCCACACAGAGCCCAGAATCACTTTATACCAGCAGTGCAATAACTGAAATTTCTCTTTCCCTTTGCTCAATATTTAAGCTCAGATGACAGAGTACTTTTTTATTATCCCTTCCAGAAATTACTCCTACTTTACAGAATAACATAGGAACTTTACTCCACAGTCAGAAAATAAAATTCAATACAAAGTTAATTGAGAAAACAGAAGAACCAACTGGAACCTACTTCAATGGTCAATCTGTATATTGTATATTGTATTACCTCCTTCTAATGCTTCTAAGAATGCTTTATTTAGTCTACAAAGAGACACCTGAGTTACCCTCTGAAATATTTTGTAACTTCAGCCAAGTTTGTTTTCCAAGTAATAACTGGGATCCTTTCTCATGGAATGTGTAGACATAATTCTAGAATTTTGTTTTAAGAGTCTTGCTGTAAAAGTCTTAGTATTTCATAATAGCCCTCATGACTTAATAGGATATGTGACTATCAGATTGCAAATAAAATATGGAGGGTTTAAAATGTTGTTTCTTGAAAACTCTTTTTCCTCTTTCCCTTGAATCTTGAATTTCTATATAGTGTATATATATGTGTGTATATATATATATATATATATATATATATATATATATATATACATAAATTGACCCCCGAAGCCTACAGAATTTCCCAGATAAAATTGCAGAGCTTCTCTACAGAATTCTTTCACAAGCAGTCTTTTGCTTACACCTGCTACAGTAAGCCCTCATGGAAGACCATTGCTGTTCCTTTACAGCCCAAGAAACAAATGGTGTCAAGTCATCTTACAGTGTATAATTTTGTGTATATATAGTGAAGAAGAGGGTGCTGGCTGGACAGAAAATTACTACTAGTAATTCCCCATTATGGAACTTGTCTTCCCTCTTCTATTTTCCCCTCTGCAATGCCAAGTGACATACAGAAATAAAGATTCATTACATGGACAAAACTCTCAGGCAGGCAAATGCCGTTGTGCACTTCTGCTATCTTCTGCTCTTACACAACCAGACACTATTGTAGGAGAAATCTGTTAGAATAAAAATGAAAAAACAAACAAACAAACAAACAAAAACCTACAATCCTTTTGTCATGTTTAACAATGCTGGCAATTTTGCAAACAAGATAATCATTTTTTCTTCTGCTTTTTCCTCCTTGGTGAGAAGTTAATTATTGAAATAGTAGATAATGGGAAGTACTGGGATGAATTAAGTATTACCACTTGATGGAAGGGACAAGACTTGAATTCAAATCAAGATGCATACAGAGGAAGAAAAAAATAAACTGCCACTTGAACACTGGAAAATACAGCTTCACTGACCCACCCATGCCAGTTTTTCCAGTTGAGATATTACCGTATGGAGAAAGCTGATGGAGCTTCTTTCTGCCTACAGTTTGTTTTTAAGGCATTAACAGTGACACAGCATGCTAAGAAGTAGTAGCAAGATTTGAGGCATATGTTCATATTTAATAGGGACTCCTTCATTAACAATTCTTTCACACAGCTTTTATGATCACTACGTTCAAGTATGTTCTACTAATCAATGCAAAGCCAGAGATTAATTCTTCAAGTTCATTTTATTAGCAATGATGAATATAAATCTCATATGAAAATATTCTTGACATTTTGATATGTAAGAAGTATCTATAAAAATATAGTACTACATAACAAAGCCAGTAAATTCTACAAAACATATCATTTAACATATATTTAACAATATATAGGACACAGTAAAAATCTGTTAATTAATGCTGAGGGTATTTATACCTCATTTTTGTCAAATGACAGTTCACATAAAATATGAAATTGCTCATTCTGATATACAGAAGTGCTACCATCGCCGATTTATAGAAACATGTATGTTTTGTCCCAAAGTTACCTGCATCTGCAGGAACATAAAGCCACAACTTTTCTTTGGATGGACAGGCAGTTATGACCACGAAAACATTCTATTGGTAACTGCAAAGTCCTATTCAAATCAGTGCTGCACATCTGTCAGCATTATGAACCCTGAATACACACACAGGCAGAGATCGTGCTTCTACTGTCCTTGTGGAATTGATGACAGATGAGCCTACACTGGTTAACAGAGAACTGGAAAACAGATTCTTCATGGTTGATCACTGCCAATTAGCAAGGAAATAACTTTTTAGGACGCTGTCTCTTTAGAAATAAGCTTTCCACCAAGAGACAGCTCCTGAACAGAGCTCTTCAAGGAAGAGAAAATTAGCAGGGTAGCAGTGTTTTCATACTAAATGATGGTCAAATATGTGTTACCCATCTTATTGTTACCAAATACAGGAAGATCCACCTTAGAACAGCTTTTGGAATGGGAAAAGAGCCTAGTTTCAGAAGAAAGATAGCACATTGAATTAGTTATTTCACCAATGCTGTTATGCTGAGGTTGCTTCATGTCTGGTGTTTGACAAATGCAAGAAATCCAATTTAATGCACTTGTCCACACAATGAACTTGTCATATTCTTAGTGTACAAATACCTTGAGGGCTTTTAGAGCATACCTTGACAACCAGCTTAACCTGAAACTGGCTGCTGCACAGTGACAGTACACAGCTTTTTCAGACACCAGCTTTGTATAAGAGTCATGTACATAAGGCTTTAAGGCTGTAAAGTCTCACTGAAGACAATAGATGATTACAGTGGTTTGCATAGTAAAGAGCATAAAAACATGCTTGTGATTAATCAGTAACAACTAAATCTTTTAACACTGTGTTTATGTGCAAAACAACCAGTAATTACTTATTTCTATATTCAAGATCCACTGAAATCAGTATGTTGAATTAATTAAGTTGTAATTCCAGAGTAACTTTATAGAACAGCAGTTACAATGCAACAATATTCCATCGTATTACAAAGGAAAAGCTTCCTATTAGGAAAGCACATTTATCGAACATAAATACTGTAAAGATCATAAGACAGAGGTGATGAATATTAGTAATATATTTCTGACGTAAAGCTTAGAAAAAAGTAACATTTGACCCTGAGGAACTTGCTGTATGAAAACTGGGGGAAAAAAAACACATCAGAGGAAAGGAAAAATAGGAAAACTGGTCTGAAATAATAAAGGTTCAGCCAATTTCATTTCATGTGAAATGAAATTGGCTGAACCTTTTTTCAGATTCATTTAGGGAAGGGAAGAAGAGAATTTGACCATCTTATTAGGCATTGTAAAAAACACCAAACCTTCAATTACAAAAAAAAGAAAAATCCTTGGCCTTTTGCATAATTTCATTCTATTCAGGGCTACCAACTCAGAAAAAAGAATTACCAATTACTATGCCAAGTTGCTGACTTTAGGTCAGCTTATTTTCTGCATTTACATAGATGCCTAGTGCAAGAAAATAGTCCTTTCTTCAGTAGCATGTTCTCAACTATGTGTAAATAAGATTCGTAACTATTGAAATCACATGAGCTAAAGAGTTTTCAATATAAGCTTATTTTAGTCTGTACTGACAACACAGCATTCACACACTGCAATTTAAACTTCTGGCTAACTCCCCTTCCTGGTGTTTTGACATAATGATCAACTTCAGGACACTCTGGTTTTGCCCTCTGCAACAACCCTACAAAAAGTTACTCAGCTGAAGCAGCTCACCACATAACCACATAACCACCAAACCAATGGGAGGAACCAAGACTAGCTGACAACTCAAATTTACATCAATCCGTACTGCTTTGGAACTGCACCTTTATGAGTGTTAATGTATAAACACATGTATATAAACATGAAGTGAAGCAGTAAAAAAAAATGCAGTCTATTTTCTGTTCCTCCCTTGAAAGGTGTTACTCAATGGCAGTGATGGCTGAGCAGCAGAAGAAAGAGTCCCAGTCTACAATTTCAAGTATTAAGTAAAATGAGGGCTAAACTGGAAGTTTTATTATTAGACCATGTTTTAAAGAGATGTGAAAGCAAGTTGCATACTATTCCTGACCACGTCAGGAGTAGCTGAACTTCAGCTGTCAAGAGAAACAGGGATCAGACAGCCATACACAGAAACTGATTTGATCATGAGGATGGAATCTGCTTGTGTCCATAAACATATGTAGATTCAGGGTGTTGGTTTAAGTACAGAATCTTGCACAAAGATAGCTTCTCTTATCTAAATACATCCCAAAGTACCATACACGTTCCACTTCTTCAGGACTCAACTCTCCCAGAACTGCTCTGCAGGATGCAATTGTTTATTGGCTACAACATGCTCCTTTAGAAGACATGGAAGTGCGTAAATAAATATCTGGAACGCCTTGTGACGCAAAGGATCATATAAAGATACAACTTAAATTTTTATTTAAGGACTACTGAAACATGACTCAAAAATACACAAGAATTCATTTGGGAAAACACCCCTACCTTACACTAAACATGTATTCCTTCTCAAACAGGAGGGACATTGAGATCAATAACAAGCTTTTTTCCTTAGTATTTGTCACTATCCTAATAAAAGCTATCAAAATGAAAAACTGCATAAGAGAAATGACCAAGTGCATTAAAAAGGCCAGCTGGAGAAATGGGGCTGAAGCTACCCGCTAGCACTGCCTGATACAGCGTGCGTCAGATGCACATGCATAGCTCCACCCTCCCACCAAACTAAACTCTCCACAAACCTGTTCTATAAAACCTTTGCCACAACCTTGGCGAATCTGCATTTTCTGTGAGACCTCAATTTGTCTGCATTCTCTTGTAAACTCTCATGAAACAGGAGGATTTACATTAAAGCATTTGCTAACTTTATGAAGGCCAAGAAAACAAACTTGGTCTCATAAAGAATTTTGTACAGAATAATTTAAACAAATCAGTCTTAAGTAGCATTTAAAATAACCTATATTAAATATCTAAAAAATATAATCTTTTGCATAGAATAAAGAAAAGTGCAGCTACAGCATAACATTCTATACCACAAGAAATTACTAATTTACCAGTGGTATATAGCTAACTGTTGTCTCTCCCGAGACTACAGCAACTACAGTCATATTTACTGAGAACATTATATTAAAAGAGAGGGATTACATTGTCTCATTGTCTGTAAAGCACATATAAACTTTTTGCTTTTTTAAAAAGTAAGCAAATCTGAAAAATTAACTATCAAAAATTATTTCCCTTGACATGACTTGGAAAGACGAAATATCCTTTGTTCTTTTAGAATTACATTAAATAAATCCCTACATATTTGGTTTCTGTTTTGTGAAAATAAATTACAAAGCTTGTAAGAGTGCAAGCTTTATCTGTTCTAAAAAAGTTGACTGTTTTTAGGATTAAAATTCTTTATTTCCTTCTAACTTCTTTGCATTGCAATCCCTCTGGTAATCAAGCACAGGATAGTACCAAATAAGCTTTGGAGAATTCTATTTTCACAGCTCAGATTATAGAAAGGATCTAAAAAGTAGAGAAGTAGGTACATGAAGTTTAGGAAAATAAAAGTCCAGCTACTGTTGTCCAGTTTAGATGGAAAGCAAGCAACCTTTAAATATCTTCCTACTTCACATATTTGCATGCCTAAATATAATAAAAAAAGCATATACCTAATCAGTTGTTAAAGCATTTTCTTTTTTGTTTAAAAAAAAAATCAACTTTTATTGGGTATAGTTTGATACTATAGTTTCATGAAATATTTAAAATAAATAAAAATAAATATTTTATATATTTCAAGATTGCTCATTTCTGTAATGAAACAGTGTCTGCGTAGTTAGATTTCATTTTGTTTAGCTTTTTTTGAGCTTTGCCGCCACTTACGAATGGCAGTTCCAGAACTACTAGCTACTACGCAAAGAGCACCACCCACAGTCCACCAAGTTGGTAGATGATTGAGAAAAAGAATCTGTAAAATAAAAGCAAACACCACATCCATTGTTTTCATTATGGCTACGGGTCCAGCTTTCTCTATCTGTAATGCTTTTGTGAGAAATATCTGACCCCCTAATCCTAATAAGCCTATCAATATTAGAAAAACTCTGTCTTTACCACAGTATGGTAAACGCCATTCATTCATAACAAACAATGCTATAACACATCCAATTAAACCAATGACTGCATAATACCAAATTGACAAAAAATAATGCACAGATTTTCCCACCTTTCTGAGTATAACAAAAGTTGAAGCTGATGACACTGTGCTTGCAATTGCTGCAATAGTTCCTTTAAGATGATCTGCGTAACTTCCTTCAATCCCCGTAACGTTCGACCCAAACAGAAATGGTGGTCTGGCAATAAGAACCACTCCAGTGATTGTGAAGAGGGTAAACAGAAGATCCCAAATACTGTATTTCTCTTTGAGAAAGATCCATGCCAGCAATGATGTAAAAACAGGACTGCTAAAAGTTATAACTGTGGCATCAGCTAGAGGCATTACTTGGAAAGCATAGTAGAGAAGAATCATTGCACTAGAGCCAAGGAGTCCTCGGAAGAAAAGAAAAATTCTTTTACCTTTTGGTCCCAAAAACCCTGTTCTGAAAATTAAGAAAAACAAGAGTGTCACATTAAAATATAAACAGATATTGGGCATGAAATAAGCAAGCCAATGACATTATTGTACAAAACTTCCCAAATGATGGACATATCTCAAACATCAAAACACTTAAACGTTTGATCATGGAGCCGTTTACTTCCACCACCACATGCCAATCCCATTTAATGTCAGGAACCTATTCTAGTATTAATTTTGTGCTTGCAAATAACCCCAAAATTATCAACAAATTATCTCCTATTTTTAACAACACTTCTACAGAGTTTACATTAGATGTATTGGTCTTCCATGAATTAATTTCTACATTTCAGGGAGTGAAAGATTTTCAGTTTTCTGAATTGAAATAAGAAATTATCAATTAATCCAAAACAACACAGTTAGGCATACAAAGTCAGATTAACAATATCACAATCTGATTTAAGATCCAAATTATCGAGTGATAGTTCCAATCTCTACTTTTAATAAATAACTTTATATTTTTTCTACACTTACTTGTAGTATATTAAACCAGGAAGAACAAATGCCATTTGGAAAATGCATCGAAATGCACTCACTTCCACTGAATGTACATCTTCTATCTTTTTAAGGAATAAAGAGGCCACTGAGAAAAGGAAGGCAGACAGTAAGGTATAAAAAAGACCAAGTCCTGGACAAGCAGCTTTCTTCTTTGTTCCTGCAACAGATAAAACTCCGGTTAGTACTGATCTGTCCAGCAATCAGTGGATTTGTTTTAGATGTCTTTACATACTGTAGTGCTGTGTACATTTGTAGCCATTCTTGCAGTACACAGAGGTAAGCAAAAGAAACAAACGCAAATACCACATTTATTTACCAGACCTACCTTGAAAGTATGTTTCACTAATCACCACAGCCCTCCTTTTTTCCTTAAAACTGGAGATAAAAGATAAAACACTTTGGATGCAAAACTATTCCTGCATTTCTCATAGTCCTATGTCAATTAGCAGGTTTCTTTGAGGCACGACTGCACTTTGGGATATCCATTACAGGACTAGTTGTGTGATTCTGACTACCGCCCATGGTCACTAAATAAAACTGACTGCAAAATGGGCCATGGTCAGATTATGAAATACCAAAACTGATTATCAGGGCATTACTGGATTATTGAATAAGTGTATTAAGGTTCCTAAGCAACAATTCAGTTTCCTTTCTCACATACACGTACAGATAAAAACTGCATAAAGAACCACACTTCTGTTATACCTCACATGCATTTTACAGCTAGATGACCCTAAATTTGATCTACAACTACAAGAGTTTTAGATTCTTTCAGCAAGATATTATATAAGTATTTTATTCAAATAAATATCAAGCATTTTAAACCAGAAGAAATGAAGGTCCTTAGCTTTAAAACACCTTTGGCCTCCTACAAAGTACTGGTAACTATAAAACTTCCATGAAGACCTTAGCTTCACCTTTGATTACACTTATCTATCAGACTCACTCCTCCTGAAGCAGTTCCTAAGTCTAATGGCTTCTATCCAAGCTTGCTTCAGGCCGACTTCACTTCAGTGACATACTCTTCCTCGTTCCACCCATCTTCTCCACCCTCTACTATAAAAAGAAAATATAAAAAGTGAAAGCAAACAGAGAGAGTGAGCCTCTGCTGACCTCAATGCTGTCTCCAAAGAAACCAGATATATTTTTTTCCTCCCCCAATATTACTTGCTGCATAAGAGGAACAGTCCTGCCACCAAACTCAGAGGTGAAAGCCATGGAAAAGAACCTCTCTCGAAATCAGAGTGGGATGTTACCTCACTGTATTTTTTCTTTGTGTCTGCTTAAAATATCAGGGGTTGCCCTTTCTTCTACAACACCCTCTTAAAGATTAACAGCGAACTCCACATCCACAAAGCGGTGTTTTGATAAAAGGATGCCTCATAGCACACACAGCGCAGCAGCCACAGAGCCTCGCGTTGAAGCATTATCAGCAGGGCACTGCTGTGAGTTGCTTAGCAACTACGTATGGTTTTGAAGGTTGTTTTTATTTTGTTTTTTTGTTAATTAACAGAACTTGTCACAAACCATTTTGATCCTCCCTGAGATCAGCTCTCAAGACCAAGGGCCTTTTTCTTACTGCCTCAGAGCTGTAACTGTGGGCTGACAATTCGGTACAGCATTGGTTCCTGCTTTAACAGCTCTAAAGACCCAGGCTGTACAACAGCAAACAGGATTTAAAATAGGCAGAAGGCCTACTTTTCAAGAAATACAGCCACACAACAGCTGAAAATGAATGGCAGTTTCTACTAGATAGAAATATTTCTATTTAGCAACAGTCACTCACATAAAAGGAACTATTAAAATTGCCACTAACCAACACAGGTCGTGGACGTCTATCAACCATCAAACAGAGCAGATTTAAAAAACGTTTGTGAATTACATAATGTCCTAATCCACGCAGTCATGCAAAAGAAATACAAAATCAACAAAGTCACTAATATTAAAGCAAGGGGAATCAGACTGGCCAATGACCAAAATGGGAAATCCAAATGCAGGCTGGCTTACAGGAGAACACAGCACAAACAGAGCTATTATCTTATTTCAGGCACGATAGCTTGCCTGATTACTACAGAATGAAGCCAATCTAAATAATGGAAGTGTTGAAATGGAAAACCAGTCAAATTACAGCAAAGCAAGCTAAAAGGATCTTACACCCAGAATTAAGCTTTGGATTAAAAGAAAAACCAAAAGGAATTCATTTCTGTAAGCTGCCCAATACACCTAACCTACCAGAAAGGACATCTTGTAATACTAGAATTTAAACCATCGTTTCATATTGCCAAAGCATATGCTCAACACAATGAGAGCGTTTTATTTCCTTTTAAAAATAAAACAGTGCAAGTTCCTCCACCAAAAACAAGAACTGCAGTTCTAAAGTACTTGTTTCAAAACATGTCCTAAGACAAAGTTCGGTTAAGATAACATTCCCATCCCACAGAACGATAGGCCTCCAAATGCTAATCCCATGCCATCAAGACACTCAAGCACTCACACTTTTTGTTAGAAGTGTTGCTGTCTGAAAAAGTTTCAAGTAGTACCCATCCTCTCTTCGGAGTGGCTATAGATTTTAGACTTGGCCTTCCAGTTTCATTCCTTGGCTATGTCCATGAATAAAGCTTTCAAATGATCTTCCACTCCTGTTTCAAGTCCTAGTCAAATGCCTCCCATTGCATGCAATCATCTGTGCAAATTCTCTTTGCATTTTAATGCCATGCTTTCCAACATCTTTTATACTTGAAAAATATATATTGAGAAAAAAAAATCAAACCACCTCTTACATACATGCAAACTTAAGAGCGGTAGCAGAGGCATGATAGGCCACAGGGAAAGAAGTCAATGAGAACTTGTTTCTCCCCAGCCTTCAGGAAAGCCAGGGGAAGGTTATCTGTTCTTCACATAAGAAGGACCAGAACAGTTCTCTCAGACCACAGGAAAGCACCACGGGCACAACAGCCTGCCTATGAACTAACCACGGTCATGCAGACAGGCATGAGTCATAAAGTTCACCCATTGACTCAACATTTTGCTAGACTGATTACACACAAAAAAAGTTCTTTTGCAAATAACTGCAAGTTTCTTGGGGTTTCAAATATTGTTTTTTCCAAGCTTTGCCTCAGTACTAATGTAAACTTCACTGGTCTGCCATCTCTTTTGGCCTCTCCATAGCTCCCTGTTTAACAAGGATTGCCGTTCTATACATTTTCTACTAGAAAATTAATTATAGTCCATATTTAATAGGAACTATTCCCCAGCATAGTTGCTTAAAAAATAAGCATGTTTAAGTACTTCAGGTGACTTAAAGTTATTTTAAGCTAACATTTATGTTTTAAAAGGCAGCCACGTTGAGCCTAGAACAACATGTTGTTGTACATCTTGCACTAAAGCTATGGCTTCATCAATTCAAAATAACAGAGTAAAGTGAGAGACTGACAAAGTGAAGAATACAGTCACACAAAAGTATGGTAGCAATTACCAGGGAAGTCACAGCTGTAAGCAGAGTCCCTCCCCGTTACTTTCAGGAGGGCAGCGATGCCCCTTCTCAAAACATGCACAGCGCTGCCAGCTGAACCTGTCAGCTTGGAGTCACCCCAAACCAGCCTCACTTCACAACAAGAAGCGAACCCCAACACCTGTGGCCGCCCCGGAGCGGCAGGCAGCGGGGAGAGGAAGAAGAGGGTGAGGCCGAAGACGCTCGCCCCGCGCCCCCGCCGGCTGCCAGGTGAGGTGCGGTGCGAGCCGGGGCCCCCGGGGCCGCTTCCTCTTCCTCTGTCCCGGCGGCAATGTCACTCCGCGGGCGGGCAGCCCCGCCAGGAGGACGCTGCCCCCCTGCCACCAGCCCCAGCCCCTTCCCCTGCCGCCCTCCTCACCGGGTGCCCCGCAGCAGCGCGGCCAGGGCGAGCCCGAGCAGCAGCCGCAAACGCGGCACTCTTCGGCGCCCACCGCCTCCATGCCCGGTGCCGCCGGGTGCAGGCAGGGCTGCCCCGTGCCCGCATCGTCCTCCAGCCCCGGCGGCGCCTCCAGCTCCTTGTCTGTCCCAGCCGGGACAGCGGCAGCCTCGCCGGCCTGAGACAGCACCATGAGGGAGCCGGGCTCCGTGCGATGCCGCCGGCTCCTCGCAAGCCGGCAGGCACCTGGCTTGGTGCGCATGCGGTGCCGCCGCCCAGCGCCGCCCGGCTCCCTCCCCCGGCCGGGGCGGCAGCGCCGTGCCCCAGAGGGGCGGGGGGTTACGGCCGAGCCGCGGCTGGTTCCCCCGGGGCGCCGGTCCCCGTCCACGTCCCACGGCGGGCACCTGCTCGCGGGACAGCGGGAGCCAAACCCATCCAGGGCAGGAGGGATGGCGCCGCCGGCTCTGCCCCGCAGTCCCCTCGGACAGCGGTGGCCGCCTGAAGGGGACCCGCAGAACCGTGCCCGGGCGGGCGGCCGGGGCTCGGCTCGACGGAGCGAGGCCGCGGCGCCTCGGGAGGGGGAGCCCGCATCGCGCCGGAGAGAGTGGCGGGGCCGCCCCCCGCCGGGCCCCGCTGCTGGCGCCCTCGCGGAGCCCTCACGTTGGTGGCCCTGCAGGCCGCGGGCGGGCGCCGCTGGCAAGCTTGGCGCGGCGGCGTTCCTCAAAGCGGATAAACGTGTGGAGAAGGATGACGCGGGGCTGTGCAGGGACGCTGAAACGTCACCCGAGCCCGTAATAAAAAGTACATTGCGCTTACACGGGGCTGCTGCCTCATGCTATCAGCTCCTCCCGCCCGCTCACGGGAGGATTTGCACTGCTCTTTATCTAATATAATTGACCTTTTACTTCAGCTGTTCTCTACAGCGCAGTTCGAAGCCTTGCACAGATTTGAACAGCTCGGCTTTCTTTCCACGGGCCCATTAAAATTTAATTGTTACGAGCAGTGGCACTTCTGTGAGAGAGCTGCAGTGTGCACCAGCTGCATCCATAGAGGTCAAAAGGCATTTAGGGGGAAAGGCATGCACTGTGCACGTGGAAAGCCTTACAGGGTGGTTAGCAGGGTAGGAACATCATTTAACCACTTCCTCATAGTATATTTTCCTTAAATAAAGCAATGCTGCCTATATTTTTACACAGAAGAATCAGAAGGGGTAGCTGGCCAAAATGAATAGGAAGTAGAGCAGCCCCTTTACCCATCTAAGAGCACAGAGAAAAAGCAACACAATAAATATTGAATTCTAAAATTCTTCCCCTTTTGAGCAAGTTGAGCTGTTATCAATAATTAAAATCGGAATTTATCTTATGAATCTCCAATAAGAGATATGTCCTCGCACTAATCTTTTAGTTGCATAAATTAGTGTTTATTGTTAACAAAGGGAAATGAAATATATACCTTTAGCAAAATGAGTACTACATGGTAAATATAAGCTATTTCATACAAAGTATTTTAAGCTTTCACTCAATATAGTCATAAAAACTGTTTCAAGCTTTCCTTGTCTCTGATGTAGCACTTTTTATAGTCTATGCTAATCCACCAGAGGCTATAAGTAGTTCATTATCTAGGAGCTAGCATTTGATTAATATGTCCAGAATTATTTCACAAATTATTCTTAACTTTGACTTAATTTAGAAGGAAGTGCAAATGCACTTGGAAGCCCACTGCCTTCCCCAGAAGCGTACTCTTTGCTGTACCTTGGGTCACTCTTTCTTGGATCGCCACAAGAAACCACAACTATTCTTCCCCAGGGAGGTGTCAGTGAAGAGCGGCAGTGGAAATTGTGTTTCTTAACCATCCTGAGGGTGGCAATCTCTCAGGCCTCCAGAAAGAAGACCTGGCACTTCCCTGGCCAGGCTTGCACAGCACAAGCACCCACAAAAGGTTCTGTCTCTTACCTAATGATGGCATTAGGTAGCTGAGCTCTGGAGCCAGCAACAGCAGAAGCAGCACTTGAGTTTTAGTAAGGAAAAACAGCCAAAACATTTAATCCATACTACAGGCACAGAATGAAATTTAATGTGTTCTCATGGTTTGGGGCTATTTTTAATAGCTTTATACTTTGTTAAATATGCAGATTATATATTTATTTTACAATTCTGCCACTCCTAAACCCAAAGCAAAATTGCACCATAGACAATTTCAAGGAGACTGCAACACCCTCTTCTGTTTCCTTCCCCCCCCCCCCCATTTCTTGCCCTGTGTGTCTGGCTTTAAACAAAACAACTAAGGGCAGTACTTGTTTATGCCAAGATACATAAAGTGTTCTGTTTGCTCCTGGTCAAACTGCCAGTGAAACTGCCAGGCTTGTCTCAACTTGAAAGCTTCCACATTCTGTTTGTAAAGTACGGCCCTCTTTTCTGAATAAGGAGAGCGCTTCCAAAATGACAGCACAGCTGCCCAAACTAACCAGTAGGCAAATGTAATTTGCAGTCAGACTGCCCTAGATTGGAAAATTAAGTAGCTGCATAAATGTGACAAGTCAATGTTTTATGCAGCTCTTTCAAGTACAGATTAAGCCTCGTCTGTGTAACACTATGCTGGGAACTAGCTGTTCCTTTCCCCAGCACATTGCCAGCTTGCAGCCAGCAGTAGAGCAGTAAGCACCTCCTATAGTATCTTCCCTGAGCACAAAGTCTGTAAAAAAAAGTTGTATAGAGCTTGGGCAATTTGACCATTCTGACTCACATATAGAAAATACATAGCTATATACTCACATATATAAAAAATAAACTACAATACCAGCCAGAGTGGTATTCATTTAAGTTGCTTTTCATGTTATAAGTGCAGAGAGGGAGCCACCTTCTGTATAGTCAGCACTTGTCACACAGAGTTTTCTTGGTTTATTCTTTTCGAATAAATACTCTTTTCAGTCCACACTCAGAATTTAAGCAGACAGTTTTTCATTATAAATATGAGAAACAAGTCAGTACTACAGGTTGAAATACAGACCTGACAGGTACTTTACAGTAAAATACTGTAATGAATCATCTGGTCTGGGTCTGTGTGCCTGGTGATCAATCTTCTGGTGTTAGGTTTCCATCACCTTGCCTGCAAGCACTGTCTCTGACTACTCAGAGTGACTTTTCAGAAATTCTAACAGAAACAGGCACAAATGACAAAGCAATTACGTGAGCTTTGTGGAGAGCCATGTGAGTTTTCTTTGAGATTGTAAGAACTTTATCCATTATCACACCATTTATTTTACCCAACTCTGAGATATTCTAATAAGCTTTTTGAAGCACTGTTGCATCTTGGAGGTTTAGTGAGAACTAAAAAATATAAACCCAGTTAGTTCTGAACTGAACTAGCCCTCCCTTGTCTCATGTAAGGGCAGCATTGGCTCCTTGTAGCACAGGCGGGGAAGGCAGCAGGTTGGATTTCTGGGTACTGCATGCAGAATACACCCAGTTATGTCTAGCCCAGTGCAATCAACACAGCTGTGCCAGCACAGTTACATACTACTTAACCTACAAAAATAGTAAAAGATTTGACTAAAACCAGCAAATTGCACTGATGGCTTTTATTCTATAAAAATCCCTACTACTTTAAAACCAATTTTAAGATCTTAATTTGAGATTTAAGTTATCTAGCAATAAATTCTTTAAAACCAATATAGGCTAGTGCAAAAAAAGCAACACAGTAAATAAAACTTGCATTTGCTCCTTTCCTTCTGAAAAGGTTTAGCACCAAAATAGATCAGCTCCTGAATTGCATCCATCTCTTAAGAGCATTCTAATAGCAGTTCACCTCTGCACATGAATGCCATAAAATAAATGATCATTGCAGCATTAAGGAGGTTCATTGCCCAGGTCATTCATTCAAACTCATAGTCAATTCAGAGTTGTTCGGAAATCATGGAATGGCTCAGGATGGTAGGCTTATCTGGTCCCTTGAAGGGTCATCTAGTCCAAGTCCCCTGCTCAAAGAAGGCCAACTAGAATAGGTTGTTCAAGACTGTGTTCTTTGGGGTTTTGAACATCTGCAAAGATGGAGACTGCACCACCCCTCTAGGCAACATGCTCCAGCATTCAATCACCTTCACAGATGAGAAAAGAAAAGAAAAGAAAAGAAAAGAAAAGAAAAGAAAAGAAAAGAAAAGAAAAGAAAAGAAAAGAAAAGAAAAGAAAAGAAAAGAAAAGAAAAGAAAAGAAAAGAAAAGAAAAGAAAAGAAAAGAAAAGAAAAGAAAAGAAAAGAAAAGAAAAGGAAAGAAAAGGAAAGGAAAGGAAAGAAAAGAAAAAAGAAAAGAAAAGAAAAAAGAAAAGAAAAGAAAAGAAAAGAAAAGAAAAGAAAAGAAAAGAAAAGAAAAGAAAAGAAAAGAAAAGAAAAGAAAAGAAAAGAAAAGAAAAGAAAAGAAAAGAAAAGAAAAGAAAAGAAAAGGAAAGAAAAGGAAAGGAAAGGAAAGAAAAGAAAAAAGAAAAGAAAAGAAAAAAGAAAAGAAAAGAAAAGAAAAGAAAAGAAAAGAAAAGAAAAGAAAAGAAAAGAAAAGAAAAGAAAAGAAAAGAAAAAAATATATATGTTTAAATGGATTTTCTTTTGTTTTGTATTGTAATTTTTCCCCTTTGCTTGTTGTCCTATCACTGGACACCACTGAAAAGAGCCTTGCTCCACGGTCTTTATGACATCCCCTCCCCACTCCCTTTCCCCCAGTTAGACATTTATACATATTGATAAGAATCCCCAAAACTGTCTCTTCTCTCAGCCTCTTTTTGTATGACAGATACTTCAGTACCTTAATTATCTCCATGGCCTTTTGCTAGACTCACACTGTTATGTCCATGTTTTTCTTGCACTGATTTTAGACACTTCCAGTCCTGGTATCAATCCCTGGTGTCCACCCGCAGTTACTGGCCTCCACTCCACTGATCATAGCCCACTGAGCCTGGCAGTTCTGCCTGTTTTCAGTCCACCTCACCAGACAACCCTTTAGGCTCACCTTGAGCAAGAGCCAGTGAATCATACATATCATTATGGTTTCTATGCATACGTAAAATATGGTTGATATACATATGCATATGTAAGTCTATAATACTTCATTATACATAATTCATTCAAGGAAGGCTGAACAGTAGATTGCCAAGGTGAACAAATAATTTTATTCACAGTGGATTATCAGTTTGGTTATAGTTAAATACTGGGATGATCATTAACAAATTCTGTTTACTGTTGGACAGGAAATGGCTCTGCTTCGCCATGCCTAAGGGACATCTGCATTTCTAAAGTTAGGCATGAAGGTCAAGACCTGTACAGAGAAATGCTAAAAACTGACCTCATATTGAATTATGAATCATGAGAAATCCTTGGGGGAATCTGAGTCTGAACAGAACCCCAGGGAGCATTTGGGTAGAGGCAATAGGCACAAATTGAAACACAGGAAGGTCCATCTGAACATCAGGAAATGCTTTTTTATGGAGAGGGTGACTGAACACTGGCACAGGTTGCTTAGAAATGCGGTGGAGTCTTCATCCTTGGAGGTATTCAAAAGCTGTCTGTACAAAGTCCTGAGCCATTGGTCTAGGCGGCCCTGCTTGAGCAGAAGGCTTGGAGCAGATGTCCTCCAGAGGTCCCTTCCAACCTCAACAACCATTCTGTGATTCTGTCTGGAGGAGGTTAAATATATCCCCCAAATCCTTTCAAAGCAAAACCAACAGGAAGTTGGGTTTGATGTTGCCTGACTTTACAACATCTTTATTCCAGAACTCCAGCAATGCTTAAGTGGTTCTTCTTAATGAACCTTGCTTGTAATATTTCAGGTTTGATCAAGAGACAGAGTCCCCATTCTCCAGGGCTGTGTGTGTCCTATGGAGGCCTGATAATCCTCAAAAACATCAGAGTGTTGTGATTTAGAGATTGCTTCCAAGGCTCTTTTCCTTGATCATATCCTGCGTGAATTGAGATTAAAGGTCCTTTGTCTTGAAAAAAAAGAGTATCTTTTTTTTGGCTCCTTCTAGGAGTAAGTGTCCTCTCACTGGACTCTCACTGAAGTAGTCCTGTCTCAGCCCAGTGAAGATAAGATCTGTATGAACCGCTGCTGTTCTATCCATTTGAGTGGAAAAGGCTGTTGTTCCCATGTATCTTGGACAAAAAAAAAAAAAAAAAAAAAAAAAAAAAAAAAGTTTTTCTGTTAATTCTTCTTCTTTGTTTCTCTGATTATCCTTTTCTGTACACTGAATGACATAAACCTCTAAGTGAACCAATAGTGTGTATTTTGGTAGCTCACTAGCAGACAAGAAAATGATTGCCGGTACTGTTTTTCTTGATGATAAATCTATTTGCCATAGGCCAAACTACTGTAAGTTTTACAACTCACAGTAGCAGGTGTTTGCCCTGGTACTCAGAGGGAACAGAATAGCAGTTGCGGTCTTGCTGCAGTGAAATCTTACAGATTGTTGTCATCGTACTAATAAGGCAAAACTTACTGAGTTAGTCTCAGTGAAGAGAGTTTTAAACTGTAAATGTTTATTTACACATCTAGTGATACATATGTACCTCTGTCTCAGGTGTATTTTCAGTATCTCGGGTGCATGCACAAGTGCATTGATTGTATGCCCAACTTCTTCAATTACCTGAATTAGACTGTTGACAGAGAATCAGTTGAGTTCCTTTGGGATGATTGCTAATAGTGTGCAAATTAGAAAAATAAAAAAAACTGTCATAAAAAATTTCTGAGCCTGCAAACACAATGATAGTATACACAACCATGGCATGTGTATATCTAAAAATGTGCAAGCTATCTTGAAAATGTTTTCCTGTATAAAAATGGTGATTTTATAAATTGCAGTTGCGTTCCCTCTTAAAGCAAAAGTAATATTACTGTGATAGACACACTATGCCATCAAAAGACAATGTGATGTGATTGAAAGTCTGTCAGGGATTTAACCAACATGCTGGAAGACAAGTGAAAACTAAATCATGCATAGTTTATACTGTGACACAGTGAAGGTACAAATAGAATTCCTATATGTTTAAAACTATCAGTGTTAGTTAAAATATATGTTTTCATGGCTATTACTTTTACTTCTTTAGGAGAACTTGTATATTTTGAATATAAACTTGGCAAAGCAACGATGTGAAAGCCTGAACCTGGAAAAATCTCCTTTCTGGAAAAAGAAATGTGTGTGGTGCTATTCTGCTAAGTGGTGCTATACTGCGTAATTTCATCAGTTGAGGATACCTGAATCCTTCCTATATGTAAAAATTTTCCAGAAAAGCACACGTGATTTTTTTATACTACATCATGGCATCAGTGTAACACTGTAATTGTCCTCATTCCTTTTTCAGTTGTTTATTGGGGCCATTTAAGCAGTAAAAAGTTTGCAAGTTTCCAACCTTGGTGTGTTCCCTTTCCCTTACTGTACTTTCTGATTTGATGTGTCAGTACTATTCTAGCAATGCAAAGCATTATGAGATTAGCTATAAAACTAAATAAAGTTCTGTTCCCTTTGAACGATTCTTATTTACTCATAAAGAGTAAAATCATTCTGTTCATATGAAAATGCACTATGAACTGAAATAAAATAAGAATCGAATAAGGAATCCAGGAAAAAAAAAAAAAGATGGCATTTGATGTATATAAGAGAAGGAAGAATCACACTAGTATTTGTGTACATATTCCCCTAGGTTAGTGCTTCTCAAATGTTTTAAAAGGACTGTGTCCAGACTGAGAATGTAGTATTCTGAAAACAAGCAAATCATGAGTGATTATAGGGAAAGAGGAGGGGGAACACCACCTTCTATTAGATATATATTTTTTCTAGACATAGAGTTGAAAACTTTTCTGCAGAAAACAGTACCAATACACATTTTGCCATTTCTGAAATTAAATGCTTTATTTTGGAAATAGCTAAAATTAACACCTTGACACTGTCAGTGCCCAACATCTTTTTCATTTTAAATTATTTCCCAAATCTATCCCAATGTGTGGATGTTTAAAAAAAGATCATGTTTGGCAATTTTGTTAACTTGTTTTTTTCCACCACTCTCTTGGAGGATTTATTGGTAATTACCTTGGAATTTGTCCGGTTATTTAGTGGGTATTGCTGCTTACATACAGCAGAGATTATTGTATAATCTTGTTCAATGCAGCTGTCAAAGCCAAAGGTCTTGAAAGAGGCAAGGGCATATACTCTTTGAAGTACAGATAGAGAAAGCAGAAGTAGGCAACCGGTATCAGTTACCATTCTACAACATGTTTGAATAGAAATGTAATGATTAAATATCTGCCCTCTATAGATTACTGAGTTAGAAATTAGTGGCAGAAAAAAAGTGAAGTATTTATTTCCTTCTTCATGGCAGTCAGCACTGCAGGAAAAAAAAAAAAAGAAAGAAAAAAAAGAAAAAAGGATAACCAAAACTAGATTATGTAACTTAACGTTCATGGTGATTTTCCAGAGATTTCTTTTCTGGCAGGCAGTACAGTACAAAAATCAAACCGTAGACAGTAGAAGCGCCGCTGATCTGAGCCATTGAGTGTTGGAGCTCACAAAGAGTGGAGGAAAATGGAAATTGCTCAAAATTGCCACCAATCATTTCTGCTTGTTTTGTTTTGTTCTATAATGGCATTTGTGGCTGTTAAGAGGAGATAATTATTTCAATTATATTTTTTCATTGTCACCTGAACTGATTTTTTCAGCGATAGGAATGACTGAATGTGCAGTCTATCTTTGTGGCAGGGGAGAGAACTATTTCCATCAGTTTCATTTCTTGGCACTTACCTAGTACATTTCCTATTCTTTAAGCTATCTGCCTGAGGCTGCTCTGCAGGCCAGGAAGGGGGAAACTTCCTCACTTCCATCTCTTATGAATTATTAAGCATTCATTTGTATTCTTTACTGAAAGGAGATTATTCTTCCTTGGATTCTACTGTTCCCCAGAACAAAAATCACACACAATGTACATTCGCTTGTCACAGGTGATGAATCAATATTAGCATACTGGGCCCCTACCATGTACATGTAAGTATATGAATAATATAGTTATGTTATTTATATAAAACATATTTATGTGCTATATATAAAACACCAGTATGATTCAGCCTGTATGCCTCTCATCTTGTCCTAACATGCTAGTGCAATGCCTGTGCCTCTCAATTTACTTGCACTAGCATGTTCAAAGTGAAATGATCTGAAGTGCAACTTTAACAATTTTTCTTATGGAAAACAAACAAACAAAACAAAACAAAACAAAATAAAAATACTTGCAAAACTGGTTTTAAAATCCTTTCCATTCATCAAAGTCACAAATATTCATGGGGTCTTTTTTTTTTTTTTGTCTTTTTTTTTTTTTTTCTTTAATGAAATCAGTGTTCCTTCCTTACCTCCAGGAGCTATGCAGAACAGAACTCCCCATTATGGAAAAAATAAACCCTGTTGCTACCATGCACACAGAATGTACCCAACTTGAGGGATTTTGCTGTCCACAAGAGTAGTTCCTTAAGGCAGGAAACATGGTTTCTTTTTCTTCCCTGCAATGATATCTGGAGATATCATTGTGGTGGATTTCCCATGCTCTTTTTATAAGCATCGCCTCTGGCCAAGTAGGCAGGACACTGAACCCTGCTCTATCTCAGAAGTTATTTTTATGTCCTTGTAACCTCAGCAAGCTTGGATTCTGCTAACCATGCCAGTGTGGCAGCCCCTCAGGAATGGGCTGAGCAAGCTTTTGCAGTCTGCTGAACACTGCAAGCTGTTCTTGGCTGCCCAGCAAGTGGACATGAAGTGAGCTTGGGTTTGATGATACATACAAGCCAATTACTCCCTCTGAAATCTCAGCGAAACCAGGAATGCTCTGAAATGCAAGAATTGGTGTCCTCAAGACACTGCTGGGTTGTCCTTGTCTTTGGGAGGAGTGCCTCTGGCATGCAGCTGAATTTCAAGGGAACTGCCACCACTGAGCACACACAGAGCTTGTACCCTTCCTCCAAGGGCTGCCCTTCTTGAACAGGAAGGACACAAACATGCTCTCAACAAAACTCAGCTTACTGGCTGAAGGGAGCTCTGGCTGTAAACAGTGATACCACTGTAGCACAGTGGATTTGTAATAGTTTTGCCAAGATGCAGCTTGTGCCATTGAATTAACTGATTATTTTTCAATTTTACTTAGTTACATGTATACTTATGCATACTTTTGGACAACATGCACAACCACCCCAACAGCAGGATTTTCTGAGAAGCAATTGAAATTAGCTTCCTTTTTTATTATTCCTAGATCTTTTGGTAGTGTCACTGCTCTCAAAATAACTTTACAGAAATTCTGAAATAAGTTGTAATTCTGGAACAAACATTCATTTCCTATTTGGTTCAAGCTAATACAACATGATTATCGTACTGCTGCTACGGTTTGATGTATTCCAGATCCCTGCATAGAAAGGCAGAGCTTCCCTAGCTGCTGCTGTACCAGATATTTTTCTTAGTTCCAGCCCTGAAGGGAGTTTCATTGGAAGGAGTTACTGTTATCTTAAATAATGCTAAGGACAAATTGAAGATAGGGTTTAAGACTGGACTCATGCCATTGCATATGGATTATTTAAAAGCAGTGGATTTTTTAGTGGTGTTTGCAGTTTATAAACTAGGTAGTCTTTAAATGCATTAAAAGGATGTTCTCTTTTCAGTAGTTTTCTACACATCAGGAAATTTAGGCATTCACAGGTCCAATTAAGGTTTCCAAAACTAAGCAGATTTCCTGACCACAAACTGTTTCTGTTCCAACTTCGTTCATTTTCTTCCTTTCTTTTGCACTCCAGAGCAACACATTTACTGTGTTTTTGCTGAATGGGGAGTATCATTGTATTATTGTATATGGAGGAGAAGAAGGAGCAGGATAGGGCTTTCAAATGTCACAATTGTTTGGAAAGTTCCTAGTGTTCATTTGTTCGTTCTTTTGTCTTATCTAAAATTGGTGATCTTTTCTCATATTCTAGAAATTATTCCCTCACAGGACAAAGCTATTACCTGCTCAACTATAAAATACTTTGCTTATGATATTTCTATAGTTCTAATGTTCAACTCTGCTAAAATTATAAGAAGACTGAGTTCTGTTCTTCCCAAGGGAGCTCATGTCTGTCAGGACTTACATAGCTGAACCCAGCCAAAGTTGTGCAATTACATTTTTAAGCACTTGCAAACAGTTTGCCAAAATTTTCTAATTGTTGCCATTCTCTAAACATATGTTTCTGGTATCTCCCAGATTTTCCCCGTGTTTGTGTTCTCAGTATTTTAAATGCTCCTGACATTCATGTGTACATCTTATATATATTGTTTTGCAGTTCTCACCAAAGTTGAACTAATTTCTAGGCAATGTGTTGTATCAAGGACTGAAAATAGGAAATGCCACACTGAAACAAATTCATAATCCAGTTCTTGGCTATCATTTTGTCCCAAATATCTATGCTTCTGACAGAGTGTAAAGGACCTCATCTTCCCTAATAATTAGAAATGATTTTAACTACTAAAATGAGAGTTAAAATGTTTATATACCTTGTCCATGTAACTTATTGACTTTGCTTTCTGAATGTCATGTTTTTGTTCTCGATAATGGCCAATTGCAGTGAATACCACATTTAATTATTTTTTGGGGGAAAGTATTTTCTTTATGGCACGGGATTTGACAAAATCAAGCATCATCCTGTTCCATACCTTCAATGATATCTACCACACTTCTCTGAGTCCCTAATAGTTCCACAGTGCGTTTTCAAGAGGAGTGAATTAGTACTACATGAAGGACCTCAGATGAGGCAATAGCACTGCTTTGCCATAACATGCAGTGTTATATTCTCCTGACTGTTCTGTACGTGTTTTAGCATCATGTGTTTTTTCCTATAGTTGTATATATATTGAGATCGGTTTCTTGTTGAGTTGTTCACAATGATGTCAAGTTGATTTTCTTTACTGTTAAAGGTTGCAAGCATTTCTTTTCTATGTATAGTATTTTTCATTTATGGACCCTGAACTTCAGTAGTCAGTCTGTCACACTTGTTCTGTTATCTGCTTTCTCCTGAATTATTATTCTTCAATTTTCAATTATTGTTTCTGATATTTGACTGGATAAAAATGTGGATCTTTCTGGTCTGAAACTCCGCTGATCGTCCCATGAACTTTTTATAAAAATAGGCACGATATTTGTTACTTCCAGTTCTTTTGCACATAAATGGCTTTTAATGAGGGACTGTGTATTCTTAGTAGATCAGCCTGTTTATTCTTCAGCTCTTTCAGCGTTCTTGGATATTCACCATCTGGGCAGGTTGACAACTCACTAACAGACTGCTGTCGCTATCCAGAATTTCAAACAGGAAGTGCGATTGGGTCAGAAAGTCCTCTTTCAATTGAAATAACTCAGTAGGAGACATCAAATAATGCTGAGTTTAAAACAACTTTTGAGAATTCAAAAATTGATTTCATGAATGGGAGATTGGGACAGTAACATAATTATAACCATCACCCACTTCAACTTATTTGGTGAATAAATAAACAATTATGTTAATAAAAATATGCATATTTGAGGCAAATTACTCTCTGCTGTAACAAATTCGAAGACAGAAGTATTACACCAGCATGACTAATTGGAGAAATTCAAACTCTCAGAGCACAAATACAAAACTGCTTCTGTATGGCACACAGTGGTCTTTGTATTGGGCAAATTCCTGTGGAATAGGTTGGCCTCCGAACACTTTGTTTAAGTGAACTATAAACAGTGCCATGCTTGTAACACCCGCCATCAGAAATCAGAGTAAAATGTAATGATGAAAACCTGCCCATTAGCAGTAAGTCAGGCACCACAGCTCAGCCTTCAGAAACTGAACTCCCCAAGACCTCACCATTTATAGGTTAGCTCCTGACCACAAAAGCCCGTTTAGCTGTTCTGATCAATAGGAGTCAAAATCACAGCTGCATTGCCACATTCAGGTCTACAGACTGGCAGATGTGGGAGGAAAAGGCTTGTAGTCGTGTGAAGGTAGCTGCAAATGTTTGCAATATGTATTAACAAAACAGAGAGAAAGCATGCTATGTGGTGGAAGGGTTTGGATTTTCATTCTGCTCAGCCTGGCTTAATTTCTACCCTGGCCTTTTCGTTGGGCTGTAGCATGCTCACCACTCCATTTGTGTCACCACTGTTGGGATTGCTGTGAGTGTGACAAAGAGGTGCCAAAGGAAAAGATTGTGCCACAGATGGAGATCATGTATGCCTTGCATTAAATCTTTTGCACAAGAACTGGGTGACGGTCTCAGTGGTTCCCTCCCCACTGAGAGAGAAAGCATTATGTGCTCAGTGGTAAGGAAAGTATTTCCTTGAAACTGAAGAATACAGGGCTTTTGACACTTGCTGCAGATTTTATGTTCTCTACCTAGTTTTAACATCTGGGGCATGCTAGCTTCTCTGATTTTTCATTGTGCCATTATCAGGAATGTTTATCAACAGTCTAAGGACTGTTTGTTACTTCCATGGTTTAAATATTCTTTATTTTGCATTGAATACTAACACAATATATTATAATGATTATATACATAAATACAGCTGTTAGACATTTAGCTTTTCACTAGAACAAATCAAAGCACATCACACATATTATTGATTTCCTAGTAGTTGTTTCCCATCCTCAAGTGTATGTATGTATGGCTTTGTATGGCTGTTATCACCCCTTCAAATAAAAGAAAACAAACAAACAAACAAACAAAAAGATAATTAGAAGAAGTTATACTTAAAAGTTAAAATGCAGCTCCAAACATAGTTCACCAAAATCTACAATTTATCCCTAATTTTAGAATATTTTTAGATGGAATATAAGTAGAAATAGTGACCTGCAAGTTGTAGACAGTAAAGCAGACAAAGAAAAAAAAAAAAAGCTACACATAGTGTAGTATCAGATATTCTGAATGTATTTTATATATCACTTTCAGAGCAGAGAATTGTATAGTCTTTTATATTTGTGCTCCTTTCAAAATATAATGAAGTAGTTGTAGGAATACAATACAATTCCATTAACGGTTGTTTCTGTCTTAGACATTAACATGACTTAGCTGTATTAAGGATCAGCAGCATCCATTAATAAACTTCAATATTGTCTTCTGTAGTACTTTTAGTACTTTACATATTCTGTCAGTCATAAACAAAATGATTAGGGAGGTTAGAAAATCCATTACAACCACAGAAGACAACCAGGCAGCCACAGTAACATACCCTGGGCTGTAAGAAAGGGATTCTTTTTTTAAACAATGTTTTTTAAAAAAGTGTAAACATATATATAGTAAAAGACCCTATTTTAGGTTTGCCTGGGGCTTTCAATGACCTCAGGAGGAATTCTGAACACAGAGCCAGGGTGGGATATGGCCTTATACTCAGAGTTGTTAAAATGATCAGTCTCTGAAGTTAGGAAGAGACACCATGGAGAGCCTCCTACTGAGCCTTTATGCTCTTCTACATTAAGGATTAACTATCATGAGCACTGTTTTAAAAATATCCCAATTCCTTACAGGGTACAATAAATGCTCTACATGCACAACAACAAACCAGCTGTAGTCCCTTTGAATCTATGCCTGACATCAGTTGCCTGTA
This sequence comes from Anas acuta, assembly GCF_963932015.1. Taxonomy (NCBI): domain Eukaryota; kingdom Metazoa; phylum Chordata; class Aves; order Anseriformes; family Anatidae; genus Anas; species Anas acuta. The sequence goes on from NC_088985.1 coordinate 21,827,535, forward strand.
GAGCATGATTTTCAGAAGAAAAGAGATTTAGATTTAGCATTTTATAGTGATTTGTTGACTTTCCAAAAATGACATAAGCATCAAAAATTTCCCAAATTATTAGTGCTTGACCACAGGTAAAATTTTGTGAAGGAACAACCAAACTAATAATTCCGTTGAATACTTCAGCAGATAAATCCTGTATCATCCTATACTGTACCGTGGCTAGTTTCATTCATATCAGGAATGTAAAATTCTAGTGGCTTATATTCTTTCATGCTTTTCAATTCTCATTTCAAGTTCAGGAGTAACTGAATTCCCATAAATCCATCATGTTATTTTAGAAAAGGTTAAGTCATGAAAAAAAATTATAGCACTACTGTAGCATAGGGCATATAGCTTGTTGTCTCTATAGTGCCATGAAACATAACCTTCTCAAGGTAAAATTGTGAAGCAATATATTGTAGTATAGGGTTCAAAAGATACTACACAGTTTGTAAATAGATGTTGGTGGCAGATTAGCAAGGTTATCCAACTCCACTTAAATTCAGCCAGATGTCCAAAATATGTCCATAATGAGACAGATACATAGCCATTATTTATATAATTTGATAGAGGGTGCATGTAGGCAAGTATAATGGGAGAAATCAGATCAAAATCAGTGCACATAATTCAATAGGATCTTGAGTAAAAGACCAAAACATAGAACAAAATGAAGTAGAAAACACTTCATGATTTACTGGTAGATTGTAGATCATTCCTTTGCCATGCAAGGTGGATTGAAGAAGAGACAATGTAAGATGAACAAACTAAGCCGGCAATCACCATTGTGCAGCCAACATTCCAAAATAATACAAAGTTATTTAGATTCATCTGGGGTTGGAAATCATGCTCATATAAAAGCTAAGAACTTGTGAAGGAAACTTGTCAAGTGAGTGATGATTTATCTGGATGGTTTTTGGAAATATAACTTGGTAATAAAATGGTGCTTTCAACTGGGCAACATCTTTAAAATCTTTCTAGTCACACTATAAGTATATATGCAGTAAGTATTTTTAAGACAAATACTGATGAAAGCATAGTAAGCTGTGGATAAAAAGGCATCAGAAAAAATAACATAGAGTAGCATTGTTCACACAGGATTTTTTTTTTTTATAATATTTAATGTAAAAAAATCCCTATTCTTTATTATAGAAGCACTCTGCTCAGGGTTGGCTTCTTTAAGTATATGTTATATGCATTTTTTCTTAATGATTTTTTGTCTGCTGTTCTAACAGATGCTCTTAGCAGCACCATAAGCAAAAGAAAAGCGACCAAGCCTGAAACTGCTCTGCCATTTTGGGGTCTCTGAGTAAAGGGAGCCTGCAAGCTTGCAGAATCAGCTTGTGTCGTTAGCTGACATGCATCATGTAAGTCTTATTTACCAATCAGTGTGAGAAATATTAGAAATGTATATAAACATACATAGTGTTTATGTGTATATCTTAAAGACAGCAGTGAAGCACAAGGCTTGATAACTTCAAGATCAATTTGCACAGTCTTCCTGAGTGTAATTTAACAGACATAGGTAACTTCCTTGGAGCTTCAGATGTTACACCAACTGAATTTGTTTTGTCACATTCAAAATTCCTGTTATTTCAGGAGTATCTGTTACCAAATTTCATTGAAGGATATTGGAAAAAAACTATTTCACTTTCACTACCCTTACTCAGAATAATGGAGAAGTTCACTGAATGTTAAATAATTGCAATTAGAGTGGAAAGATTTGACAGTGATACACAGAATTCACACAAGTGATAAGTGACAGCTCAGGTACAGAAATGATGTTAGCTGCAAAATAATCTGTGCTTCTAGCTTTCAGCACGACAGCCCAAGTGTCATACCTGAGATTCATTCTGTGCTGCTTCAACATGAGGCGGAGGAAGAAAGACCTTCACGTCAGCTTTCATTCTGATGATTTCTCTGTCATTTTTTTTTCAACAGTTAGATACTTTCAACTACACACAGTACAAAGCCCCATCCTACAACTGGGTCTATATAATTGAACAATTTTTTCTGGATGGAGTCCAGTTTGAATGAGTGAATCTTCATCTAAACGCAAAGATGTGTTCAGGTTACCATTTATAGGGCTGTGATTCTATATTGCATTTTCATCAAGAACTTCTTGTATATGTAAAACCCACCTGATCATACTGTGCATCTTCAATGCAGTACAACTCAGCATTGGGCAACATACCTTCTTGGGTTTATTTTATATGTGTATAACATATACACAAATAAAACTATAACCTGCAAATAATATTTGGAATGTGAAAGACACAAAATGTAAACATTTTATTTGGCAGTTGTTTCAAACAGGTGAATAAATAAATGGAAAAGTACATCTTAATATTCTTTATAGCAACAGATGCAGTTGCAGACATATTTACATACTGTGGATGCAAAGAACAGTTAATTTAATTTCTTTTTGTTAAAAAATGCAACTTCCAACACCACTAAACTTGACAATTAAAGATGAAGATACTAGTAATACTTTGTTCTAGCAATCTCAACTTTTAAAGGCATTCATTTGGAAGTAAGATAAGAGCGTCATCATGCATTTAGTTCATTTTGTCCACTTATGGTAGAAAGTCTGATGTAATCTCAGAATTATGAGTGTCATGCGCTTAAGTCAACTATGACATGTTTATAAATCAATGTAGTTCCCTTAAAACTTGAAGCAAAGAGAAAATCTCGTTTATCGATGGAGACATGTATGAAAGATCTTGGTGCCTGTATGTTTAATTCTTGAAACTTCACAAATTTTGCTTTCTCAGCATCCCAATAATAGACTTGAGTGAAAGAATAATCACTTCCAAGAATGGCATATTGATAATTACTTATCTGAAGTGGTTGGAATACCATTGACCCTCGGGATGGCATCCTTTGTAAATCCAGAAATGCTGAACCACCCCATTTCATTACTTTAGAGTCCCCAATAAATCTTGTTAAACAAATGTATACATCCTCTTTCACCTTGAAATGTTTCACTGCATATGCATCTTCCATATCTTGGATATCAAAACGCTTAACAAATTCATTTGTTCCTTTGTTCCATTGATATATTACAGGTCTTTGGGAACTACTTGACAGAATTAAATGCGGTTTGCCGGATATTTCAAGATACTCCACATCAGTATCTCTGTACCAGGCATGCAGAGACTGATGGGAATAAAATCCATTCCCATTCCATTTGTAAACAGTGGTGAAACCAGCTTTTGAACTGTCTGCAACGACAAAATACCAGTCTTCAGCAATCCTGAACGTTTCAATGTCATTGGGTTTTCGTATTTTAAGGATTTCAATATCTTGAATTTTTATAAACTTATTAGCAAAAATATCTCTTTTATATATGTGGGAGCCTCCAAACAGCTGCGCGACAATGACATATAGCTGACTCTCAATAACTATGGGTTTACACACAACAGTTGAAGTACCTATAAAAAGAAAAGTAAAAGACAAGGTTAGCACCACTTATTGGATCACTTGTTGTAATGTTGTTTGAGCAGTGTTTATACCTGTTATGTTGTCATAATTCCTGAACATCACTTCTACATGGTCCCATTCGAGAAAGATGCATTTTCCAGTGAAGGGCTGAGCAATAACCACATGTTCATCATTCATGTATGAGAAAGTATCTACTGACAGAGATTGGTATGGCAGGGACTGATAAACTTCAAATTCTGCAAAAGTGCACACAACATATGATAATTACAGAGATACTTCCCATACCATACTGAAAGAACATCTTCTTAACATACTTTATTACAAATTACAGTATTTAATTACTAGTCCAATTTTCATGTTGAAAAAAGGAACACTGCAATCTGTTTTCCAATATTTCTCAACTAAAAGAGGTGCTATTTTATGTCCCAGTTCTTCAAATCCTTGTATAGCATCCTGAAGTCCAAGTAGAAGCTGCAAGATAAGATCCCACTCCCAAGTGCTTCCTGTGTCAAACTTGTACCTGCACAAAATTCATATTGGTTTTACTGAAAGTTCCAGCTGGCATGTAGACTTCTTGCATAATGGACCCTAGAATAAAAAATACATAGCTTTGACTTTATTTTAACATGTTTTAATAATTTGAAACACTTTACCTGTAATAATACAATCAAATTCTTTCGGTGAGAGGCTATTGATTTTGCGCTTCTTGTATTCTGGTGGGCTTTCACAGTAAATGTCTTCCACAGTTGCATTGGTGCTGCCCAGCCACTCCACTAACCACTTCAGTTTGCAGTCACAATTAAATGCATTGCCTCTAAGATCTCTACAACAAATAAATCATGCATTGAAGATAAGTAGTCAGTTGCTGTTTTCCTCCTCGCACGACAACAACAAACTGTTCTTTTGTTAAACATGTGCAATCTTGCTTATTCTCAGTTGATGCCTTCCTGGATTAATTTGTCCTGTCCCATAGTTAAATATACATACTAGAACATACACGGATTTAATTTTATTGATAATCAGTAGGAAGTTTTTGTTGATTTCCTGAAGTTTGAATACACAAACTGGTAGGCCTACACAAAGGCCTACCAAACTGATTGCCCCATGTCTGGGGAGGTTCTTTGTTTTGGTTGTTTTGGATTACCCTTTCTCAATGCAAACATTCTAGATAAAACAGAAATTAAATTATCCTGATTTCAACCAGTGAGTATTTGCTATGTCCTTTAGATGTACTCATTTAGAGGTTTAGGAGACGCAAGCAAAGGAGTTCTGTTCAAGTCTTTTACAGCTGTCTTTGGTCAGATTTCTGAAAGTATGTACAGGAATGGGCAAGCCCCAGGACCAGACTGTGTAGCCAGCTGGCCATGACCAGTCGTGCCAAGTAATGCTACAGGATACACTGAACACCTCCACAACCTGCTACTGCCACTCTATGCTATGAATTCAGCCTACCTTGTTCATACCAGGAGCAGGGAGAGGGTGTTCTGCACTCATCCCAAATCCGGTGAAACAGAATTTGGTATGTTGCAAAGAGAACATGTTTCAGTGAAGCAACTATAGGCTTTATCTGTTTATCTATATTTTGTAATTTTATTGGTAACTAAGTTGTATATTTAAATAAATTTATGTTTTGTTTTGGTTGTGGTTAGATTTGGTATGGGATATGGTACTTACTGAGACACTTATGCTTTTGTGATAACAAATTGCCTTCCCAGAACTTATTTAAACATAGAAATATTACATCCAATAAGTATCTTACACCCTCCTCTCATATCATGCTCTCTCATGCATCCCTTAGGACATTTCCTTCTTATTCACTAAGTCTTATTGAACATGCAGATATCTTACATAACTACTAACAATATCACTTATCTTTGTAATTATTGAATATCCCAAACTAAAACAACTGATCAACAACAGAAGCCAAAAAACAAGCCTACCCATACTGGGTAGTTTCTACCCAGTAATAAGATCCCATTACTAGGATTACCAGTACATATTGGTTTGAATGGTTACTCAGAACGTCCTATAAAAACAGCTCTTTATATTTTTAGTATAATTAATAGATTAATTAAATGCTTTCTTACACATTTGTTAAAGAATCCAAGCCTTTGAATATGTCTTTTGGAAGCGATTGGAGATTATTATTTGCGAGACTCCTGTAAAAGAAGATACTTCAGTATCAGTGCTAACTCATGAAATTACACATTTTTGCAAGGTGTAATACTGTGTTGTTCTTGTTTTTGTTTTGTTTTGTTTTCTTAAGGTAAAGAACTCTAGCATTTTCCAGCACTTAATTCTCCAAGACTGCTCTGAAGAACAGCTCATTTACTTTGTGACTATTTCTTCCACTAAAACACCCTGCCTCCTTCTGCTTTCTGACTCTTCAGCAGTCTTCCAGCATTCACAATACCTCACTTAGCAGGGTAAAAAGTGCAATCACCTCTGGTGTTTTGCCAACACCATTATTTTAAAACAATTAGTTATGATTGGATCTACTGATGTTTTCCTTAGGAGATACCAATACATAGTGTTCATATTACTGCAATCTCCCACTTTCTTGTCTCCCTTCTGGAAACAAAATCTTAATACCAGGTGTCATTGTATTGGACTTAGGCTTAGCTCATAGTTTTTGGAAATATGCAATAATAGACAAGAAATTGCTGACTGGTATGAATTTATTTCCTGGAATATCTTTGTGTGAGTGTGTGTGTGTGAGACCAGAAAAAAAAAAAAAAAAAAAAAAAAAGTTGTGTTAATTCCCAATTTTTAATGTTGAGAAAACACACCCTAAATGCACTGAGTATTCTAGCTAGTAAGGTCGGGAGGAAATGGGAGCAGCCTTTAAACAAGGAATGTTACACTTCTGTTGCAAACATCTCTGTAAGTCCACCAAAGGTCTGGGTTCTCCTAGTTGTCCCTGAGGACATGCCAGGAAAATAATAATGTTATAGGGTATAGCTTATGTCTTTTTTGATTAACAAAATTATTTATCTCTTATGAGAAGAAAAGAAAATGGAAAGAAAGCATTCTAATTTAACATCCCAGTTAGAATCTGTAGCTAGTAAGTCATAGAACCTCTTCTGTTTTTACTTTTAAACACAAAAATTATTGACTACAATTTCTCTCACCAAGCAAAGCCACTAAGGCATATACTTAAACTGAAAAACAGGCCCAGACCTACTAGGTTTACTGCCTCATTTAAAAGAGAGCATTCTCTGCCTTATCAGGTATAGTAAATAGGGGATGCCATTAGTCCCTTCTGGCTTTGCAGCTTTCAAAGTATATCTGGTTGCAACACTGTGTGGTGTATGGATCATGTGCTTCGCTTATGCTCAATTTTACACTCCAGCAATTATTTCAAAGTCAGGTAACTCTTATGGACAAAACTAAGCAGACTTAGAAGAAAAGGCAGGTTTAATGTCCTATATATTCTTTATGACCTCAATTACATCAAGCTAAAGGGACAATGCCCTTGGAAATACCAGTGGCTCACCACTGCCACGGGAATGTGACTAAAAGAAAAATTTGTGCAAGGTTTATGCATTCACCAATTTTTGGATGAAAAGTTTGCATTTTATATTCAACTGTTAAAAAGCATACTTGTATGTTAGAAGACACTGACTTGCCTAGATGGTACTGTACATGGCATTTGCTTTATGGTAAGACAGTAAGGGTTGAGTCAAACATGCAGTTATGCTTATAGACAGATACTTGCAGTTCTGCAAGAAATGCAATTGAAATGATACACTGTGCATAGAAATTATTTCCCAGTCCTAACTGTAAGGTTTTGACATTAAATTAGTAAATTAGTTGAAAAATGCAATCATGTTAATTTTTCTTTTCCTCAGTCTACCCTAGGCAGAAAATGAATTGTGTTGCATAACAAATACTAGATCGCTCTATTTTACAATAAGGACACACTGTAATTATCAAAGTTAATTGCATAATAAAAATACAAATGTTTGGATAGCTTTCTGTATTGCAAAAGCTTTATTGCGAAAAGGAAGTGAACAGAATAAATAGAGCAAAGTTGATATTCTCCTCTAACTCAATGGAACTCATTTCTATGGTTGTTTACTGTGATTCTTTTTACTATATTTTATGTATCTCAAGTACCCTTCTGTTTCTTAAATGAGAAATGCCTCAGGATGCCAAATGATTATTCTTAATATGTAAGTACAATTTCCCCCAAAGGGTGGGGAGTAGTTCTGCAAACAGATTAAACTATTCACATTCTGTTTTTAATGGACCTGCCTTTGCAATTATTCTCTGAAAAATTCTCATTGTCTTGATGAATAGCTCTCCATGTGCAATAGCAGCATGCTGCACAAATCTATGTCCCAAAAATGTGCATACGACCACATGCAAACCACAATGGCTCCTCAAATGTGGCTCTATCTTTTGCATATGTTTTCTTTTATGAAACTGTTGAAGCATCCCCGGAAACCAACATAACAGTCAAGACAAGATGTTGCTCTTGGACTGCATGCTCTGTGGTGAAGAAACTGCCTTCCTCAAACTGCCTTCCTCTGTGTTAGAAAAGCAATTTGCTCACTGGCAGTAACAGCTACTAAATAAATAAATGAGTATAATAAATAATGTACTGGAACCATTTGTGAATATAAAGCTATTCATGTGCATAAATATTTTGAAGATAGAGTCCCAGTTACCAGCCTTATCCTAATATTTGCCTTTTTTAACACAATTATACCTGTACCAATAACATGGATTTTTATAGGATGTGCACAGACTGTTTATATATCTTTTTCCTTGTCTTCCTTCTTTTCCCTTCCTCAGACCTAAAGCCATCCTATAAGTAACTTTACACAATAGTAGTCACAGTAGGCTCAGTTTGAGCCAGCTGTGAGTCTCGTCTACTCTGATCAAAAAGGAAAGGTTTTATGGTACATTTACTATGTGGTGAAGGCTTTGATGAATTGCAATTAAACTATTATATTTATGCATTAACTATTTAAATTTGAGCCTTTGATTTCTCCTGTGTCTAAATATATAAAAGAAAAAGTTAAATGATCCTCTTTCAAAACCCGCCTTGAGGTTATTATGTTAGGGCCAAGAGGTCAGAATCTACTCCCCTGCCTGTGACAGACACCCTAAGATATATGCTGCAGAATGCAAATGCTCAGAGCCGGGTATAAATCCATGTCAGGCACACCCTGGATATTTTACCCTCCTTCTCTTACAGTATTTTTGTATTTTTATTTTTCTTGCAGTATGTATTGTATTTGCTGAAATAAGACTATTGCTAAATCATAAACTCATTGCCAGACAAGAGACAAAAGCCTGTTTGAAGGCTGTCTTGCTGGATGAGATCATGAGGCTGCTACCCTCGTGTTTGCAGTTAAATGTTACAGGTATTTGTTGTCAGCGTGCGCTTCACCTGCTGAGCACAGTGTGAGCAATACCTCTGTGGGTGTGAGCACGGCAGCACTGCCGAAAGGTAGGCCCTGGTGTTGGTGCTCAGGACGTGACAGCCCATCGTGGGCTGCTCTGGCTTCAGGAGGTGCAGTACAGGGTTTAAAGCAGTTTCTGCTGAAGTATGAGGGCTGAACAGCTCAGAGGAAGAACTGGATGGCCGTGATATTGCCAAGGATCCAGGCCAGACTGTGGTGCATGAGAAGAGACATGCCCATTCCCCTGTGCATCTCACCCCCATGGCACCTCAGTGCTGATCACTGCTCTCCTCTCAAAGTCCCAAACTTGGCCTCGCTCTCCTATCTCATCTCTCCAGTGCCCAGGTGTCTGACCCACCCTGCCTACCCTGCACCTCCTTGCTCAGCTGGAAATCCCCAGAGCCCTGAGCAGGGCAAGCCAGGGAGCTGCTGCCATATATGCACGGCCTCGAGGCTGTTTGGGTCCCAGCTTAATACACAACCACAGTTTGGAAGTCTTTGGTGAAACCTAACGATTAGCATTCTAATTAAATGAATATTAATATCGCTTAAACAAATAAATATAGATATATATCAAAATGCTAAATTAAACAACACAGTGCTTCAGTTACTATGTTAAATATACTAAGTATGAATATATTCAACCACTTTACTTACAGGTGAATTAAAGATTTCAGTCCTCTGAAAGTATTTCTTGAAATTGACTTAATGCTGTTGTTCTCTATGAACCTGTAATGGGTCGTAAAGTCATTCTGGTCAAAGCAGTGCCTGGAACTTGGAAGCCCACCCACTCTCATCAATAATGCCAGGAAATATTATTTTGTTCACTCACAAATATTCTAGATGAGGAAGGCCCATAAAAGCATCATCACTAATAACATCAAAAGTGTTGGAGGTAAACAACCTGTGTAAAGAAATGCAAAACAAAAGACTGTTAGGTTACTAGCACCTTTAGAAAATGGTTCAGCAATCCATACCATGCCAAGCTTCAACTGACAGTTTTTGTGGTTTTGCCTATGCAAAGCACTACAGGATCATCAGACTAAAACACGCTGCTGACACATTGTGCCATTGTCTGGTGCAGTGGAAGGCCCCAGCAACTCACTGCTTTGCATACTGGCGCCATCTGATAAAATTCCATTGACTTCTGTAGGATGTAAGAGTGGGTTTATCACGCCAATAGAACAATGACATTGTATAAGAGCCACTGAGGACATACTCGGATGACAATGAATTGCTCAAGTACTAGAGACGTCTAAATAGTGTTGAAGAACACTTACTTTTGATGACAACATGGGGAAAGCTTGTTAAGCCAGACATCAGGTTGAATTTACACACCTGACAGGTAGGAAAAACCCTTAACTTAGGAGTTAAACTTGTGAGCATGTTTGACTTGAGGGTACTGAGAGTTTTCTGAATTTCTTAAGGTTACTTTAATTCAGTCAATGTTCAAAACAGAAATACTTTTTAAGACTGCATTATACCTGCTGTAGATAGCTTTTAGTAGGTGCACATATTTTTCATCCATCTAGCAGTAAAAATACTGGCAACACATTTAATTTTATGTAACTCTGTAGCCATTAGAAGTGGACTAGGATTGATTTTTCCGGCTTTATTTATGATATTCAGCCATGTTTGCATTCATCCATTTTAACTCATCTCAGGACTGCCACACCTTAATATGGTGAGGCACTGTCAAGTAGGATGAACTTTACTTTTCCACAGTGGAACACCAGATGCACACCTATATTTTATTCACTTGGACATGATGGATAAATAGACCTATACTATGACATCCTTAGGAATTCAGGAATTTAAGATTTCCAAGTATGAATTAATACACTTAATGAGTTAATCTCTTCCTTTGAAGTTTAGATTAAGAATAAATTCCAGTTGGTTTATTTTTCTCGTTTGGCTATTGCAGACTGTGTTTTTTCCACTTTGAATTTGTCTCTATATAATTACAAAAAATATACACAATCAGGAAATTCTTCCCTTTTTAAAGATACAATAATATTTCTCCTAGAGAAAATAAGTATTGTTATAAAATCTCTGAGCCAGTTGACCAATTTGGTAAACCCACTGTCTGCAAATCATCTTTATTTTCTGATGTGATTTCTCTGGATAATTTTTATTTTTCTGCACTCTACCCTCCTTGTATTTTACAAGAATAGGGTAGTATCTCTTTAAGTAGCATGGCTGTTTTAGAGATTGCCAGGTTTATAGCACAGGTCTTGCACTTGGTGAGCTCATTTACCTCCCATCTCGTACCTTCCCCCAGTGGCTGTATCACGTATTTGATGCACAAAGCATCTTTTCTCCCATTCTGACCTGAACAACCTGATCTGCTCGATCTGTGGTCCACTAACTAGCTATTTGTGGG